>NC_091157.1:30415329-30507829 GCF_040958095.1 Procambarus clarkii
TGGACAGAAGAGCTAGTAGTTTCCGTTTTTCGTTACAGTAACATCTTGCATCTAACCAAAAACATTTGGTTTCCTATAATTTCACCTTTTTAATGTTGCATGCATTCATTGCAGCATGACTTAACCACGTTTTAAATCCTCAGTATTGCTTTGCAAACTTGCACCCCAGGACGGGAGGCATCCTTTACATCCTCAATAACCCCTACTATGGTCCTCTGCTAGAATTATTGAATCTTAGTCTGAGGCATAGTATCTTACCTGACAGCTGGACACTGACTCAATACCCAAGCCAAATTGACAACAGTTCAGGCCAACATCATAAAATTAATGGGAGTCGAGAGTTAGAGTCGAAGCGATATTCGGGGGACTTCCAATCAAAGATTTTAGACAGTTGCACCACCACATGGTCAAATGAATTGCATCCTGGAATGTCTTGAATTACCCAGAGAGCCGAGGTTCGAATCCTGCTCACAAAGTTAAAGCTCCATTCATCTACCAGTGAACCATCGTCCTGTTAATCCACCATTCATCTACCAGTGAACCATCGTCCTGGTAATCCACCATTTGTCTACCAGTGAACCATCGTCCTGTTAATCCACCATTCATCTACCAGTGAACCATCGTCCTGTTAATCCACCATTCATCTACCAGTGAACCATCGTCCTGGTAATCCACCATTTGTCTACCAGTGAACCATCGTCCTGTTAATCCACCATTCATCTACCAGTGAACCATCGTCCTGTTAATCCACCATTCGTCTACCAGTGAACCATCGTCCTGTTAATCCACCATTTGTCTACCAATGAACCATCGTCCTGTTAATCCACCATTCGTCTACCAGTGAACCATCGTCCTGTTAATCCACCATTTGTCTACCAGTGAACCATCGTCCTGTTAATCCACCATTTGTCTACCAGTGAACCATAGTTCAGTTAATCCACCATTCATCTAACGGGTCACACCGTTGTCCACCGCCTACCAGCTCCTCCATCTAACAGTGACCTATAGTGCTAGTCCCAATGTTGTTGTTTTTAATTAGTTGAGAATCTTGCATTAACGAACCAACCCAACCTAACCTGCAAGGTTGGGTTGGATCGTTAATCAACCTAACATAACCGTGACGTGTTCGTCATCCAGTGTATTAAGCATAATGCATTATGCTGCGATTGCTCTGTGTATCAGAGGCTACCTTGAGGCTACCTTGAGGTGCTTCCGGGGCTTAGTGTCCCCGCGGCCCGGTCGTCGACCAGGCCTCCTGGTTGCTGGACTGATCAACCAGGCTGTTAGACGCGGCTGCTCGCAGCCTGACGTATGAGTCACAGCCTGGTTGATCAGGTATCCTTTGGAGGTGCTTATCCAGTTCTCTCTTGAACACTGTGAGGGGTTTGCCAGTTATGCCCCTTATGTGTAGTGGAAGCGTGTTGAACAGTCTCGGGCCTCTGATGTTGATAGAGTTCTCTCTGAGTACCTGTTGCACCTCTGCTTTTCAACGGGGGTATTCTGCACATCCTGCCATGTCTTCTGGTCTCATGTGGTGTTATTTCTGTGTGCAGGTTTGGGACCAGCCCCTCAATTATTTTCCACGTGTAAATTATTATGTATCTCTCCCGCCTGCGCTCAAGGGAGTACAGATTTAGGCTCTTTAGTCGGTCCCAGTAATTTAGATGTTTTACTGAGTGGATTCTAGCAGTAAAGGATCTCTGCACGCTCTCTAGGTCAGCAATTTCTCCAGCTTTGAAAGGGGCTGTCATTGTGCAGCAGTACTCCACTCTAGAGAGCACAAGCGTTTTGAAAAGTATCATCATCGGTATAGCATCTCTAGTGTGAAAAGTTCTTGTTATCCAACCTGTCATTTTTCTTGCAGTTGCGACGGCTACTTTATTGTGTTCTTTAAAGGTAAGGTCTTCCGACATGAGTACACCCAGGTCCTTTACATTGCCTTTTCGTTCTATGTTATGATTTGCCTGCGTTTGTACGTGGTTTGTTTTTATATTTTCAATTTTTCCGTAGCGCATGAGCTGAAACTTATCCTCGTTGAATACCATATTATTTTCTGTAGCCCATAGAAAGACCTGATCTACATCTGATTGGAGGTTTGCCGTGTCCTCTATGTTGCCAACTCTCATGAAAATCCTAGTGTCATCTGCAAAGGATGATACAGTGCTATAGGTTGTGTTCTGGTCTATGTCCGATATGAGGATGAGAAAAAGTACTGGAGCAAGCACAGTACCCTGGGGGACTGAGCTCTTCACGGTTGATGGGCTGGATTTTATTTTGTTGACTATTACACATTGGGTTCTGTCAGTCAGGAAATTGTAGATCCATCTGCCTATTTTCCCGGTAATTCCTTTTGAACGCATTTTATGTGCGATAACACCATGGTCACATTTATCAAAAGCTTTTGCGAAATCTGTGTAAATTACATCAGCGTTTTGTTTGTCTTCCATAGCATCTAATGCCATATCATAGTGGTCCAGCAACTGCGACAGGCAAGAGCGCCCTGTTCTGAAACCATGTTGTCCGGGGTTATGGAGATGCTGTGATTCCATGTATTTTTTGATCTTACTTCTTAGCACTCTCTCAAATTTTTATGATGTGCGATGTTAGTGCTATCGGTCTGTAATTTTTTGCCTCTGCCTTATTTCCTCCTTTATGGAGTGGTGCTATCTCTGCTGTTTTTAGTATGTCAGGGATAACGCCAGTATCTAGGCTTTGTCTCCACAGAATGTGAAGGGCCTGCGATAGTGGTTTTTTACAGTTCTTGATGAATATGGAGTTCCAAGAATCCGGGCCTGTGAGGCACATAACAATACAACTGGATGGGTACTCAACCCTCTCGAGGGAAATCTTTCCTTAACCCTTTGACCTGCCTCACCAATATGGCTTCTCACTCCCCAAATTTCAAAGATTTAGACACGTTTCAATCAAGATAATTGTTCTTTGTTATGCATAGTTGATACATTAAATAATCTCTACAAAGTGTTGAAAAGTGAGTTGTTAAATAAGATATTTCCGCTATACTTACCCACTCACCTGAGGACACCTCGCCCAGTGCTGGACACGCCAGGGATGGTCAGGTAATCTTCGTCTCCAAGACTCGGCCTTCACCTGTTCTGGCACTGACAGGATAATCGCTGTGGACATGGACACGTCAGTGGAAGAAAATTTAAAACACAAATAGTAAGTTCGTGAAAATCAAATCCACATCCAGGTGTCCTTATTTACACAAGATGGTGGCTGTGACCACACCCAGGTGTCCTTATTTACACAAGATGGTGGCTGTGACCACACCCAGGTGACCTTATTTACACAAGATGGTGGCTGTGACCACACCCAGGTGACCTTATTTACACAAGATGGTGGCTGTGACCACACCCAGGTGACCTTATTTACACAAGATGGTGGCTGTGACCACACCCAGGTGACCTTATTTACACAAGATGGCGGCTGTGACCACACCCAGGTGACCTTATTTACACAAGATGGTGGCTGTGACCACACCCAGGTGACCTTATTTACACAAGATGGTGGCTGTGACCACACCCAGGTGACCTTATTTACACAAGATGGTGGCTGTGACCACACCCAGGTGACCTTATTTACACAAGATGGTGGCTGTGACCACACCCAGGTGACCTTATTTACACAAGATGGTGGCTGTGACCACACCCAGGTGACCTTATTTACACAAGATGGTGGCTGTGACCACAGATGGGTGGCCACTGCGGTCAAGCACTTACCGCCTGAGGTTCAGGAACCACCAGGAGGATGATGGTAACGTTTGTACCTGTAGTACAGAGGCGTGAAGCTGCTAGAGATTGTTGGTGGTGTACACAGTGGGGGACATGTGTACCTGTAGTACAGAGGCGTGAAGCTACTAGAGATTGTTGGTGGTGTACACAGTGGGGGACATGTGTACCTGTAGTACTGGGGCGTGAAGCTGCTAGAGATTGTTGGTGGTGTACACAGTGGTGGACATGTGTACCTGTAGTACTGGGGCGTGAAGCTGCTAGAGATTGTTGGTGGTGTACACAGTGGGGGACATGTGTACCTGAAGTACTGGGGCGTGAAGCTGCTAGATTGTTGGTGGTGTACACAGTGGGGGACATGTGTACCTGAAGTACTGGGGCGTGAAGCTGCTAGAGATTGTTGGTGGTGTACACAGTGGTGGACATGTGTACCTGTAGTACTGAGGCGTGAAGCTGCTAGAGATTGTTGGTGGTGTACACAGTGGGGGACATGTGTACCTGTAGTACTGGGGCGTGAAGCTGCTAGAGATTGTTGGTGGTGTACACAGTGGTGGACATGTGTAAGAATGTTACTTGGCTGCCCTCGCTACTCTTCTCTTGAGGTTATCTTGATATGATTTTGGGGCTTAGCGTCCCCGCGGCCCGGTCCTCGACCAGGCCTCCTTTTTGTTACACACACCCATGAAGCAGCCCGTAGCAGCTGTCTACCTCCCAGGTACCTATTTACTGCTAGGTAACAGGGGACATCAGAATGAAAAACATTTTGCCCATATGTCTCCGCCGACCCCGGGGATCGAACCCGGAACCTCAGGACTACGAATCCGAAGCGCTGTCCACTCAGCTGTCAGACGCCCACTCGTCTGTAGTCTGATGCAGTTTGTTACTGTACACTCTCTTCCAAAATGTTAAGTTGTCTTGGATCTGACATGCTGCGACAAAACAGCCAGGAACTTGTCTCCACTATTGCGGGATACCTTCTGACCCTCCTCGGTGCTCTCAAATAGGCACTGTGCCACTGGATCATTAGCCAAATTATTCTCATCCACACGAATAAATAAAGGATGTTCTGTAAAATGATGAACCATTCACTCATGAAGGTCCTTCACATCCGTCAGAGTGTACACAAGGCCCCCGTTCACGCTGAACGTAACCATATTCTGCCAGGAGTGATGCATTGATAATTCTCCATTTGTGCTTGGCTCTTTTGAAGTGTGGATGACGAAACGAACATTTTGCTTAAATGTCCTTTCTCAAATTAATTTGGAAGGTACTTCATTGCATTAGTACGAATACAAGCTACATTTTAATATCCGCCAGGCACATCCTTCTTATCTCTCAAGCCATGAATGCGGTCAACAACAAAGTCTGTCACCTTCACCCGTATTTCCCTGCCTAACATAAGCGTGTCAGGAAAAATCTGGGCAAGGACAACCAACACTCCTCCATAGCCACACACAATGTCAGCAAATTCCACCTTCTTGGTACGGTCTCCAGATAAGTACTTGGGGAAAGTATGGACTCCGGTCCATTGTAATTCCAATTCCAGTCCGGGAACTGGATTGAAGTAAGCACACTGTCGATAATTTTTCTTCTGTGGTCATTTAGGCATTTTTAGTGAATTACTGGAGAGCTTGGCAAGGGAGAATAGGTTGTGTCTGGAGGCCTTTTTCTCTCCATTATTTGAGCAGTGTTGTTGGTTGTGGGGCGAAGAGCACACGTGGCCATGTGAGCACCGAGCACCGTAGTCCGGCTCACCACTCACAACTCAAACCCAACACGATGGCTGCAGTTGCTCATCACATAGCGCGCATGTGAAGGAATGCTCAACACATAGCGCTCATGTGAAGGAATGCTCATCACATAGCGCTCATGTCAAGGAATGTTCATCACCTGGCGGTGTTAGCATGAGCAGGAACCTCTTGAGCTCTCCGAGGTTATGACGACGGGGCCGTCTGCTGGATGAGGTCTTCTTATAGACAATCACTACATAGCATCTGTTGGACTTAATGTTCTTGTATTAAATGTTCAGACGAAACATTTTGGGTTCGCAGAAATCTCCAGTGATACGAGGAAGTGAACTTGCACAGCTGTTGATGTAACATGTTGACTGCATGTGTGTCGGGCCGCCGGAAGTGCGTGGGGCCCGGAGTGCGTGCCGTCGGAAGTGTGTGGGGTCAGGAGTGTGTGATGTTCTAGAATCTTTAATAATTGGGATGGATCATGGATGTTTGGTATGTGTCAAGGCCAAGACGCTAATAAAAGTATACCATAACTTGGTCTATCCAATAAGAATTGAGTGAAGCTATAATACAAATTACGAGTAGTGAAGCATCAGGCGAGAGGTAGAGGTAACTAAGAACGATAGGCTGTGGCTAAAGCTCATAATGACCTACATTACTAGGATGAGCCTATCACAAGCCGAGAGACTCGCCACTGGTACAGCAGAGGACACACGGGTTTGTTCTATGGAAAACTTCAGACTTTGAGCAGTTATGAAATCAAATCCTCGCTGTTTTGTGAGGAACAACCAATTAGTACCCATACTCTGATCATATATTGTTTGGAAGGAACGTTGAAGATTTCGTCTGCAATTCTTTTATAAATACAGTTGTTGACTATTTGCTGTTTGCACCTTATGCAGGAGACCCACAGTTACCACAGTGGTCTGGTCGCTCAGCTCCCATGACCTATTATTTTGTGTGAGGGCATTACCACTGACCAGGTCACTTAGTCATACCCCGAAGGGCGAGGCGATACCCTGTGGGTAGTGCCACAAAGGGGCATTTTACAAGGTGCACTGAGCTTGCCTGTGAAAGGTAGACCAAACAGCTTAATTAGGTATCCCTGATTACAATATTAAAATCACTTTAGACCTCCGTTGGAGTGAAATGAATTTCTCCAGACCTACGAGTGACTTTGAGATTAGGGAGGGCAGTGAATCTGTCCTCACTATGGGGAAACGACATGGAGAAGTTCAGGAGAAAGGGGAAATGGAAGCCTTTTCCTGGCAACGAGGGACAGTGCACCGAGGAACAGCAAGTAGAGAAGGAAACTATCAAGGCTACACAAAATATTTCTACCAGCAAGACACCAGATATAATGAACCTAGAGAGGATAACACCAGTCATACACCATCCACTGTCAGACTCGGCACATTTTCCCAAATTCAAGATAATGCACAGCCAACTTTCCTATAACATATGGAGTAGTAACGGCAATGGAAGAGGCAACCAGAGCTCAAAATTCAGATCTCAGTCAACCTAAAGGGATAAATTATAATGACACAACCAGACCAAAAGACTGCAATTTATCTAGAAATGGTAATATTCCTGTAAGGAAAATCTGTGTGCTTGCTCAAGCTGGACCCTTCAGAAAGACGCGCACGAGTCGTGCTGTTGGGATACCCAGTCGACGTAACACTAGATACAATACTAAAACACAAGCAAATCTTGAATGCAGAATGATGGCTAACAAAAATATACAAAAGCAGCTACACGTCAGGTTCTTGTGACCGTCATGGGATATGTGCCAGAAACATTCGGTCATGGAAGTTGGAGAATGTGCAGAGACCATACGTCTCGGAACCCCTGCGCGGCTTCAGATGTCAGAAATACGGCCTCCATCAAACACGCTGCACCGAGCAGGAGAGATGCGGAGTGTACAGCCTGAGGCATCCAACCAAAGACATTATAGCAAAGCACAAGGCAACCCAGACCACAGCCGCCAAATGTCCAAGTTATGGCGGCAAACATCGTGCATGGAGAACAACCTGAGCCACACGGAAAGAAAAGGTACAGACAGCTGAGGTCAGGATAATCAGACCAACACTACAGCACTACACTGGGGGGCCTCGTAGCCTGGTGGATAGCACGCAGGACTCGTAATTCTGTGGCGCGGGTTCGATTCCCGCATGAGGCAGATACAATGGGCAAAGTTTCTTTCACCCTAAGTGCCCCTGTTACCTAGCAGTAAATAGGTACCTGGGAGTTAGTCAGCTGTCACGGGCTGCTTCCTGGGGTGTGTGTGTGTGTGTGTGGTGTGGGGAAAAAAATAGTTAGTAAACAGTTGATTGACAGTTGAGAGGCGGGCCGAAAGAGCAAAGCTCAACCCCCGCAAAAACACAACTAGTAAACACACAAACACCAACGTCTGGAACACTCGCGCACAGCCACGACAGAAACGCGTACTCGGAACACAATTTCCCGACTCAATCAACTCCAAATCGGATAATAAACAAAAACACTGCAGAAATACATGGTAACAAAATACAATTAGCAGCCGATGATTCACAATAACGGGAATGAAGTATTTTGACCAATCCACACTAGGAAATGAAGGGACGACGACACTCCGGTCTGTTCTGGACCATTCTCAAGTCGATTGTTAAGACAATCGACTTGAGAATGATTCCAAAACGGACCGAAACGTCGTCGTCCCTTCATTTTCTAGTGTGGATTGGTCAAAATACAATTACTTTGAGTCAACACAAGATTTACAGTTTTACAGAGGTCCAGCTGAGAAACATTATGAAGATCATGGCTAAAGACCATTATTAAGTGCTTACAGATAACGCAGACTCGCCCAAAAAGACTCGATAAATCACTTGTGTAATAATGGACGCGATCGTGCATTGGACCACAGTTGCATAAGAAACAGTATGAGAAAAGACGGAGCACAAGAGGACAAACACGACATGGACAGACTACCAATAAGAGTCTGGTAGTAAAGACATCAGACCATAACGATCCACAAAAGCAGCTGCAGGAAGCAGTAGCCACTCAGAATCAATGATATCTTGTAATTCAAGAGAGACAGACATGAACAATCTGTTTGTTCAGATCTGTTCAAACAAACAATCTGTTCAGACATGAACAGTTTGATACGTAGCAACAACGAAATACTGGATGACAGAGATGCATTCAGACACCACCAGAAACCGGCATAAATAATCAATGCAGAATCAATTTCTGTTGGTGTTACCTGTCTTAGTAGAACTTATCTATGGAATCGACTTCCATATTCTCCACTTCGCTAGTAGACATTGCAAATCGGACTGCATTGATTATATAATAATTATAATTATCTTGTAGACATTGGCTCTTAGGCACAGGCACATATGCTTTAGTAAAGCTGCAAGGCCAAGTGCGAGACAACACTTGTATGAGAGTGGAACTCTTCGAGGAGTCCTCCTCAACCCTTGTCCTTTTGCCATCCTAACTTTCGCCTTATTCATGAGAAACCCTGCATTACTCTGACATTATTCAGTGTTGTTAACACCCTAATGACTGGTGCCAACTTACAGACTCACGCCTTTTGTGATTAATGGCTGAGCAAAAATGCCAACAATCTCATCAAACTCGACATTCCTTTTACATTCAATCTACTTGTCTCCGATATTCCTCTTCATCTGTACCTCACCACTCTGGTGTTATGCACACCAGTCACCAAGAAGGGTAATGAGAAACTTGCTCTTCTCAAAGTTACACTTGAAACAATTGCCTCCTTCATAAAAAACTTAAGATCTCACGAGCACTGTCTACCCCGACGGTACTGTCCAATCTTCTACTGGAAGGATTACCGCAGCATAAATGTTTTATAGAAATAACACATGCACACAGACTGTCGGTGTCCGGTTAAACAACTGGCTGTACTCCACACAAGCAGAACTAGCAGCACTTGAACTAGCTACCAGTACATTAAAAAACATAGGAAGAAAAATATTTAGTGATTCAAAGTCTGGTCTTCCAGCAATCAAAAACTTCTGGAATATCGATGGCAAGAGTCTCATACTACCACTTTTAAATGACCTAATCGCTGCACAAAGTAAAGGGTTTCGAATCTACTTTGCATGGATACCATCACACAAATATAAGCCATCATAATGCACACATAAATATAAGCCATGATAATGACATTGCAGTCAAAATAGTGTGTAACAAAGATGAAGTTAAATTAGACCTGGGTATCCCCATCTCTGCTGTCAAAACTATATTGTTCCAAACACTCGGGTCTGATAAGAGAAATTAGACTCCCAACAACCTGAAAGCACCAGAATAAAAAGTTATTTGTTCAGATCTGAAACTGAAACCTATGTTTATGGGCAGTACTAAACATCCACCAGACTGTGCGACACAGTGGTTGCCAGGATCAGGTTGGGTTAGTTACCTGTGGCAGGTGGCTACAGGTGACAGATCTCCCAATCCTGAGCACTCCTGATGCAAATGGGAGCAGGAACTGTGGTATGATCTTGCACACATCACCGAATGCCCAGTTATCAGACCATTCAGATGCTTTGGCATGAGGTACCTGGCGATTTGCAATAACTTTATTCACACTCGTGTTCTTGAGGATATCCTAATAATGCACCCAAAATTTGCCAGTGTAGGCTACTGCACATATGGCCCCAAATGACTAACCATCCTGTGTGATGGGGATTTAACCATCACGTAGCTAGCTTTTTGACACACTGTACTCTTCCATCATATTGTCTAGGATAACTGCACAAATGCAGATGTACCTAAATATGTTAATAATGATAAAAAGTTACCATGGCATTCGCAGGAGTTAAATTAGAAAGCTATGCTGATACAGCATTAGTCGCCAAAGGTCCTTCACTCTCGAATAAAGCACAAGTAGCACTAGATAAAGTAAGTAAGTAATTATCAAAAGAAGGCACCAAACCGGGAAGGCTATGTAGCACCATCAAATACGCAAAATAATCAGAGGGCGCTAAATATCACCAAGGATGCCAATACGAGAACAAAAACGCATAAGGCGAACGATATCAAAAGTATCCGAGTCACCAAGAATTCTATCGAGGGACAGGTGACCGCGAGGGGCGGTCGGAAAGCAAGACATACGCTCGTCCTGGAAGTCAGGACATTCAAGAAGGACATGCACGACCGTAAGAGGGACAATGCAACTAGGACAATAAGGAGCAGGGCGGCGCTCCATCAAGTGACCATGGGTTAAGCGAGTATGGCCAATACGCAACCTCGCCAGAGCTGTTTCCCACCGCCGGTTACGGTGGAAGGAGGACTGCCACGAGGAAACACAACATTTAAGAGTACGTAGCTTGTTACCAGTAACAGACAACCAAGAAGCCTGCCAACGGGTAAGGACTGAGGAATGGATAACCGGGTAAAAGTCGGAATACGGAATGCCCTTACGAGAGATGGGACAAGAGCGGACAGCTTCCTTGGCGGCAGCATCCGCACGCTCATTTAAAGACACACCAATATGGCTGGGAACCCAACAAAACTCAACCGACTTAAATTTACTATGAACGAGAAACAGCCAATGCTGGATCTCGACAACCACTGGATGAACTGGATTAAAGGACCCGAGAGCCATGAGGGCACTACGAGAGTCAACAACAACTACAAAGGAAGACTGACAACGAGAAAGTAGGAGACGAAGAGCATAGAGAATAGCATAAAGTTCCGCTGTAAAGATGCTAGTCTCCGGAGGCAAGCGACACATATAAGTGCGATCAGGAAAAACAACAGAGTAGCCAACACCGTCCGCTGACTTAGACCCATCGGTGAAGACAGAAACGGAGCGGGAGTGAGAAGAAAAGTGCTCGAGGAAAAGGCGTTTTAGAACCGTAGGAGGGGTAAAAGCTTTAGTGATACGGGTCAAGGAAGTACAAAACCGCGGAAGAGGGACCCTCCACGGGGGCAAAGAAGGAACAACACGAGGAGAAACATCAGAAATACGAACGGAAAGAGAATCCTGCAGGCGAGATAACCGGACAGAAAGAGGGAGGTGGTGAAGAGGAACAGGAACCGCAGGAGGGGTAAAAGTTAAAGCACGACAGAGGCGAGAGGAAGGATGTTGCAAGGACCGCGCAAGATAGCGAAGACAGTAGCGATCACGGCGGTCCTGGAGAGACAGGAAGCCAGTGTCAACATACAAGCTAAGGACGGGAGTCGAACGAAAGGCACCAGAACTGAGGCGCAACCCAGTATGGTGCAAAGCATCAAGACGGCGAAGAGTAGAAGGAGAAGCAGACGAGTAAGCAGGGCAACCATAATCGAGCTTAGACAGGACGAGAGAAGAATGTAAAGCAAGGAGAGTGCGCCTATCTGCCCCCCAAGAAGTATGGGACAAGACCCGAAGGAGGGTAAGGGCCTTAGAGCACTCAACACGGAGGTAAGAGATATGGGGAGACCAAGACAAACGAGTGTCAAGGAATAACCCCAAAAGCTTCGCGGAATCTTTGTATTCAAGGGGATGACCATAAAGTGACAAAGAGGGACGAAGAACAACCCGTTTCCGCGTAAATGTCATGGCACAAGTCTTAGAAGTAGAGAACTTGAAGCCATGATCAGTGGCCCAAGACGACACGGCATCAATTGCAAGTTGAAGCCGGCGTTGAAGGAGAGGCGAATCATCACCCTGACAACAAAGGGTAAGATCATCGACATAGAGAGCGGAGAAGACACCAGAAGGAAGAGAGGAAAGAAGACCATTGAGGGCAACCAGAAAAAGAGTAGTGCTCAGAACACTACCCTGGGGCACACCTTCGTATTGCTGAAAAGAGGGAGAGAGAGCGGTACCAAGGCGCACCCGAAAGGAACGACGAGAGAGGAAGCTGCGGAGAAAGAGAGGGAGATGACCACGAAGGCCAAAAGAATGAAGTTGAGATAGGATATGATAACGCCAAGTGGTGTCGTAAGCCTTTTCCAGGTCAAAAAGGACGGCAACAACGGAGGTCTTCGCAGCAAAAGCAGTACGAATATAGACCTCCAAGTTCACCAGGACATCTGTCGTGCTGCGGCACTTGCGGAAACCAAATTGAGAAGGGGAGAGGAGGTGATGGTGTTCCAGGAACCACATCAGACGAACGTTAACCATACGTTCAAAAAGTTTGCAGACACAACTTGTGAGAGCAATAGGGCGAAAGTCCTTAGGGGAAGTACCCAGAGACCCCGGTTTGCGAACAGGGAGGACAACGGCATCGAGCCAGTCCTCAGGGACTGACGACGACTCCCAGATCCGATTATACAGACTCAGTAAATACTGAGACGTGCTCGGAGGGAGATGCGAAGCATCTCATAATGAATACCATCGGAGCCCGCCGCCGTAGAACCGCAGAGGGCCAGAGCAGAACGAAGTTCAGAGAGAGAGAAGGGATCATTATAGGGAAGCTGAAGATGAGTGCAGAAATCTAAAGGACGAGACTCAAGGACAGGTTTACGAAGAAGGAAAGATTGGGGAAGATGAAGACCAGAGCTAACAGAAGAAAAGTGGGAACCCAGTTCGGAAGCGACCTGCAACGGGTCCGCCACAAGAGTATCATGGAGGTGAAGGACCGGTGAAACATCGGGAACGAACTTACCCGCTATCTTGCGGATACGCTTCCAGATCTGGGCCAGAGGGGTTTCGGACGTAATTGTTGAGACATAAGATGCCCAACATTCACGTTTAGCCGTACGGATGCCCTACGGGCCACCGCACTCGCTTACCGAAAGAAAAGAAAAGAATCGGTCGTCTGCCTACGGCGGTGCCTCTTCCAGGCTGCACGCTTACAGCGGACAGCCCGAGCACAGTCCGCATTCCACCAGGGAACGCACTTCCGTGGACCCCGAGAGGAAGAGCGAGGAATAGAGCGGAGGGCAGCGTTGAAGACAGTGTCATGAAAAAGGAGGAGAGCGCGAGAGAGAGGCAGAAGGGAGAGGTCAGAGAGAGCAGCACTGAGGGTAAATAGGTCCAGTCTGCCTTAGCAAACTGCCACCTAGGGAAAGAGAGGGAAGGGCGAAAAGAGAAAAAGGAAACAAGGATGGGGAAATGATCACTTCCATGGAGGTCATCAAGAACCTGCCACGTGAAATCTAAGTAAAGAGAAGAAGAGCAGAGAGAAAGATCAAGACAAGAAAGGGAGCGAGTCCGAGAGTCCAAATGAGTGGGCTCACCAGAATTCAGAAGAGACAGGGAAGAAGATAGGAGAAACGGCTCAAGGAGGCGACCCCGGGTATTCGTCAGAACGTCACCCCAAAGAGAATGACGACAATTGAAGTCACCCAGCAGGAGCACAGGCTCCGGCAAGGAGTCTAGGAGGTGTTTCAAATCAGGAAGAGAGAGCGGGACACTCGGGGGGAGATAAATGGAACAAAACTGTGTACCATTTCCCCACAAAGATACGAGCAGCAGAACAATGGAGAGGCGAAGGAAAAAGTAAAGGAACAAAGGGAACATCTGCACGAATCAAGAGAGCAGAAGAATTAGAAGCCCCAGCAATGGCTGGGGGGGGGGAGAGAAAGGAATAGCCACGAAAACGACCAGGACGAGCACCAAGCATTGGCTCCTGGAGACAGACACAAAGGGGCGAAAACCGCGAAATCAGAAGTTGGAGTTCGAGGAAATTGGCGTAATAACCTCGAACGTTCCATTGAAGAATGGACAACGACGAGAAGAGAAAGGACAAAAACAGAGAACAAGGAAGAAACAAAGGCGAAAGAGCAACAGAGCACGTTAAAGAATATCAGGGTCGGGATCAGGGTCAGCAAAGTCAGGGTTAGGGGGCATGGGTAAACTGAGCAAAGACGGAGGGAAGGAAACGGGAGAACAGATCAGAGGTGGGCGGGCGGGGTCCGGAGGAGGAGGAGGAAGAGGAGGAGACAACGGAGAGGAGCAGTCAAGGACAGCAGTAGGAAGAGGGGGAGTAGGAAGAGGGGGAGTAGGAAGAGGGGGAGTAGAAAGAGGGGAGCGCACCCCAGCAAAAGCAGCAACCGAAAGGGAAGCAGGGGCCAAAGAAACCTCCATAGCAGGAACAGGGGGCGCAACCACTGAAACGGGAGGGGAAGGAGCAACAGAGCCAGAAGTAGGAGCTAAGGAAGAAAGCGAAGCCTTCTTACCCGCCGGGGAAGAGGAAGGAGAGGAGCCAGGCTTACGCTTCTGACTTAAAGAGACAGGTGTCCCAGCAACTACGTACCGGGCAACGGATTCCAGTGTCTCAACAGGAGAAGCCGAACGAGAGCACACACGACGGCCGTTAGGAGAGCGATGGACATCCGCCTGCACCGACAGGCGGCGGGGAGAGCCGATAGATGGAGGAAGAGGATGGGAAGGAGGATCGGAGGGGGACGAGGAAGAAGACACAGGAGACATGACAGACCGGGTTGAAAGAAGGGGAACCCCAGACAGAGGACCAGGAGGGGGGACCCCTCGGGAAAGAACTCAAAGGAACAGAGGAGGGGGCAGTGGGCGTATCAGGGTCCAAGGCCCGGAAACGGTTGAGAGTCTGAGGAAGGGGGAAGGACGAGGAGAGGAAGAGCGCAACACGCGAGCATAAGAGATGTTAGTATAAGGCGGGAGCCGGCGAACCTGGCGCCTCGCCTCAGGAAAAGACAAACGCTCCCGGTGCTTCAGGTTAAGGACGGCCGCCTCAAGCTTGTAATGGACACAGGCACGGGAGAACGTAGGATGGGCCTCACCGCAGTTGAGGCAGCGAGCTTGGGGAGAAGTGCACTCCGACTTAGAGTGACCCTTCACTCCCACACAAAGGACAGAGAGAGACAGTCCCAGAGCAGCGGAGGGCACCATGCCCAAACCTCCAGCACTTATTACAAAGTCGAGGAGAAGGAATATACTCCTGGACAGAGCACCTAGCACCAGCAAGAATGACAGAGGATGGAAGGGTCCTACCATCAAAGGTGATCTTCACAACGCGAAGGGGTTGACGGCGACGACCACGAGGGGGACGAGTAAACGAGTCAACCTGGAGGACAGAATGGCCTTGGGCATCAAGGATATGCCGAATATCATCGTGGCAATCCTGCAGATTCCGAACACCGGTTGCAACATGGGGTGGGAGGAGAATAGTGCCAACACTGGAATTCATCTGAACGTTCTTGGAGACCCGAACAGGGATCTCGCCAAGGCAAGATAAGGCAGCCAAGCGGGAAGCCGCATCCTGAGAAGGAGCAGCAACGACACGTGTACCGAGACGAGTGGGGTTGAAGTAACACAACGCATCCACGGAATCTACAAGATGCCGATGGAGGGAGAAATCGTCAGGAGGCGCAGAATCAAGAGGGAGGAGATCAAAGTATTTGGCCCATGAAGCAGGACCAAACAAGGCCTGATACGCATCAGCACGGGAAGGAATCGAGCGAGTGCGGTTGGGGCGCGAACGGCGTTGAGAACCCCTAGAGAGAGAGGGGTCAAAAGGCGCAGTAGTCACAACGAAAGACTTAGCCACACCAGGGGACGAAGTGGTCACCACCGGGGCTGGAGGCTCGACCCAACCTCAGAGGAGGGAGGGGAGCTGGGGGAAGAAGTCAGGACGGTCAAAGGAGGAGCAAGGTCGGGGCCCAACGCAGCGGGAGCTACGGAGCCTGGTCTTCCAATACAGGCCGACTCGGGGGCTTGGTCGCCCACCCCACGAGCCTGAGAGGGTACAACGGAAACATTCAACGACATAGAGACGAAAAGCGACAAATTCATCCACGAATGTGCCCCCATACCCACCATGGAGCCACAATTAGAGGCAGGACACCCAACAGGAAGCTATCGCTGATCATGCCGGGGCCCCTAGGGGTGCGTCGTGAGTATACGCCCCACAAACGCCACCTTAAGAACCGTCAGTCCGTCGAGATCGGGTTCAGCGACGAAAGGGGGATTGACAATAAAAGGTTCCCCTCGCTCGAGACGTCGGGTACTACAGTTCTACGGGTGCAAGAGTATGCCTCCTCAAGCACCCGGGCGTCAAAATAGAAGAAGTCCAAAGAAATAATCCAAAACAAGCAAAAGGTCGGCAGGAAACGACAAGCAGATAGGAGAAGAGGGGGAGAAAAACGAAACATAAGGAAAAGGAAAAGCGATCCGGCACAATTGGAGAAGACAGCAGCAGGAGCGCAAGGCCAGAAAAGGACAGAGGACTGCCCAACGGAGCATCACACTCCGGCAGCCGTCCACCAAGCCCCCTCACGACGCCAACGGGCCGGAAGGGGAGGGGGGGGCACTAGATAAAGTAACCGCCGAATGCAGCATTTTAGGGCTAAACATATCTGTACAGAAACCTAAGGCAATGAAACAAGGTGACAACACTCCAGACAGGCACCTACGCATTCACGACATTAACCTTCGGTGGGTTACACAACTCTGGTATCTTTGGGGGATTAATTCTAAAATGACATTCAGCCAGTAAATTCAATATCAGAAGGCATAATTGCGACTGAGCAATTATCACATTTTTTTTTTTTTTTTATTTTTACATGCAAAGCATGCAACTTAAATACAACAAAAACACAGAATACAGAAAAGAACAAATGAAAACAATAGACCACCGGCCAGAAGGGCCGACAGCATATCACAATAAACCACAAACATGATAGACACAGAAAAATACAGCATACAACAAGGTATAAGACAATGGCATACAAGGTATAATACAAGATATAATACAATGGCAAAGTATAATACAAAGGCAAACTAGCAAGCACAATAACATCACAAAACAAAACCGTCATAAAACAAAACATACATCAAAGGCACAACAGGGAACATAACAGTACAAACACAATACATCCCAAACAAAACATAAAGAACAAACACGTACAACAGGTAAAGCACACCATAACAAACGGAAGGCAAAACAAAATGGCACAACCGAACAAAGAGCACTCGACAACAGCCTGAAGGGCACACAATGACAGACACAAGCGCATACGACATCCACAACCGAACACACAAATAAACAGGAACCGCACACCTACCCACCAGCCATACAAAGAAAACCTACAACATACACCGGAGCACGCAGGAACCGGGAAACAAACCCCACCCCACCCACTCACACACACACACACACACACCCCATCCGCACCATACACAACAGGAAACACAGAATACACAGAAATCATTTTCGAGGAACAGCGTGAGAAATGTACTTCTCCGGGAAATCATCGGAAGGATGCTTCGCCTTGTAAGCTTCCCAGACCATATCTTCAAGGTCGGTAGGGTTTTTGATCCCCCTCGCCCGAGGGGGTATCATAAACTCAGGAACATCAATATCGGGCGGCATCGGCCAACGCCCGAGGTCACTGACGCAAGTCGCATAACGAGGCCAGGGAGCGCCACCCACGCCCATCGAGGAAGCAGACGACACTGGAGAAGCAGACGAGGGCCGCCGAGACTGCCACGAAGTCGCACACATAGGAGCAGGGGCCGGACGACGAGACTGTAGCACCTTCATGGATACTGCAGGAGACACAGAAGAGACTGCTGGAGACGGAAGAGGCGGCAAGACCGCTGCCGAGGAAACGGGTAACGAGGAAGGGGCCACAGAACTCTCAGAGCGAGCATCCTTTCTCAACACCATCACCAGGCCACCCCGCTCACCACCAACCACAGCAGGGGGAACCACTCCCCACGAAGAACCGGAGCCACCCCACGCAGGCGACGCATCTGAAGCAGGACCCTCGGACACCAGACCAGGAGGGGAGGCCGAAACGCCGGCACCGGCATCCTCAGGCAAGTGTACCTCCGCCACCACCGTAGTGTGCACCACATCCGGAGCCACCCCACCGTCAACGGAAGGACGACACTCGTCGAAGTCGCCAACTTCAGCCCATGCAGAAGAACGCCGGGAACGCTTAGGCTCGGGCCGCACATCATCAGACCCGGAGGCAGACTCGGCAACCCACGCAGCACCAGCCGAGCGAACCGACGCACGCCGCAGTACGGCAGCCTCCTCAACCACACGGGGCACCAGGGCAGGCACAGGAGGGAATGCCGGATCCACCCCAGCTCCCAGCACAGCCGGAACAGACGGCGAGGGTGCAGGGACCGGGACAGACACAGCAGAGGAAGAACTGGAAGACGAGGGGACCGAGCAAACGGCAATTGGAAGAGGCTCAGGGACACCAGCCGGAGCAGGCGGAGCACTAGGCGAGGACACAACCTCCGGAGGAGATGCGGCAACAACAGGGGCCGCAACAGGCGGAGCAACAGCTGAAACAGAGGGCACCTCCTCAGCCGAAGAGACGTCCACACCCACCGAATCATCCCCCACAGGAAGGGGCGGAAAATCCTCCTCACTGAAGAGATTCACTGGTGCAACAGCAGGCGCAGAACAGTCGGCAGCCTGATGGCCCAAAAGACCACAACGATAACACGTCCGCGGCTGACGGGCGTAAAACACCCGAACGTTGTACCCCATAAGGCGCACAGAGGACGGAATATCCGCCCGGAGTCTCATGCCCAGGGTGCGAATGTTAGACCTCACACCCTTAAGAGGACTAGAAGACACCACGTTCACCCTCACACTAACAACTGCGCCAAACCGGCCGAAATACCGCCGTAGCAGAGCCTCTGGAAACTCCAAGGGAGCCCCATGCACATTGATGTAAGTAAGTGCACCACTTCTATCAGAGAGGGTTACAGTGCCCGCACCATCCGGCAGGGGCAGTGTCCGCCCCTCGTATCGCCAAAGAAAATCGCGATATGCCACCTCATCTGCGAACTTCACAATTGCCCTACGGGCCGTTACCAACTCGACCCCATAAATCACAAACACAGGGACAGAGAGCATTTCACAAGCCAGGGCAATCTCCGGGTAACCAGCCCGCACAGAGAACTCTAGTCCCACAGACTGATCCCGGACGACAGGGGGTAGAGGGACCCCCATCGTAACGCCACGTCAGCACAGGCGAGCAGACACACACCCGCGCCCAACCGGCCGAAACTGGCAAACAACACCAACTGTTGGAGCGCCGATGCAACACGTCTGTCCCGTACCGAAGCTAGGGCCAGACCCACAATTATCACATGGTACATGGCGACTGAGCATTATCATCACAATAAGAGCAATCATATGGCACAGTCTAGGAGCTATTATAGTGTGGGTTGGTTTTGTTGTCGTCGTTGATTCTTCTTTCTGGACAACCCAACCCACAACTCGGTAGAGTGCTTATACTTCACCAGGAGATCACACTGGGCACTTCTGGCACTTGGAGAGGGGCTCAACGTCACACGTTTAGGGGATGCGGCTCCAAAACTTAGCCTCGTTGTCATGTGCACACACCCACTCGAGCCGCTGTGACTCCCCCACTCTCCCCTTAGGTGATATGATCTCCTCAATCCCCCTTTGACTTATTATTACCTTCTACCCTGTCCGCAGCAGTGGTTCTTGGTTCTTTCTCTCTCCTTCTTTACTATTTCCTGGGAAGCCTCACTAGGACAAGGGCAAACACCAGCAAATTGGAATACATTTACTGGACTGAGCACATACACAATACATACACATATAATAATGAATCCTATACTCTATACTATTACAATCAGGTTGCACTCCAACACCATAAGAACTCTATTATCAGCTTATCAAGTGGTATCCTATCTCCTGGTTCACCACCTGATACTATCAACCTCCTCAAGTTGATCAATTCTACATACACTGTTGCACCATCAGCAAGAGAATATATATACGTATCTATAAATGTGTACAAAGAGAATCGGCATTTGAATGCAATAACATATATCATTATAAATGTTCCTTGATACACAACAATGATCAATCGATCACTCTATCAGTCCTAGAACACCAACATCTGTAGGTAATCCAGCCTACGACTGTAACTCTAAACTTCAGTATAAAACACTCCTTGATATAAGAATGCAAACAGTCACTCACCTCTCACTGCGTCTTGCACGCTAATGACAACCAAACACTATCAACTCCCTACAAGTAATCCACCAGAACTTCCCTTCCACCTCTGGAAGTTCACTACCCTGATATCTTTAGGTTCTTCCGGGCTTCACTACCAGGATCCTCTGCAGCTCCTCCAGGCTGCTATCATGAAGTTTCCTTGAGCAACTACGGTGCTTCACCCTTCTGCTAGGGTCCTCCACAGCTCTCTTGGCTGCTACACCATGAAGTTTCCTCGAGCAAATATGGTGCTTCACCACCTCTACAGAAGCATGTGACACTCCTCTTCACCGCTTCTCCTCACAGCTCGAGGTCCTCACCTCCACTACCTTGGAGTCTCATCAACTACTTCATCTGTGCTGGCTTCGAAGTTCTCAGCAACTTCTTCCCCAAAGACAAACCTGCAACCCATCGACACTCCAATAAAATTGTTTCCTCTTTAACACAAAAACAAAAATAATCACACAATATGTTTGCCTCAAACCTCTATCTGTCCTCTACATACTGTGAGAGTGGACTCCCCCGTTTTGGGCGGGTCCATACTCCACCTCGCCCGGCGACGGTCCTCACTCACGCTGGGCGGGTCTTCCACCGTCAGGAGCCGCGCTCCCTCAGTTGCCTGCCAGCGCTCAGAGGAGACAGACGTCGCTCCGTGTTCCTCCCTCTCCACTCTTATTTCAGGCTTTCTGCCTTATTAAAACATGTCTAACTTATCAATAAACATTGCTATTGTTGCTGGGCACACGACCAACTACAAGCAATCACTATGAACTGGCGTATATCGTGCTTACCACAGATTATCTGGTCGAGGGCGCTCCTCCCTCTGACAAAGCTTGGTCAGGGCACTTCCACGGCCCACAATAATGCCTCTGGGTGGTTTAATACTCTCCTCGTCGACCAGGACTTGAAACCACAACGTTCCCAGCTCGATTCCACACCTGGTACGTCTGCACACTTCACTTCTCTTCGAGATATATCACTAGGTGTTCCCTTCTGACGGGAGCTCAACGGAGCACGGCTTTCCCCCTGCAATGTCTGGCCTCAAGTGAGGTCAAAGCCCTCCAGAAACGAGCCTCATGCCACCAGCAAAATGTCCACATCTCCTAGACAGTCATTTATCTGTTTTCTTCTTCACTGTCCATAATCTTAAATTGTTATTTAAATCCTACCAACTATTTTACATCTGTGTTATCGCCTCTATATTTCTTAGACCTTCTGGTTAGGTCAGGCTTGTCGAATAACTCTCAAGGGGGAGACTCGTTTCTCCTGTAGGCTGAGATCATAACAGAGCTGGACAGTATTAATGTTTTACAAATGCGTCGTTCGTTCCCTAGTTGATTATGCAGCGTTTACCTTAATCATTCTTCCTCCTGGCCAATCAGCCGATCCTCCGAACAGACCCAAAAGTGATTCTATGCACCTGCCAAACCCCCCTGTTTATGAATGAAAAACGGAATACACACGAATCGCAACAGATTTCATTCGATCACTTCCGGAACAAGTGCTTCACTGACGAATTTTGTTTGAACCACAACGCTGTAAATGCTTCACCCACGTACTACAAATACAAATAATCAACAGAACCTAAACACCTAACCTAACCTATGCCTATATATGCACAATTTGCTATTATATTATATTAATTTATCTTTGAGAATTTCCGTTTTGAATGAACAGAATGTAAAAATTTTGGAGTGCATCTGTGGGGTCGACCACTGGATGTAATGGACTTGAGTCGAGAACGGGTTGGCCAATGGGCCCAGGTTGAGGTTGTTCAAAAGGATGTAATGTGAGACACGACAGGAGCGCCTAGATGAACGAAAATATTAAGCCTAAGACTAGAATTTAAACTAACATC
Source organism: Procambarus clarkii (assembly GCF_040958095.1). Lineage (NCBI taxonomy): Eukaryota > Metazoa > Arthropoda > Malacostraca > Decapoda > Cambaridae > Procambarus > Procambarus clarkii. Next base: position 30,437,591 of record NC_091157.1, read on the forward strand.
GGTTGAAATAATGGTAAATGGGCTTGATGTATACATGACCAAGATAATGATTAGACAAAGAATCGGTTCACTTGAAATTATAATCACTGGAGCACCAACTCGGAACAGAAGAGCTTCAGACTCCTGCACGTGGACCCATTGTGCAATAAACACATCATACATAAGAGGTCACAAATACATTCACTGAGTGGGTTGTCGACGAAATACATGCAGACTTCTTTATGGAGGCTCCTTGGTAATCCATCTGCCAGCAGACTTTAAGAACATTGCTCTTTACGAAAAAAATAATCGGCCTAATCCCGATCTGTTGTTTCATTGCACAGATGAATACGAAGTAAACTTAGCTGACAACATCACTTCACTGACGGATCAGTAGACCAGCAGGGACAAGAATCCGGAGCTGCAGTTAAGGCAGTAAATTCTGTAGCTAGTTGGAGAGACTCAAACAGGTGTTCTACCTTACAAAAATGCTAGCCATTCAAAAGGCTTTGGAACCTGCTCTTGTTGAACAGACATTGCAACATCCATCTGACTACAAATGTCATAGCATTAATGTGAACACTCGACAGTTAAGATTGTAGGATACTTAAGCTAACTTGCAACAAAGAGAAAAATCTAGACATTTACATACTAGTTTAGCACAGATTAAGCAAATAATTGAGAGGGGAATGCCAAAGACGTACAGTGACCACAACACAGCAACTGCAACATCAGAATCAGTGAGATGGTTCAAGAATTTGACCAACTACGAGCCACTTAGATGAAAGGGAGTAATAAAAAAACGGGGATTGCACTAGCCTTCAATGACTTAAATGTAAAGATATGGTTATGAAAACAAGGTCTTTAGCAGCACACGCAGGCCAGAGATGAAATGATACATGAAACAGCTTCTGAAATTGCACCATGTAGAATATTTTGATTTGTCTAATTCAGGCCTTCCCCACAGTCATTGATATCCACCCTATAAATGTGCTAGATAGCCCAGAAAATGTTTAAGTTTGTGGGAAAGTGCGAGTTGCCCGATTTTGTTTATAACGTCAGCTTTGATGAATTCGCAAGGGAAGGCATTAGCCTAGTACTCCAAATTTGGCTTCTGTGACAGTTGTAGGGGAGTTGGTTCCCATCTAGGGCGGTGACACTGGCATACCCGGGATGCAACGAGAGATGTGATTGACTACAGCCCTGCACCTTCCTCTAATCAATAGGAAAGGTGCAGGGCTGTACCTTCCGATTGTTTTGGGCGAGCCGAGCTACGAGACGGCTTATAGGTCCTGACGATGTAACTGTTATCTCAGACTTGGACGAGGAGCGACGTACACGTGAGTGCTCAAAGATTTTTGCTGGATTACCTTTTGTCCTGTAAAGTGTAGCTTTAAAGAAACAGCAATAGACCTCTGCTTTATGTGAGGGGCGGCTGATGACATTTTGAAGAGGTATATGGGATGGAAGAGGCTGTCCAATAAAGACTGATGCAGGAGGGCCTAGTGAGGGGTCGCTCCACAGCTTAATGAAGTGATCAAGGACATCAGCCAAAACCCCAAGAGTAACTGTGGACAGTGTAGTCGCCCTCCAGGTCCTCAAGGCAGTCCTGAAGAAGTGAGGGAGTCGGCCAGTGCACACGAAGTGCCGGTGTGGAAGTGACCAGTGGCAATTTTCACTGAAAAATTGTAATGTAAAATTCCATCAGTGTAATGTTTCCTGTCACTGCAATTTTCAGTCAAAAAATTAGTGACAGGAAACATTACACTGATGCGGCAAGGCAGTGATTAATGAGGAGTTCGCTGTCGAGTCGAGAAACTATTAGTCAGCAGAGATGGTTAGTGTTAAATATTGGCCAACAAGTAGTGACAGTGGTTGTGTGGTTCTCGGCGCTAATGTAGCTTGTTAGTGTGTGAAGCAACTTCCCAACAGCTACACAGGGATGGCGAGTAGGCTAGTAGAGCGAAGAGCTTTTACAAGAGCTTAGCCCGAGTGGGTTCAGGAAGGACCCCGAGAGGGTTCAGGAAGGACCCCGAGAGGGTTCAGGAAGGGCCCCCAGGAACGCGACCTGTGACACTTACGAGGAAGCCCAGTAGTGGTGGGCTCAGATGCGAGGAAGCTGGAATATGAAGCCAGTGAATACCCACCGAGGCTATTAGAAAGTGGAGTGGATTGAAGGGTGCACCCAACATCGGAGGACAACTGGTGAGGGAGTAATGTCATTGGAGACAGCATCTGAAGCAGTGGCGAGACTTGGGTCAGGAGCAGCTCTTCGCCTGAGTGATACTAGTCAACTGTTAATACCCCCCCCCCCCCCTTCCTGTAATATCCCCCCCCCCCCTCCTGTAATATCCCCTTATGATAAGGAGCTCCTTAGAGAACAGGTTTTATAATCTAATACTGTCAGGATATGCTTTGATTTACATATATTTAGGTGTGCTGATTACTGATGTGGTATAATAATCAAACTTGAGCTGTAGCCTAGTGGCGGTTAGAGGTCATCTGCTGAATTTTGACCAAGAGAATTTAAATTAAATTAAATTTTGGCTCAACATCTCGTAATTATTGGGGATTATTACTATGTCACTACCAGTATCCCTGTAATGTAGTGAAAACTGAGAACCATGGCCGAGAGCGGCTAATAAATACTTGGTAAATGAGGCTAGTACTACCAGTGTTGTATTTATTATTCTCGGTAAATGTTAGTTATTTTGTTTCCGTACTCGCCTCTATTATGCTTTGCCATAGCAGCTATGAGTTGGTGAACTCGCGCCACCCCTGAGTATTAGAATAATTCAAGAATGTCCAACACTGCAGCAATGTTTTAAAAACACACGAGAGGGAGGAGGAGATGCAGGCTAAGTTACCTTGTGATCAGTGTTCTTTTTAATGCATTACCATTTAATTAGTATTTATTACGTATGTAATTATAATCATACTTTAACCAATTTTTAAAAATTTCTAACAAAATTGATTTAACTTCCTCAATGAATCATATTGAAAATATATTGTTTAGACTCTGCACTAGACGGAACATGTTCTACGGCATACTTGTTAGCTGCTCTGGTTTTAAGCAATAATTTGTGCTTAGCACATTTCAGTTTGCGCTTTAATTCTAACCTTTCAGCAGATGGCATTTCTCTTCTAAGGTGGTTTTGTAGTTCTGCCTCGTCCTTTGCGTCCTTCGTCAGTCAACCCCTCTAGCTCAAAAGCAATAATTGTCAGTTTGTCTGGTGGTGATCCTACTGACGATAGTAGTCAGACAGTGCCTCCATTACTTGTGGTCTCCATTTTGATGAACCTGTTAGCGAGCGTCCTGACAGTTACAGCTCAAGACGAAACTCATCAGAAACAGTCGAGACATTTCTGCCTGGTTGTGTGTGTCGGTTCTGGACTCAGGCCAATATTTAACCAGAAGCTCGCAGTAGTGTTGATGCTGTTGAGGGGTAACCTAATCCAGAGTAGGACTGTGGGGTAACCTACTCTCTAATTTGTTTGACGGCAACGACAGGAAGTAGCTGGGGGGAGCCGCGGTGAGCGAGTATAATGTTGCACTGGGTGATGAGGTGTGTACCCCAACAACCAAGAACCAAAGGCATAATAACCGAGTGTGTGGTGATCATGGTGGATGCATGCCCCATTGCACCTCACCTCTTCCACCCTCGGGGGACAGTGTTTCTGGCAGTCATCAGGGGACTTGCTAGGGCCCCTGTTGTCCTTGTGTGAAATAGATAATGACAATTCTTAACGGGGGCATTAAAAACGGTACGAGAGCTGTGTGAGGACCCTCAACAGTATACTCGCCTAGTTGTGCTTGCGTGGGTTGAGCACTGGTTATTTAGTCCCGCCTCTCAACTGACAATCATCTAGCGTACAGATTCCCGAGCTTACTGGGCTCTTATCATATCTACATTTGTAACTGTGTATGGAGTCAGCCGCCACCACATCACTGCCTAATGCAATCCATTTGTTAACTACTGACACTGAAAAAGTTCCTTCTGACGTCCTTGTGGCTCATTTGGGTACTCGGTTTACACCAGTGTCCCCTTGTTCACATACCACCAGTGTTAAAAATTTATCTTTATTCCCTGTCGATTCTTAGAATTTTGTAGGTAGTGATCATGTCTCCCCGAGCTCTCCTGCCGTGTATGTGAATGTATATAATTGTTAGTATATTTTGAGAGCAGGTTTTCTCTAATACATGCGCAATTAAATACAATAGTATTGGCTTGGTAATTTTCTTGCGGATTTTTTCTATTGTGTAAATATGTATCTGAAGAGCAGAGCAGTCTTTCCGCCTGGGCCCGATGGGCACTTGCCTGAGGGCCCCACGAGCATAGGGCATGTTCATTATGGAAGCAGGATGTTTAAATAATAAGGTCATGTTGCAAGCACACTTATATAATACTACATCCTGGTGTTGGATTAAGTATTTAAGAAATATATTTCCAAGTGAATAACCCTTTCAGCAAAAATTAAACGTAATGTTCTGAGTGGAGCACAGAAGAGGAAGAACTGCAGAGGAGAAGAAAATAGTAAAACTTCCAAAATAAACATCATGGCTCTCAACACAGGTGCAACGACAGCCTCTCAGACCATTCCTTCAGATATAGCATCCACATCTACATCCATTCCTGTTTATCAATCATCCAGTTTCAGCAGCCATATCATCATTGCCTGTTGTTGCTGCTGCTGGTGACATTTTACAAGAGGAAATACCCATATCTGTAACAGTAAAGGAGTTGGCAATCAGAGAGACAGATCCGGGGCTATGGAACATAATGACACTAGCAATAGATTACTGGATTCATAGTGGGCCCTTATGTCAGAATTATGATAGCAACCTTTCTAACTCGCACAGTGTGTAAAACAGCTAGAGTAGAGAATATGAAGACAAGGTTACACACGGAAATCACAACGTGATGCATCAAATGAACAAGCCCACAAGGGCTGTGACGAGGATTCGAACCTGCGTCCCAGACGCTGCCTTAATCGAATGAGCTACGTCATGGTCAAGAGTTGAAACCGAAGTTCTACTGAACTTGCTTACTTCGCCCTTACTTTATTACACTCTTGGACGCAGGTTCGAATCCTCGTCACGGCCCACAAGGGCCGTGACGAGTACTTTGTTGGAGTACTGTTTGTACTCTGTTGTTTACTATTACTGGTTAAAGAAGATTTAGATGTCACTTTTCCATCTGTGTTATCTCGTTGTCTTTCTATGATGGATCTCAAACCTTCCGTTATCACCTTTACAGTTAGAGAAGATTTGTTATGTAAGACAAACAACTTATCCAGTACGTCACTGGGTAATTTGCGTCTCATGTGGACTTGGATTATCCGGTCCGATTCATCCAGATTCACCTTGTTAAGCGCCTTGAGCAAGGACTCAAGCTCCAATCTAAAGGCTTGGTGAGTCAGCTGATCCATCTGGAGGGAGAATATCTAGGATTTTTTGGGTTAGAAGTCTGATAGCCCTGTCTGGTTTAGCATAATTTTCCTTAAGGAGCTGTACTGTGCTATCATAACCATCATCAATGAAGGTCAAATTACAGATCACCTTTAACACTTCATCCTTTAAGACATCCTGCAAATATGTAAATTTTGTGGTCCACTGAATCGACAAATTTGTTCCAGAAGTTACTACAACTCTCGTCCTCTGTACCAGAGAAAGTTGGGAGACTGATGGTAGTTTGACTTCAGGTTGTGTCGGATTTTGGGAAGCTCTGGCTGCAATGTTTTGTAGTGGCCTTGTGTATGGTTATTAACTTGACAAAGTGTTGTAACTTTGTTTTGCATCTTCATAATCTGTGTTTTCTTGTACTAAAGCTTCCATTGCATCATCTTCGATGTTAATAGCAGCAGGAACTTACTTATATTTCAGAATTTGTTCTTTTACATGCTTAAGTTTGCTCTCTGCAACCTTATGATGGCCCTCCAGTTCTACATAATCAACTGGAGTTTGTTTACATAAATCATCGCATTTACTGATCTGTTATGTGGCCCTTCATACCTGTGAGGGTCGCTTTTACATTTTTGGTAGTAGACATGACTGTATTTGCTAGCCGTGTTGCAGATGTACTAATGCTAAGCCTTGTTGGACTTTGATTTATACTGTTACTAGCACTTGAGCTAGTAGAGCTACTAGATTCCGAACTAAAGCTATTTTATCATTTAAAATACACATTATATAATCATACACACTATAATTTGACTGGTAACCTTGTATCTATGCTGGTTTTCTCAAGTTAGCTCTTTAATTATCACTTGGTTGGTGCAGAGGCACAGATTAACACTCAAAGGTGAAATGATTATAGTTTAATTATTACTATAGTTATGGTAATATTATGTAAGCACAACTCGGGTTGTCATAAGAAACTGCATAAAAATATGGGCTTGCTAAATTGTAATATAGGTTCAACTCGAGACAAGTGTAAATTCTTACCCTTACACCAGGTTAGCACAATAAATTAGACTAGGTTGCTGTACAACACCAGCCTAAAATGTTTTACCCCCTGTGTAAGAATTAGTTGTAAATTGTGATATGCAGTAATTATGGTGCAATATTATGTAAACACTTAAAATTATAAAAATCATATACATTTATGGGTAAATTAGCCTCTTATCAACCTCTTGTAATGAAAAAGCACAAATGTTCTTTTCGCTCAAGCCTCGGAACAATAATAGTGCTTGTTGTAAGTTCTGTTCACTGTTAGCAGAGATTGAAAAAGTTAGGCTTCAAAAATATACAAGTGTCTTCCTGCTATAATTAGTGTTAATGTAAATAGTGTAAATATTGCACTAATTTGTATATGTTCTATCCGGTTCGTTGAGGACCATAACTTGAGGGAAAATCCTAGCCTGTTTTATTGTCTTTTTTTGAATATTAAATATTTACTTTATTTTAATTTTTGTAATTGACTTTAATATTATATTCTGAGTTAGTTCTTAGTTGGTTAGTGGACTGTGTATATTTTGATTCAGCTGCTAGAACTTATCACACTCAGTTGTGGGGGGGGGGGGGCAATTTGTAGCTTAAATCACTTTGAAGTGGATTCTTCATAAGCTACAAATTGTTTACCTAGTCTTTAATATGAAAATTATCAATCATACCACATATGGTGGTCTAATCTACTGTTATACTTAGTTAATTTAATTATGTATACTACTCTATCTACTACTATACTACTCTATTAAACACAAAAGGGCCTTATCTGATACTGTAGTTGTGACCTGCTAAGGCTGTGTATTTGTAGCATCAGATTAGGGTGTGGCCGTGCCTCAGAGTACCACGTAATGGCAGCTATCTGGAGGCCTGCAAGGTTGGTGTACAACTGGGTTAAACATTGTTGCGAGCCAACTCTCTGCTTCAGTCTCTTCCTTCACAATTACCTGTTTGGGATATTTAAATGTTTAACATTAGTAAAAGCACATTAACATATTAAGGTACAGGTATGACTTGCAATAAGAGAGATGTATAATGTAGAGTACGTACGTGTTAGGGATTTTTATCCCACAGTATAACCGCCTAATCTATTTGTTATAAATGGCCACAATATACACAAAATACTTTGCAAGATGGATACTGGTGTTCCTGTGGTTGTAGAGGTGCTGTTGTGGTTTTGCTCGCTTGTTGACATGTAATCTGGGTGTTTATCGAGTTATACCAGCTTGTATGGAAGGAGCCACCTCTACAACGTGTTTTGTTATGATTCTACGGCGTACGTGACGACGCCTCTAGGGGAGCCGTCCTAAAATATTTGGTTGTTCTATTTGATTAAGAAATAGTTAAGCTGTATTTTTTTTTCAATTATATTCAGTCCTAGTGAACACTTTTTTATTAAGTTTAAATATTAGACTGAAGTTTAAAAGGAGAAGAGATATTTAAATGTCTTGTATGTCACAGAATAACCCACTTCTTTTCTTTATGGGGGTAACTTATGTTGTGTGTGTGTGTGTTTCGGATTTCCGACTTACAGCAGTGATGAAGCTTCCATGTAGGCACCAGATCGTCAGTCTCCCTTCCTCTGATGCCGAACTACACCCCAGACTACTGTCTGTCAGAGACCCAGAACACAACTTCCCTTCCCTCGATAAATTGATGAAGATTAACCACTGGACTGTGCCAACTGAGAGCATTTTTTTTTTATTTTTCGTACCCATTCAAAATACGTGAGCGGTAGGTTGTGTACGAAATGGACTCTTAAGGCCTCCATTGAGAGGCAGCCATCTTGGAAAAAATTCCCAGAATGCCTTAGGTCTGCTGGCTGGGTTAGTACTAAGTGAGCAACCATGGCTGCCGCACGCGCCTCTGGCTCCCAAACACCTGTCCGATGCATTGCTGGAAGATCGCACTCTGTCGGTGAAATTCAGATCCTAGTATTTGAAGAACATAAGGGTTATGATATTGGTGAAGCTAAGAACATAAGAACAAAGGCAACTGCAGAAGGCCTATTGGCCCATACGAGGCAGCTCCTATTTATAACCACCCAATCCCACTCATATACTTGTCCAACCCACTCTTAAAACAATCGAAGGACCCCACCTCCAGCACGTTACGCGGCAATTGGTTCCACAAATCAACAACCCTGTTACTGAACCAGTATTTACCCAAGTCTTTCCTAAATCTAAACTTATCCAATTTATACCCATTGTTTCGTGTTCTGTCTTGTGTTGATACTTTTAATACCCTATTAATATCCCCTTTATGTCCATTCACCCATTTGTAAACCTCTATCATGTCACCCCTAACTCTTCGCCTTTCCAGTGAATGCAACTTAAGCTTTGTTAATCTTTCTTTATATAAAAGATTTCTAATTTGAGGAATTAAGTTAGTCATCCTACGCTGGACACGTTCAAGTGAATTTATATCCATTATATAATATGGCGACCAAAACTGAACTGCATAATCTAAATGGGGCCTAACTAGAGCAAGATATAGCTTGAGAACCACACCAGGTGTCTTGTTACTAACGCTGCGATTAATAAATCAAAGTGTCCGATTTGCCTTATTACGAACATTTATGCATTGATCCTTTTGTTTTAAATTCTTACTAATCATAACTTCTAGATCCCTTTCGCAATCCGACTTCGAAATCTTAACACCATCTAGCTCGTATCTTGTAACTCTCTCATCATTACCTAGCCTCAAAACTTTACATTTATCAGCATTAAACTGCATTTGCCAATCCTTTGACCATTTCAAAACCCTATCTATATCAACTTGAAGTGATAGTGAGTCCTCCTCCGAATTAATTTCCCTACCGATTTTCGTATCGGCAAATTTGCAAATGTTGCTACTCAAACCTGAATCTAAATCATTTATATATATTATAAACAACAAAGGTCCCAGGACAGATTTGCAAGCACACAGAACGAAGAAACAAAGCGAAAATCTATCTGTACCTGGTGCAACGAGAGCAAGATCCCGCTATGTACCATTGACTACTTCGTTGATGATTACTCACTTCCGAAGTACTGTGTGTGTAATACAGTGTGATAATGTGTAAATACTGCGTGAAACTGTACATATTGTAATTTTAGTGAATTTTTAACTAGTAATATTGCAACAAACATTTATTGTGGACACGTTACTGACATATGAATCACAGTTCCATGGAACATAATGAACATTCTACTGTTAACATATTGTAAAGGACACAAATATGCATTGTATATGATAGAAAAAAAGCATTGGAAATACATGGCACAAATAATTGGAAACATATTTGTGGCAACTCGCGGTACTTGACTGGCCCGGGCGACCATGTCCTGGAGCTTTACTCACGGGCGACCAGCCCGTGATGACGTCACAGCACACCTTGTCCACATCCCCACAGCCAAAGTGAAATTTATTTATTTTTAGATAGACATGTTCAGGGAAGGGAAAATATAATTTTACAAAGAAAAACTAATTTTTTAGGAACACTTGATTTCATCCGCATAGGGGGAATGTCACTATAAACTCGAGGCATCACAGTGGTTAAGCCACCCAAGAGGTGGCACAGGCATGAATAGCTGGTAACCCCTTCCCTCCTTCGTAACAAGCTTTTCTCCCCGTTCATCCCCAATTTTTCCTTGATTGGACGGATTTGAATCTGGTAACAAGGGATAGCCTTCCAACTTTTGAACTACTCGAGGCGAAGTTTCGTAAGTCAAATGCTATCCCAAGTCTCTACTCTAGTCATCTCAACAACTCGCCTTTCAACAGTGGTCGCCTTTCAGCCTCAGATTCTTCTATTGAGTTCAATAGGTTCTTCTCTTCCATTGGGTCATCCCTTGCAAATGATATTCCATGATGACCAGACCACACACTAGAAATTGAAGAGACGACGACGTTTCGGTCCGTCCTGGACCATTCTCAAGTCGATTGTGATGAGGACAGGTAGGGACACGAATTAAATAGGCAAGAGAGAGCTGAGGAGGAAAGTCAGGTGTAGGGGATAGTAGTAATGAGAACTGCAGCAGGCCTATTGGCCCATACCAAAGGCGCGAAAAGGCCGTTTGAAGGAAGGTAGAGCATCAAAGAAATTAAACAGAGTAAGACGCGTACGTGTGGTATCCATATGCAGGCGATGAGTCACAATAACGTGGCTGAAGTATGATGACCAGACCACACACTAGAAATTGAAGAGACGACGACGTTTGAAACGTCGTCGTCTATATCCGAAGAGATATCCGTTCCCAAGCCAGTAGTGGCTATCAAGGGATGTGATCCGTGACGCAAGTAACTTAAAGGAAGGGAAAGAAAGCTAAGAACTTAAGATTATAATTCACCGTCACCAAATATATAAATAAGATATAAGAGTTCACAGGGGAAGGGGTATAAACACTTATTTACAGGGGAAATACACTGAAATCTTCTGCTGAAGACTATGGATCCTCGCTCTCGGTGCTGAGTCCTCGGTGCTTCTGTGGCCACACAACGAATTTTCTGCGAAGTTGAGCCTACCCTGGCCACAGGTCAGCCAAAACACAGGTCCACTGGGGGCACCGCCGTGGAGGCCGTCAACCACACGTCCAGCTGGTCTGCTGGCAGGTTCTGAAACAGCAAGGCTGGTCAGGCCACTCCACGAACGATATAAGGGGAACGCCCTAGACAGGAGCCTCGTGTGACACCACAAATCACTCTCCCGTCCTCAATACCCCAGTGGATGATCGTATTGATAGATCCAACAGTCGGTCCCGGGTAATCCTTTTACTGCCACTCCACTGGCAGGCTAACACACCACAGTGTTCTTCCGGGGGGACGACTTCACAACTGCTGCAGTAAAGTACAAGGTATGGAGACGGCTGCCTCGGGTAGACTGACTCAACTCCCATTACAGCAGTCCCAGGTCGACTCTGTAAGCAGACACGTCATCAATAACTGGGACACTAAAACACCTCACTTACAGGCTCAGACACAAACGCCCGACACATCCACTTCATAGATGGCGTTGTAGTCTGAGCACCACCTCACCGGAGGTCAGCAGCGGCGGTGTAGAGTGCTGAACGGGACTGGAAACTGGCCCTTGTGGCCAGTACACGCCATCCTCACCAGGTGTCGTCATCCAATTGGAGGGGGTTTCGGGAGCTGACCCACAGATGGCGCGGTGGTCACTGCTCCGTGCTCGGACGCTGGATCCGGGTTCGTAACATCATTTTATTCCTTATGCTCAATTAGTATTAAGCTTTAGTCATTTAAGTTTTTCATGCCCGAAACGCTTTGCGTAATAGTGGCTTTAGGCATTGTATGTACTAGCCCTATCTATAAATCCATCACTCTTTGTAAAATCTCTTGTATGTATGTACCTTACCTAAATAAACATTTGATTTTGATTTGATTTGAACTGTCACATCTTTCCCCGGAGTTAAGACAAAACCATGTGTACGTTAAACATGATTGTCTTATCCCAGACTGGTCCTCCAGACAGAACAATTTATTTTCTTTAAAAAAATCTAACCTAACCTAAGTATAATTATAATCATCTAGGCTTTAAGTATAAAATCCTGCTTTTAATAACAATATTAGTCCCAACTGTCCATTCATCAGTGGCAGTCAGGTAAACAGTCCTCAGGACTCAACACCCTTCAAGGTTTACATCATCTTCTAGTTTACTTTGCAATCTTGATATTGTCTTGACCGAAGTGCTGGGACGTTGACACCAACGAGGTCTTGCTATAGAAGTGAGCAATTATAGGCGTTGAGGCGGTGTTGGCGTGGTGAGAGATGAGTAGTTGCTGACTACAGCTCTAAGTTTCCATCCGCTGATGTCCTCATCACAGCATACTAGGCCTTAACGACTTTCTTCGTTTTCCCATCAAACACCTAACTTTAGCCCTAAAGACGTGCAATGTGTCACTTTATTGGCGGGTTAAGCACCCTCTACAGGGATCGTGCCGTTCCTCTGATCACTTCGTTACTCATGTTGTTCCTTCAGCAGACGGGGCTTTCTCGAGAACCAGAGAAGAACTTTGCATATTCTAGCTGCTGGCTTACTCCTCGTCGACTATACATCTTCCACTTCTGGTCCTACATTGCGCTTTGTTCATACAGCTAGGTTGGGCATTCTCCGATGACATTAGTGAGGCAACAGCCCATCATAATTACTCGTTGACATCTAGAACCAGCTCTCCTAATGAGAGCATACTGCGAACAACTTTATATGGGTGAGGCATCAGACAGGTGACTTTTGACATCACTTCAGAGGAGAGGGGTTGGGGGTGGGGGGTTGTAGCGTATTCCCCCCCTCCCCCTCTGTCCAGGGTCTAGACCATCTGGCACCCCCTGCCAGAAGGAACAGCATAAACACCGTTCCACTGATCTCGGTTATTCAACGTGTGGTTGGCTCTATGGGACGAGGAGGCTGGGTACAGTTAAGCATGGAGTTGAAAGACACAACTACATGACCTGTGGAAGCATGGCTCTCACACAGGGGTTGGAAATGCACAGCTCCCAATTTCAAGGTGGTTACATACTCCTCCCAAAGTACAAACACACGAGAGTCTTTATTCATTGCCTTCTAAAAAAAATTAAACTAGTTCTAAAATAATAGGCTAAACCATACAGTAAGTTTATTAGAACCTGCCAGGTTTGCACGCGACCTTGTTGTCATAGGGTGACAAGGTTTAACCTGACTGCAAATGAGGGTTGAAAGAGGGTCATCCACCTCAACGGGGCCAGGAAAGGGAATTACTGAAAGCAATTCCAAATTCCTACCTGGCAATGTGTGACTTTAGGGAGAATTTGAATGGTTTCCGATCCAAATATGCAATAAATGAAAACTGTTTCGATTTTAATCAACCTTTTTTGACGAGTTGTGTATGAAAAGTTTAATCTGGTCCCAGTCTCAGCATCGTAGCATAGGGAGAAAAAAGTCAATTAATCCAAAATGGTCAAAAACGATTATCAAATACAAGTGTCAACTGAAATCATGTCTCTCTGCTATCACAATAGCATATATTAAAAAATATTTTAATTAGTTTTATTAAAAACAATGTAGATTTTTTTTATAATTTTATCTTGTTTATTGGGTAATTTGCATGAACTTGTACACCTGACTGCTTGTACACCTGACTGCGCAAGGGAGCCGGTCGGACAGCACACTGGACATGTGATCCTGTGGTCCTGGGTTCGATCCCAGGCGCCGGCGAGAAACAATGGGCAGAGTTTCTTTCACCCTATGCCCCTGTTACCTAGCAGTAAAATAGGTACCTGGGTGTTAGTCAGCTGTCACGGGCTGCTTCCTGGGGGTGGAGGCCTGGTCGAGGACTGGGCCGCGGGGACACTAAAGCCCCGAAATCATCTCAAGATAACCTCAAGATAAGCCTATCTGTAAGGGTGCCAATTTTGGAGGAAATTGGTTGATGTCAACCTCAAGTCACAGATGGCAACACCTTACTTTGTTTTTTCTTATTTATTTTCAAGTAACATAAACGTTCCAATATCTAATTTTTTTATTCAGTTTACATGAAACTTACACCTTATATGTAAAGTTTTTCTAAAATCCTGAGAAAGCATTTTTTCTTAAGTTCATTTATTGATTTTATAGATAGCAATAAACATGATATATTTGCATAATTTTTGGGGGGAACTTTGACTATTTGTATTAGGAAAACTAAAGATTTTTGGAAAATCCCCAACTTGAGATCTTTTATTATATGCTAATGTGTCAGAAAAGTGTCACAGAATGATTATCTGGCAGGTGTGGTTGTAAATTTAAACTTAAATGTGTAAAATTCGTTGAAAAATAAAAATTAAAAATCTCCCTTTCTATTTGGGCTACAGTACTGAAACTTGGAACAATTGCAGCCCATTTCATATAAAACTAGTAAAAAAATTTTGGTTGACATTGAACAACTTTTAAAATATTATCAAATGCCCCCTTTTGTTTAATATGAATTGTTGTTTCTGTCTGGTCCCTCCTCCCCATCCGGCCCGTTGGCGTCGTGAGGGGGCTTCGTGGACGGCCGCTGGAGTGTGATGCTCCGTGGGACAGTCCTCTGTCCTTTTGCGGCCTTGCACTCCTGCTGCTGTCTTCTCTAATTGTGCCGGATCGTTTTTCCTTTTCCTTATGTTTTCATTTTTCTCCCCCCTCTTCTCCTATCTGCTTGTCGTTTCCTGCCGACCTTTTGCTTGTTTTGGATCTTTCTTTGGACTACTTCTGTTTTGACGCCCGGGTGCTTGAGGAGGCATACTCTTGCACCCGTAGAACTGTAGTACCAAAAGTCTCGAGCGAGGGGAACCTTTTGTCAATCCCCCTTTCGTCGCTGAACCCGATCTCGACGGACTGACGGTTCTTAAGGTGGCGTTTGTGGGGCGTATACTCACGACGCACCCCTAGGGGGCCCCGGCATGATCGGCGATAGCTTCCTGTTGGGTGTCCTGCCTCTAATTGTGGCTCCATGGTGGGTATGGGGGCACATTGGTGGATGAATTTCTTTCTTCGTTTCTATGTCGTTGAATGTTTCCGTTGTACCCTCTCAGGCTAGTGGGGAGGGCGACCAAGCCCCCGAGTCGGCCTGTATTGGAAGACCAGGCTCTGTAGCTCCCGCTGTGTTGGGCCCCGGCCTTGCTCCTCCTTTGACCGTCCTGACTTCTTCCCCCAGCTCCCCTGCCTCCTCTGTGGTTGGGTCGAGCCTCCAGCTTCCGGTGGTGACCACTTCGTCCCCTGGTGCGGCTAAGTCTCTCGTTGTGACTACTGCGCCTTTTGACCCCTCTCTCTAGGGGTTCTCAACGCCGTTCGCGCCCCAGCCGCACTCGCTCGATTCCTTCCCGTGCTGATGCGTATCAGGCCTTGTTTGGTCCTGCTTCATGGGCCAAATACTTTGATCTCCTCCCTCTTGATTCTGCGCCTCCTGGCGATTTCTCCCTCCATCGGCATCTTGTAGATTCCGTGGATGCGTCTGTTACTTTCAACCCCACTCGTCTCGGTACACGTGTCGTTGCTGCTCCTTCTCAGGATGCAGCTTCCCGCTTGGCTGCTTTGCCTTGCCTTAGCGAGATCCCTGTTCGGGTCTCCAAGAACGTTCGGATGAATGCCAGTGTTGGCACTATTCTCCTCCCACCCCATGTTGCAACCGGTGTTCGGAATCTGCAGGATTGCCACGATGATATTCGTCATATCCTTGATGCCCAAGGCCATTCTGTCCTCCAGGTTGACTCGTTTACTCGTCCCCCTCGTGGTCGTCGCCGTCAACCCCTTCGCGTTGTGAAGATCACCTTTGATGGTAGGACCCTTCCATCCTCTGTCGTTCTTGCTGGTGCTAGGTGCTCTGTCCAGGAGTATATTCCTTCTCCTCGACTTTGTAACAAGTGCTGGAGGTTTGGGCATGGTGCCCTCCGCTGCTCTGGGACTGTCTCTCTCTGTCCTTTGTGTTGGGGTGAAGGTCACTCTAAGTCGGAGTGCACTTCTCCCCAAGCTCGCTGCCTCAACTGCGGTGAGGCCCATCCTACCTTCTCCCGTGCCTGTGTCCATTACAAGCTTGAGGCAGCCGTCCTCAACCTGAAGCACCGAGAGCGTTTATCTTATTTTAGACAGAACGTTTTGTGCCAGAGATAGGGGGAACAGATTAAGGGTTTGCTATCCGGGAGCTGGAATTGGTGATATTGTTGGAAACATGAATGATATTATGACAGGAAATGGGAACAAACCCATTATTTGTATTAGTGCAGGGGGTAATGATGTTGGACGAGTTAGGAGTGAGGAACTAATACAGAGATTCAGGACAGCCATTGAATTAGTTAGGAGCAAGGGAGGAATCCCGATCATATGTGGCATTCTTCCAAGAAAGGGAGTGGGAAATGAATGGATGTCGAGGGCAATTGGTGTCAATTGCCGGCTGGAAAGATATTGCAAATCAAATGCAATATCTTTCATTGACAACTGGGAACACTTCTATGGAAGGAATGAAATGTATGCTCGTGATGGGGTGCATCTATCGAGGGTTGGGGTTGTTGCTGTTGCGAACTCGTTGGAAGAAGTGGTTAGAGGTGTTTGTTTGGGTTTAAACTGTTAGTAGATCAAGGTATGGGAATTGATTTGGAGGAAGGAGATAATAAAAGTATGTGTTTGTGGGAGAAAGGAATTGGCAAAATGATCAGAGAAAGAGAAGGGCCTCAAAATAACAATTCACTTAGTGTAATATACCCTAACAGTAGAAGTCTATGAAATAAAATTAACGAATTAAATGCTCTTGTCTGCACAGAAAAAATAGATATTATTGCACTTGCCGAAACGTGGATGAATGTAGAAAATAGAGAACTATTAGCTGAATATCAAATAAATGGATTTAAACTATTTCACACAGATAGATATATTAGACGAGGAGGGGGAGTAGCCATATATGTTAGGGACAATTTGAAATGTAGTCTCAAAGAGGGAATCAAAACTGAGCCACACACAGAAACTATTTGGATAGAATTATACGAGAAAGCAAATAATATTATAATAGGAGTTATATATAGGCCACCAAATTTAGACAGAATGGAGGCAAAGCATCTATGGGATGAAATATCTAGGGCATCTAGATCTAACAGTATTTACGTCATGGGTGACTTTAATTTTAGTGGAATAAACTGGTTGAACAAAACAGGGAATAGTGAAGCAGAAGATTTTCTAGAATTAATTGACGATTGCTTTCTTAGGCAACACATTAAGGAACCAACACGGGAAAATAATATTTTAGATTTAGTGTTAACTAACAGGGAAACACAAATTAATGACATCGAAATAGGGAGTGAGCTAGGTAACGGTGATCACAAAGAAATCAGATTTAGCATAGAATGGAATAGACCTGTAGGAGAAAATTCTGTTAAAGTGCCAGATTTTCGAAAAGCTGATTGATAGCCTAAGAAATTTTTTGGGTCAAATTGATTGGAAAGTCTTGGGTATGAGGTGGGGGCCTGTCTTGGAGCGAGACATGAACCCAGTGATAGGTGACGTAAATGGGGATTTCGATGTGGATTCAATATATCTTATTTAAGAATATTCTAAACAAAGCTCAGGAACGTAGTATACCATACAAATTGAATAGATCGAATACCAATGACCCAAAGTGGATAACAAAGAATTTGAAGAACCTTATAGGTAAAAAGAGCTTGGTACAAAAGGATTAAAAATGGGGAGGTCACTTTAGAACAGGAATTCGTACAACTGGTTAGAAATGTTAAAAAAGAGATAAGGAAAGCAAATGGGTTCGTATCCTGGCCGGGGAGGATTTACTTGGCGCAATTTCTTAACTGTAGCCTCTGTTTAACGCAACAGTAAAATGTGTACTTGGATGAAAAAACGATTCTTCGCAGCAGGGGATCGTATTCCAGGGACCATAGGATTAAGGACTTGCCCGAAACGCTACGCGTACTAGTGGCTGTACAAGAATGTAACAACTCTTGTATATATCTCAAAAAAAAAAAAAAAAAAAAAAAAAAAAAAAAAAAAAAAAAAAACTATGAAGTTCGCATAGCAGGGCAAGCAAAGACAAATCCTAAAGGGTTTTTTCAGTTATATCGTACTAACACTAGGGAAAGGATAGGTCCATTAAAAACTGACAGGTCAAATAACAGATAGTGATGAAGAGATGAGTAGTATTTTTAATAAATATTTTTTATCTGTATTTACTAAAGAGGAACTTAACAATATGCCTTCAGCCGAACAAGTCTGTGGGTGGGGACGAGGACAGGTTGACGAGATTAACAGTTACCAGGGAGGATGTTCTTAAACAAATAGTAAAACTCAAACCAAACAAATCCCCAGGGCCAGATGAAGCGTTTGCCAGGGTGCTTAACGAATGCAAAGAGGAGCTTTGTGACCCACTGTCAACCATATTTAATAAATCAATAGAGTCAGGCAGAGTGCCAGAGTTTTGGAAAGTTGCTAATGTGATACCAGTTTTTAAGAAAGGAGATAGATCACTTGCGTCTAACTATCGACCAATTAGCCTAACGTCTATTGTGGGAAAGTTACTCGAATCTATAATAGCAAATAAAATTCGTCTTCATCTTGAAAAACATAAATTAATAATTGAGTCGCAACATGGTTTTATTGTTTAACATGGCCGTTCATGTTTAACAAATTTGTTATCTTTTTATTCTAGCATTGTTGAGGCAGTTGATAGTGGTAAGGATTGCGATGTTGTGTACCTTGGCTTTAGCAAAGCCTTTGATACAGTGCCACATGAAAGACTGATCAAAAAGATAGTCTCATGGTATTGGGGGTGCTATATTAAGCTGGATTAGGGCATGGCTATACCAAAGGAAACAGAGTTAGTATAAATGGAGTCAAGTCAGAGTGAGAATGTTGTAAGTGGGGTGCCTCAGGGCTCTGTCCTGGGACCTCTGTTGTTTATAATATATATAAATGATTTAGATTCAGGTTTGAGTAGCAACATTTGCAAATTTGCCGATGATACGAAAATCGGTAGGGAAATTAACTCGGAGGAGGACTCACTATCACTTCAAGTTGATCTAGATAGGGTTTTGAAATGGTCGAAGGATTGGCAGATGCAGTTTAATGCTGATAAATGTAAAGTTCTGAGGTTAGGTAATGATGATAGGGTTACAAGATACGAGCTAGATGGTGTTGAGATTGCGAAGTCGAATTGCGAAAGGGATCTGGGAGTTATGATTAGTAAGAATTTAAAACAAAAGGATCAATGCATAAATGTTCGTAATAAGGCAAATCGGACACTTGGATTTATTAATCGCAGTGTTAGTAACAAGACACCTGGTGTGGTTCTCAAGCAATATCTTGCTCTAGTTAGGCCCCATTTAGATTATGCAGTTCAGTTTTGGTCGCCATATTATAGAATGGATATAAATTCACTTGAACGTGTCCAGCGTAGGATGACTAAGTTAATTCCCCAAATTAGAAATTTTTCATATGAAGAAAGATTAACAAAGCTTAAGTTGCATTCACTGGAAAGGCGAAGAGTTAGTGGTGACATGATAGAGGTTTACAAGTGGGTGAATGGACATAACAAAGGGGATATTAATAGGGTATTAAAAGTATCAACATAAGACAGAACACTAAACAATGGGTATAAATTGGATAAGTTTAGATTTAGGAAAGACTTGGGTAAATACTGGTTCAGTTACAGGGTTGTTGATTTGTGGAACCAATTGCCGCGTAACATTGTGGAGGTGGGGTCCCCCGTTTGTTTCAAGCATGGGTTGGACATGTATATGAGTGGGATTGGGTGGTTATAAATAGGAGCTGCCTCGTATGGGCCAATAGGCATTCTGCAGTTTCCTTTGTTCTCATGTTCTTTTCAGCAATACGAAGGTGTGCCCCAGGGTACTGTTCTGAGCACTACTTTTTCTGGTTGCCCTCAATGGTCTTTATTCCTCTCTTCCTTCTGGTGTCTTCTTCGCTCTCTATGTCGATGATCTTACCCTTTGCTGTCAGGGTGATGATTCGCCTCTCCTTCAGCGCCGGCTTCAACTTGCTATTGATGCCGTGTTCTCTTGGGCCACCGATCATGGCTTAAAGTTCTCTACTTCTAAGACTTGTGCCATGACTTTAACGCGGAAACGGGTCGTTCTTCGTCCCTCTTTGTCACTTATGGTCATCCTCTTGAATACAAAGATTCCGCGAAGCTTTTGGGGTTATTCCTTGACACTCGTTTGTCTTGGTCTCCCCATATCTCTTACCTCCGTGGGGGGGGTGGGGGATAGGCGCACTCTCCTTGCTTTACATTCCTCTCTCGTCCTGTCTAAGCTGGATTATGGTTGCCCTGCTTACTCGTCTGCTTCTCCTTCTACTCTTCGCCGTCTTGATGCTTTGCACCATACTGGGTTGCGCCTCGGTTCTGGTGCCTTTCGTTCGACTCCCATCCTTAACTTGTATGTTGACACTGGCTTCCTGTCTCTCCAGGACCGCCGTGATCGCTACTGTCTTCGCTATCTTGCGCGGTTCTTGCAACATCCTTCCTCTCGCCTCTGTCGTGCTGTAACTTTTACCCCTTCTGCGGTTCCTGTTCCTCTTCACCACCTCCCTCTTTCTGTCCGGTTATCTCGCCTACAGGATTCTCTTTCCGTTCGTATTTCTGATGTTTCTCCTCGTGTGGTTCCTTCTTTGCCCCCGTGGAGAGTCCCTCTTCCGCCGGTTTTGTACATCCTTGACCCGTATCACTAAAGCTTTTACCCCTCCTACGGTTCTAAAACGCCTTTTCCTCGAGCACTTTTCTTCTCACTCCCGCTCCGTTTCTGTCTTCACCGATGGGTCTAAGTCTGCGGAGGGTGTTGGCTACTCTGTTTTCCTGATCGCACTTATATGTGTCGCTTACCTCCGGAGACTAGCATCTTTACAGCAGAGCTTTATGCTATTCTCTATGCTCTTCGTCTCCTGCTTTCTCGTTATCAGTCTTCCTTTGTAGTTGTTGTTGACTCTCGTAGTGCCCTCATGGCTCCCAGGTTCTTTAATCCGGTTCATCCAGTAGTTGTCGAGATCCAGCATTGGCCGTTTCTTGTTCACAGTAAATTTAAGTCGGTTGAGTTTTGTTGGGTTCCCAGCCATATTGGTGTGTCTTTAAATGAGCGTGCGGATGCTGCCGCCAAGGAAGCTGTCCGCTCTTGTCCCATCTCTCGTAAAGGTATTCCATATTCCGACTTTTACCCGGTTATCCATTCCTCCGTCCTTACCCGTTGGCAGGCTTCTTGGTCGTCTGTTACTGGTAACAAACTATGTACTCTTAAATGTTGTTTCCTCGTGGCCGTCCTCCTACCACCGTAACCGGCGTTGGGAAACGGCTCTGGCGAGGTTGCATATTGGCCATACTCGCTTAACCCATGGTCACTTGATGGTGCGCCGCCCTGCTCCTTATTGTCCTAGTTGCATTGTCCCTCTTATGGTCGTGCATGTCCTTCTTGAATGTCCTGACTTCCAGGACGAGCGTGTCTTGCTTTCCGACCGCCCCTCGCGGTCACCTGTCCCTCAATAGAATTCTTGGTGACTCGGATACTTTTGATATCGTTCGCCTAATGCGTTTTTGTTCCCGTATTGGCATCCTTGGTGATATTTAGCTCCCTCTGATTATTCTGCACATTTGATGGTGCTACATAGCCTTCCCGGTTTGGTGCCTTCTTTTGATAATTACTTACTTCTGTCTAGTCATCGAAGATGCCCTTAATTATAAAATTTACCGGGCCTAATTTTCTAATAATTCTATACTGACCCTGCTATTTCGCTGCTAATTTTTTACTTTGATTTGCGGGGGACGTTTCGTTCAGTCTCATTACTAAACTGCCCTCTTTTAGTACCAATGGTCGCACCTGCTTATCATAAAAGTGAGCATACTGCATATGTGCTTAATCGGACGCCTCGGCGACTACTCTCCAGGTATTTTTAATTTTTATGAGAAATTCTGAAGGATAATCCTCTCCGAAGTTAACATTGCAGGCCTGATGCAAAGTTACATGAATGGCCAGTCATTAGTAAGAGTGGCTGAGTATTAATTGACTGATGCACCACTGTGTTCAGTGCAAACTGTACATAAGGTAACTGTTCATCCCATGAGGCTGGGTCTCTCTTTGCCAGAATAGCAAGCACGTATTTTAGTGTACAGTTGGTTCGTTCCACCATGCCGTTTGCCTGAGGGTGGTATGGAGTGTGGTTTCTAAGATCAGACATTCTTGAAAAATCTTATTCCCAAACTCTTGTCCCCGATCAGACACTAAAATTTCAGGTCCAAACAGTTACGAATCTACATAAAAATGCATCAGCTAGTGTTTAAGGGTCCTTATGGGGAAGTGCTACCAAGGTTGTATACCTGGACAAATGGTCCACTTGTAACGGGGGGTGGGGGAAATAGCTCTATCTTGTCCATTATTCCACCCCCCAGTTAACTAACGAGGCCGGGGGAAACAGCTCTCTCTAGTCCGTTATCCCGTCCTCAGTTAGCTAACTATTCTAGAGCACCCTCCAGAGTTCCTAAGGCAACCTCTCTCGTTCAACACCTTGTAACCTAGGTATTCGACTACCTAGGTGTTAAGACTACAAGGCGCCGTCACTTGATCAGTTACCCGAAACTCTAGAGAGAACTCTAGAATACAGAATCATTGCCACAAACGTATAAGTGAAAACGAAAGGAAAGAAATGAATAGTGAAGTAATTAGTGAGGGTTTGGGGTGAGAGGTAGGGAGGTGGGAGGAGCGAGGAGGGTCATTAGTTGAAAGTGAGAGTTTAGAGAAGGGTGGAGGGAGAGGAGTAGATAGGTAGAAGGCGAAGAGTAGATAGTAGAAGTAGAAGAGTAGATAGTAGAAGACGAAATGCTGCCACTATCCATTCATGATCATTACATACAAGACAAGGAATGGAATTTGCCTGTATCACAAAATTCTCAAAGGATGTTATCATGAGTTCATTATTAATCTGTCCCATCTTTATCATGTATCAACTCCAAACATGTACTCATTAAATCATGAAACCAGTAATCACAGAGGCTTTCTCACCTCAACTCAAATCTCTAGGGAACAAAGTTAAACACAATTTAAATAATAATTTCATAATTATATTTCCCATGAAGTATCATAATTTAGCAATTCAATTAAAATGTTCCAGTTTAATATGCAAAGTGAGTCATCATTCAAGAATTCGAGAAGCCTACAACTTGACTGTCCATGATCATCACACAACAAATGTAAACACGACCAAGTCACCTTAATGTTCACTCACCGAGGACTGAGTCTAAGTTGAATAGAGAGGGGGGGGGGTCTGTAGCTTGACAGAGACTGTCTCGCCCCCTGCCGGCCGACAGCCTCCCTGCTAGGGACGTCTTCTCTGCTCTCGTCTGCTGTTCTGTCTGTTAATGCTCTCTGCTCGATAGTTCTCCGAGTATTTATTGGGGAACCTAGTAGCTAACTCCGCCCACAAGTAGATAGCCTCCGGCACTACCAAGCCACTCCTTAAACGTCAGCATGTTTGAAGGCTACCCGGCTCCAATTATACGCTTAGCGGAAGCAAGGTGAAATTCTCATGATCTGACCTCAGGTCACTTGGGGTCATTAACGCTTTGAGGTGTGAGATCTCAGGCAGACAACTGGCGCCTCTCAGATCCTTGTCTGTGACTCATGTACTCTATGTATGTATTAAACTTAACCAAACACTTTTACAGTGTTACACACTAACACAAGAGCATACCTATTGCCTGAGTAACTACTGTGCAAATCAATTAAGTCTGCACCTACCCTATCTAGAGATTCAAATTTCAAGAAACTCTTGGAGTGGGGCCTGTACCTTGGGGGCACCTTTTCGTCTCTGACGGGTGTAACAAGACTTTACATACTTAATCACTTGTGATAATAAGACAGGGAAGTAGAACAGACTTTGCTATCATACACGTCAAGGCTTGAGGTAATTTGGAGTGGTTGAACCCCATGCACAGATACAATTAATAAGATAGGGATAGATTAGGGCATAGTATAATGAGGAGAGCAGAGTGGGGAACATAATATCCGATTTTAGAAAGTATACCGAACGTTTTTTAAACTCTTTTGGCAATGTGTTGTATGTGGATGCTGGTGCCGAAGTTCTGTCTGTTGACTATGGATAGGCCAAGGAACCTCCCTTATTTTTTTTGGTAATGTTGACATTGTCTATCTGAAGTAGTCTGATTTGATGACTTAATACCAAATTAAATGTAAGTCATTTCTATGTTTAGTGTAAGTTTGTTGGTTGACATCACCGAGTGGACTTTTTTTTAATTCACTGTTGACAATAATATTTAGTGTGTGGGGGTTGGTCAGAATAGATGAAGGTAGTATCGTCAGCAAATAATATTGGTTTAAGAATGTTAGAAATATTTGGCAAATTATTAATGTATGTAAGAAATAGAAGATACCAAAATGCTGCCCTGTGATACCTCTATGGCACCCCTAGTGTCAATGAGAGAATTGGGGAGGATATGCTATTGATGACTCTATATATTGGTGATATATATTGGTCACTGAGATAGGAACGAAAATAGTCCAGAGCAAGGCCTCGAATACCATAGTGGTGAAGTATAAGTAAGAGGTAGTTATGATTTACATAATCAAAGGTCTTTCTCATGTCAATGAAGAGGCCAATTGGGGACTCATTTTTATTAAAGGCTGTGCAAATTATATTAAGCAGACTAATAATTGCATCATTGGTATTCTTTTGGGAACGGAAGCCAAACTGGCAGGGACTTGAATAAGTTGTTTTACAAAGTAGGAGTAAAGCTGTTTGCAAATAATTTTTTCAACTTTTTGAAAGTATAGGTAGACTTGATATTGGTCTGGTTTGATATTAGATAAGAGATATTTCAGTAATGATATTGGAAGAATGCTGGTTTTCAGTTACGTCAGTCATTAAAGAGATTCGTTAAGTGTTGTTAACACTTTTTTCTTGTCTGTTCTTTTCTTTTCTTTCTTTCCTTCTTTACAATGATCGTTCCATTCCCAGTGTAACACTGACTTATGTTTGTTTGCGAATTATATGCAGCCTGTGGATCTACGCTGCTTTGTAAGGCACTCATTGACAGAGGTTGATTTTTTGCTAGCTGCTGTTTGGATGAGGTTATACTTAGCAGTGGGACTATAGAGATGATGAGCATTTGCCTAGTTCTACAGGGACTGTTTTCATCTATCCTGACAGCTGATTTGATATCAAAGTTGACTTTGATTTTTTAATTAATTAGTGCATTAGTGAAGTAAATGCTTCACCCACGGACTACAAATACAAATAATCACCAACAGAACCTAAACACCTAACCTAACCTATGCCTATATATGCACAATGTTAATATATTATAATATAAATTAATATTTGAGAAAATTCCAGTTTTGAATGAATAGCATGTAAAAATTTATGAATACGTCTGAGAGGTCGAACGATGGATGTAATGGACTTGAGTCGAGGATGGGTTGCAGTATTGTGCAGTGAGCTGGGAGTCTAATACCGTCACTAGTTAATATTTCTACGTCACTGTAAACACCAGTCTTCTGCATATTCCGTAAGTGACGAGTCGGATCTTCTGGGAATCCAGTGCTTTAGCCATATCATTTTCACACACCCCAAAGCGTAGGTGAGCCGTCAGCACATCGTCTTCCAAGAGCTTGAACACATTAAGGGTCAACAGGAAACGAGAATTCCTGCCATTTCAAACCAACATGGCTAGCTCGTGCTGATCTCTCCCCTGTATACTGCAAT
Organism: Procambarus clarkii; assembly: GCF_040958095.1. NCBI lineage: Eukaryota > Metazoa > Arthropoda > Malacostraca > Decapoda > Cambaridae > Procambarus > Procambarus clarkii. The sequence continues at coordinate 30,463,219 of NC_091157.1, forward strand.
AGTCCTAGATATAAGGTCAATATATATATTACACTTGAGACACTCCAGTGATACAACAATGTTACTGTTAACAAATCACTTTACATGAAATTTAAAACTGTCGTATTTAAACGTAAGAACAATGAGTTCAGGATTCAGCTCAAGTCCTCCACCTCAGTTTGCTTTTGTTATTTGATATACACTGGATGTATACTGTGTTTATATCAAATTAACACACTGGATGTGTGTTAATAACACGTCCATTTAAGCAAGCAAGCAGAACAATATTACAACGTCTCCCTCTCTATCCACACACCCTTCCAGCAGTGTGTCCACCCGCGCAAACCTCCGCCACCTACGTGCCCTGCCATCCACTTGTGGCTCTTCCCTCCTTCCTGAGCTCCACCCATCGGTGCGTGCCCGCCACCACGCTCCCTCCCTCCCTCCCTCTCTGCTCCCTCCCTCCCTCCCTCCCTCTCCGCTCCCTCCCTCCCTCTCCGCTCCCTCCCTCCCTCTCCGCCTCCCTCCCTCCCTCCCTCCCTCTCCGCCTCCCTCCCTCTCCGCCTCCCTCCCTCCCCTCTCCGCTCCCTCCCTCCCTCCCCTCTCTGCTCCCTCCCTCCCTCCCTCCCCTCTCCGCTCCCTCCCTCCCCTCTCTGCTCCCTCCCTCCCTCCCTCCCTCCCTCCCTCCCTCCCCTCTCCGCTCCCTCCCTCCCTCCCTCCCCTCTCCGCTCCCTCCCTCCCTCTCCGCTCCCTCCCTCCCTCTCCCCTCCCTCCCTCCCTCTCCGCTCCCTCCCTCTCCGCTCCCTCCCTCTCCGCTCCCTCCCTCTCCGCTCCCTCCCTCTCCGCTCCCTCCCTCTCCGCTCCCTCCCTCTCCGCTCCCTCCCTCCCTCCCTCTCCGCTCCCTCCCTCTCCGCTCCCTCCCTCCCTCCCTCTCCGCTACCTCCCTTCCTCCCTCTCCGCTCCCTCCCTCCCTCCCTCCCATCCCTCTCCGGTCCCTCTCCGGTCCCTCTCCGGTCCCTCTCCGGTCCCTCTCCGGTCCCTCTCCGGTCCCCCTCCGGTCCCTCTCCGGTCCCCCTCCGGTCCCTCTCCACTCCCTCTCCGCTCGCTCCCTCTCCGCTCCCTCCCTCTCCGCTCCCTTCCTCTCCGCTCCCTCCCTCTCCGCTCCCTCCCTCTCCGCTCCCTCCCTCCCATCCCTCTCCGGTCCCTCTCCGGTCCCTCTCCGCTACCTCCCTCCCTCCCTCTCCGCTCCCTCCCTCCTTCCCTCCCATCCCTCTCCGGTCCCTCTCCGGTCCCTCTCCAATCCCTCTCCGGTCCCTCTCCGGTCCCCCTCCGGTCCCTCTCCGGTCCCTCTCCGCTCCCTCTCCGGTCCCTCTCCGCTCCCTCTCCACTTCCTCTCCGCTCCCTCCCTCCCTCCCTCTCCGCTCCCTCCCTCCCCACTCCCTCTCCGCTCCCTCTCCGCTCCCCTCCCTCCCTCCCTCTCCGCTCCCTCCCTCTCCGCTCCCTCTCCGCTCCTTCCCTCCCTCCCTCTCCGCTCCCTCCCTCCCTCCCTCCCTCCCTCTCCGCTCCCTCTCCACTCCCTCCCTCCCTCTCCGCTCCCTCTCCGCTCCCTCCCTCCCTCCCTCCCTCTCCGCTCCCTCTCCGCTCCCTCCCTCCCTCCCTCTCCGCTCCCTCCCCAGCAAACACAAATCATCTACACAACGTTCGCCTATCTCTTCCCATAGGTGTGGGAATGATTTGCATTGAGAATGGTGCAGGAGAGCCTTTGAGAAACTTTTACTCAAAAAATCCAAACACAAAGGTTTAATTATAAATTGTTTTTCTACAATTATCTTCTTCCAAATGTAAAACAAATAGTTTTTACATGTTTAAATATAAAATTTATGGTGTTTTTTTGTAAAATTCATTAATAAATTGTGAATGATATATATTGGCTGAGTGAAACCTTTAAAATCCATTTAGTTATAATATGAACAGAAAAAAGTAGTTTTCCAAATTTTCTAAAAATCGCTCTTTTTAACACAATTTGACTCCTTATGCATTCCACTAAACACTAATATCATGTTTAAATATATAATTTATGTATTATTCCCCAAGATAATTTATATAAACTATAAAAGTTGCTGGAAAGTGGTGAGAAAGAATCTGAAAACGTTTTGTTGTCTTATATTGGCGTGTTCTTATTAACTAGAGTGAGTAAGAGTGAGCGAGAGTGGGTAAGAGTGAGTAAGAGTGACTGAAGGTGAGTGAGAGTGCCAGAGTGTGTGTAAGTGTGAGTAAGAGTGAGTATAAGTAAGAGTGACTGAGAGTGAGTAAGAGTAAGGGTGACAGAATGAGTAAGAGTGAGAGTAAAGTGATTGAGAGTAAGGGTGAGTATGAGAGTAAGAGTATGAGAGTAAGAGTGAGTATGAGAGTATGAGTGTAAGAGTGAGTATGAGAGTAAGAGTGAGTATGAGAGTGAGTAAGGATGACTGAGAGAAAGAGTGAGTAATAGTGCATAAGAGTGATTGAGAGTTAGAGTGAGAGTAAGAGTGATTGAGAGTGATTGGGAGTAAGAGTGATTGGGAGTAAGAGTGATTGGGAGTAAGAGTGATTGGGAGTAAGAGTGATTGGGAGTGAGAGTGATTGGGAGTAAGAGTGATTGGGAGTGAGAGTAAGAGTAAGAATGAGAATAAGAGTGATTGAGAGTAAGAGTGATTGAGAGTAAGAGTGATTGGGAGTAAGAGTAAGAGTAAGATTGGGAGTAGGAGTGATTGGGAGTAGGAGTGATTGGGAGTAGGAGTGATTGGGAGTAAGAGTAATTTAATTAAGTAAGAGTAAATTAGGATAGATAAAAACAATCCCCGTAACAGTAGGAGAATGCTCATCAAACTTGCAAATCCCTCTGCGAAGTTTGACCTCATACAAACAGCTGCTCAGCAAGAAACCAACCTCTATATAAATGAGTGTCTTACAAAGCAGCGTGGATCCCTCCTCTACAGGCTGCGCCAAATTCGCAAACAAAACCCTGGTCTTATCAAGCAGTGCTACACAAGGAATGGTACGATTTTTGCGAAGAAAGAAGCTACAGGAAAAAGATATGAAATAAAATGTGACCAACAACTCCTGGCCTTCTTAAGTGATTGTGGTATATCTGAAAACCTGAACCCGACCAATGCCAGTACTTAAAATAACTCTTTCAGTGCCTGAGCCTAACCCAACTTAATCTAACTTTGTCTAAGGTGCTGTCTCTGCCTTACCATTTACCTGATGTTCTCCTATTCATATAATTTCCTAAATAATCCATCAAGTCTCCATGCACTTATGCAAGCATCTACCTCAGTTTCATTGTAAAATTTTACTCTTAAATCTAATCTTACCCTATTCCATTTATATTTTAAATTTATTTGTATTGATCTATGTCATTTATTGAAATCAATTATTGATCTCATTTTTGTTCTTTTAATTTAGTTCATAGTAATTATAAGTTAAAACTAAGCTTAATAAAATTTATTATCTTTAAGATTATTTTACTTTACAATTATTCATTTGTCAAATTTTTTTTATATATTCATCTTGACAGTCTCTACTGATTTTTTGTTCTCTCCGCCAAACTTGTGTATCCTCCATGGCTATCTAGTGACCTTAATTCTACCTCTAATTGTTTCAATTCCTTGTTTGCTTGCATTTATTGTTGTGTCTTGCCATAATTATTCTCTAATTTAGCAGACTCAATACTTTGTAAGCTCTTATTGTATTGTTATATTATTATATTGCTGTGTTTTGCTATAATTACTTTCTATTTTACAGCAGATTTGTTTTTCATCTGTTCATGTAATTGCTTATCATATTGTATTGTGACATTCTTTTCTATATTGATATATATTTTCTGTATTGTTACTTACAGTGTACCTGAGAGTACCTGTAAGCAATCTACCTCATTTTTCATTTTTGCTCAATTTTTTTGTATTGCTTAGTCTTGTTTATATTTTTGTTTTGTATATCTGTATCTTGTGTTTTGTATAGTCCATGTTTATATGTTTTTTTCTTTAATCTCATTCATTACCTAGGTTTCCTAGCCTAGCCATACTCCCTTACTCCATTGTACCCCTGTAAGCCCCTTTTGTGTTTGTTTGGTACAGTATTGTGTACATTTATTTCCTTTTGTTTTTCTTGTTTTTCCTGCAATCAGCTTTTTTTATGCAGTCAAGTATAGACCCAGAACTTAACCTCTTATCCACTATCTATGACAATAATCACTTTAATGATCTAAATTGCAGATATTTTGCAGCACATGATGTAAACAATGTATTAACTCATAGTCACAATATCTCTGTAATCAATTTGAACGTTAGATCCCTAGGTAAACACTTCGATGATGTTAGTGCCTTGATTGAAGCTATTGACAACAAATTCTCTTTTATTATACTTACTGAAACATGGTTGAAAGATGATACTACTCAACTCTTTAACATGCCTAACTACTCAGCAATCTACAACTGTCGTCAACTTCAGAGAGGTGGTGGCACTGCTCTTTACTACCACCAAGAACTAACATGCTTAAAAGAAATTAGAACTAGAGACTGCTATGGGGAGTATATCTTCGCCAGCTTCAGAGTCAAGGGTGCCGAGTCTATCCTGTCTGTGGGTGCAGTTTATAGAATTCCTAACACTGATGTGTCCGAATTCAACTCAAACCTTAGAAATCTAATACTTGATAACAGACTGAACAAAAACCACCTAATTATCGCAGGGGACTTTAATATTGACCTCTGCGAGCCAGAACACCCTACTGCTGTTAGCTTCCTCAACTGTATGAATTCCTGCTTCCTCATACCCTTAATCACTAGACCTACTAGAATCACTGATAGCACTGCCACGACTCTAGATCACATCTGGACTAATATAACCTTTCCGCTTACTTCAGGTATAATCACCGATAGCACTACAGACCATTACCCCACATTTCTCTTAACTAACATTAGCAAACCACCTCTTGAGTCAAGAGATACGTTTTAGACTACACAATGAAACTGCTATAGACAATTTTATAACTGCTACTGATAATGTCAACTGGGAGTCCGAGTTAGGTAACATAGAGGACATCAACCTAGCAGTTCAATCTTTTCTTCAAAAAACTCTTAGCCTTTATAATACCCACTGTCCTATGCTTACAAAACAAGTCACAACCAAAAGGCTTCACAATCCCTGGCTTACAAAGGGAATACTTAAATCTATTAATAAAAAACATGACCTTGAGAAAAAGTATAGGTTAGGAATTGTCTCCAAAGAATTCTCAAAGAATTACTCATTATTGCTATCTAAGATAATTAGACGAGCCAAAACTAAATACTACGAAGATAAATTTACCCAAATAAAGAGCAACATTAAACAAACATGGAGAACAATTTCACAAATATTGGGATCAAAGAAGTCTTTAAATATCAAACCGACTCTCCTGTCTAATAACGATGGTCAGCTTTCAGCCTCTGATTCTGCTATTGAGTTCAATAGGTTCTTCTTTCATTGGTTCATCCCTTGCTAATGATATTCCATCTTCCAGTACTGACATTAAGGACTATCTTACAGGGAACTATCCCCAGTCTCTGTACCTAAAGCCTATTAATTCCATTGACGTCAATGAGATAATCCTTTCCCTTAAAACCAAGTCTGGTGCCCTTGAGGAGATACCAACTTTAATCTACAAAAAAGCCTCCAGATCTTTAGCCCCTGCTATTGCTTTGCTCTTCAACAAGTCACTTGAACTCCAAACCTTTCCTGATATTCTAAAAAAAAAGCGAGAGTAACGCCTGTCCACAAATGTGGTGATCTTACAGATGTTAACAACTACAGACCTATATCAATCCTGCCAAACTTGTCAAAAAATTTTGAAAAACTAATCAATAAGCAGCTTTACTCATATCTAGCCAAACTCAATATACTTAGCCCTTGCCAATATGGCTTCAGGCCCAAAAAAAGCACTAACGATGCACTTATTAGTATGCTTAACTCGATTCATACAGCTCTTGATACAAATGAGTTCCCTGTTGGGTTATTTGTGGACCTGCGTAAAGCTTTCGATACTGTCAACCACCAAAACCTTCTTCTTAAATTACATCATTATGGTGTCAGAGGACACTCCCTACAATACCTCAAATCCTACCTTACTGACAGGCTCCAATGTGTTTCTGTGAATAATACAATTTCTCCCACCCTACCCATCAACATTGGTGTTCCCCAGGGCAGCATACTTGGCCCTCTCCTCTCTCATCTACATTAATGACCTTCCAAATGCCTCCCAACACCTCAAACCAATCCTATTTGCTGACGACACAACCTTCATTTACTCCAGTCCTGATCCCCTTGCTCTAAATGAGACAGTAAATACTGAGCTAAATAAAGTCCATCTGTGGCTAACTGCCAACAAACTCACCCTTAACATTGACAAAACTTTCTATATTCTGTTTGGCAATAAATCCTCTAATCAAATAAATCTCAAAATAAACAATACCCAAATTTGTAACAAATTAGATGGCAAATTCCTTGGCATTCTCATTGACCACAAGCTGAATTTCCAGGGACACATTCTAAACATATCAAAAAAAGTTTCAAAAACTGTGGGCATTCTTTCTAAGATCAGATATTATGTACCACGCCCTGCCCTGGTGACTCTATTACTCCCTTATCTATCCATATCTCAACTATGGTATTTGTGCTTGGGGCTCTACTACCCAAAATCACTTACGTCCTCTAATTACTCAACACAAAGCTGCTATTAGGACAATATCCAATTCTGGCCCCAGACATCACTCGGTACCCCTACTCAAATCCCTGAATATGTTAGACATTAAGTCACTGCACATTCTCTCATGTGTACTATACATATATAAAACGCTAAACTGTAATGCCAATCCTGATCTCAAAAGCTTCATAGAAGGTTGTAACAGAACCCATGAGCACCACACCAGAAATAAATACAGTTTTGATATTCCTAGAGTACGACTTAATCAAACCAGAAATGCTCTACAAATCAAGGGGCCCAGAATGTGGAATGACCTTCCCAACCATGTTAAAGACAGTACCTCTCTCAACCAGTTTAAGTTAAAAACGAAGCTATACCTAATAAATTCCCTGTAACCTACCTTACCCCTCTATTGTCAACCCATGTATGTTTTGGTTTTTTTTGTTTGTTTTTCAAATCAACGCCGTTTTAATGTAATTTTCTGTAATTTGTAATTGTATTTGTGCCGTTTTTTCAACAATGTTCCCCCCTCTTTTACCTCTATTTTTATTTGTACGCGACGCATTTTTTCTTTTTACCCATTAGTTTTAAGCTTTAGTCAGCAGTGTTTTTTCCTGCCCGAAACGCTTTGCGTAATAGTGGCTTTAGGCATTGTATGTACTAGCTCTTATCTATAAAGCCAACAAACTTTGTAAAATCTCTTTATGTATGTACCTTTGCCTAAATAAAAATTATTATTATTATTATTATTATAATTGAGAGTAAGAGTATGAGAGTAAGAGTGAGAGAGTGAGTATGAATGGGTAAGGGTGACTGAGAGTGAGTAAGAGTGACAGAGAGTAAGAGTGACAGAGAGTAAGAGTGGCAGAGAGTAAGAGTGGCAGAGAGTAAGAGTGGCAGAGAGTAAGAGTGGCAGAGAGTAAGAGTGGCAGAGAGTAAGAGTGGCAGAGAGTAAGAGTGGCAGAGAGTAAGAGTGGCAGAGAGTAAGAGTGGCAGAGAGTAAGAGTGGCAGAGAGTAAGAGTGGCAGAGAGTAAGAGTGGCAGAGAGTAAGAGTGGCAGAGAGTAAGAGTGGCAGAGAGTAAGAGTGGCAGAGAGTAAGAGTGGCAGAGAGTAAGAGTGGCAGAGAGTAAGAGTGGCAGAGAGTAAGAGTGGCAGAGAGTAAGAGTGGCAGAGAGTAAGGGTGGCAGAGAGTAAGGGTGGCAGAGAGTAAGGGTGGCAGAGAGTAAGGGTGGCAGAGAGTAAGGGTGGCAGAGAGTAAGGGTGGCAGAGAGTAAGGGTGGCAGAGAGTAAGGGTGGCAGAGAGTAAGGGTGGCAGAGAGTAAGGGTGACAGAGAGTAAGGGTGACAGAGAGTAAGGGTGACAGAGAGTAAGGGTGACAGAGAGTAAGGGTGACAGAGAGTAAGGGTGACAGAGAGTAAGGGTGACAGAGAGTAAGAGTGACAGAGAGTAAGAGTGACAGAGAGTAAGGATGACTGAGAGTAAGAGTGAGTAATAGTGCGTAAGAGTGATTGAGAGTAAGAGCGAGTAATAGTGCGTAAGAGTGATTGAGAGTGAGAGTGATTGAGAGAGTTAAGAGCGTGAGGTGTGAGAGGGTAGCAGGCCAGGGAGGCAGGATGTGTGGTCACAGGCGAGGCCTAGGCCTCGTGATCTCTAATGTTGGTTTATATATATATGTTGGATTTTTTGTCCTGTTTCAAATTATAATTATTTAGCAGGAATGTAATAAGATATTGCACAGTATTAATGTGACAATAATATATGCATTATTTCCTTGATAATCAAACTTGTTGTTCAAAGATAATATACAATCTTTGAAGGAAACATTTTGAGAGCGCGAGCTGGCAACACTGTTCTGGTGGTGAGAGAGACATGGTTAGTTGTGCTCAGACCTTCAGTGGTGAAGGGTGTGTCCCAGCTGGCCGCCACCACCCGCCACCACCCACCACCAGCCGCCACCAGCCACCACCAGCCACCACCACCGCCACCCACCACCCGCCGCCACCACCCACCACCAGCCGCCACCAGCCACCGCCACCCACCACCGCCACCACCCATCACCGCCGCCGCCACCACCGCCGCCACCACCACCGCCGCCACCGCCACCACCACCCGCCGCCACCGCCGCCACCACCACCCGCCGCCACCACCGCCACCACCCATCACCGCCGCCGCCGCCACCACCCACGACAGCCGCCGCCGACACCACCGCCACCACCCACCACAGCCGCCACCACCACCCACTACCACCCACCACCACCCACCACCGCCGCCGCCACCAGCCGCCACCGCCCGCCACCAGCCGCCATCACCACCACCACCACCACCAGCCGCCATCACCGCCACCAGCCGCCACCAGCTGCCACCACCACCAGCCGCCACCACCAGCCGCCACCACCGCCACCACCACCTGCCACCAGCCGCCACCACCGCCCGCTATCAGCCGTCACCGCCCGTTGCCACAGTCGCCACCGCAAGCCGCCGCCACCAGCCCCCCCACCGCCGATCGTCACCACCCATCACAGCCGCCGCCGCCCGCCACCGCCCGCCACCTCCCGCCACCACCCACCACAGCCGCCACCACCCACCACAGCCGCCACCACCCACCACCCGCCGCCACCACCCACCACCACCAGCCGCCGCCACCACCCGCCGCCACCACCCACCACCACCAGCCGCCGCCGCCGCCACCACCACCAGCCGCCACCACCACCCACCACCACCGCCACCACCCACCACCACCGCCGCCACCAGCACCCACCACCACCACCGCCGCCACCACCCACCACCGCCAGCCGCCACCACTCATCACAGACGCCGCCACCCGCCACCACCAGACACAGCCGCCAGTGTCCGCCACCGCCGCCACTGTCCACCCGCCGCCACCTCTGTCCGCCCGCCGCCACCTCTGTCCGCCCGCCGCCACCACTGTCCGCCCGCCGCCACCACTGTCCGCCCGCCGCCACCACTGTCCGCCCGCCGCCACCACTGTCCGCCCGCCGCCTCCACTGTCCGCCCGCCGCCGCCACTGTCCGCCCGCCGCCACTGTCCGCCCGCCGCCGCCACGGTCCGCCCGCCGCCGCCGCCGCCACTGTCCGCCCGCCGCCGCCGCCGCCACTGTCCGCCCGCCGCCGCCGCCGCCACTGTCCGCCCGCCGCCGCCGCCGCCACTGTCCGCCCGCCGCCGCCGCCGCCGCCGCCACTGTCCGCCCGCCGCCGCCGCGGCCACTGTCCGCCCGCCGCCGCCGCCGCCACTGTCCGCCCGCCGCCGCCGCCGCCACTGTCCGCCCGCCGCCGCCGCCGCCACTGTCCGCCCGCCGCCGCCGCCGCCACTGTCCGCCCGCCGCCGCCGCCGCCACTGTCCGCCCGCCGCCGCCGCCGCCACTGTCCGCCCGCCGCCGCCGCCGCCGCCACTGTCCGCCCGCCGCCGCCGCCGCCGCCACTGTCCGCCCGCCGCCGCCGCCGCCGCCGCCGCCACTGTCCGCCCGCCGCCGCCGCCGCCGCCACTGTCCGCCCGCCGCCGCCGCCGCCGCCGCCACTGTCCGCCCGCCGCCGCCGCCACTGTCCGCCCGCCGCCGCCGCCGCCGCCACTGTCCGCCCGCCGCCGCCGCCACTGTCCGCCCGCCGCCGCCGCCGCCGCCACTGTCCGCCCGCCGCCGCCGCCGCCGCCGCCACTGTCCGCCCGCCGCCGCCGCCACTGTCCGCCCGCCGCCGCCGCCGCCGCCACTGTCCGCCCGCCGCCGCCGCCGCCGCCACTGTCCGCCCGCCGCCGCCGCCGCCGCCACTGTCCGCCCGCCGCCGCCGCCGCCGCCACTGTCCGCCCGCCGCCGCCGCCGCCGCCACTGTCCGCCCGCCGCCGCCGCCGCCGCCACTGTCCGCCCGCCGCCGCCGCCGCCACTGTCCGCCCGCCGCCGCCGCCGCCGCCACTGTCCGCCCGCCGCCGCCGCCGCCGCCACTGTCCGCCCGCCGCCGCCGCCGCCGCCGCCACTGTCCGCCCGCCGCCGCCACTGTCCGCCCGCCGCCGCCACTGTCCGCCCGCCGCCGCCGCCGCCACTGTCCGCCGCCACTGTCCGCCACAGCCGCCACTCTCTCCGTTAGTAAATAATTATAATTGTTAGTAAATAATAAAAGAAATATAAATTATTAGATTTTTTTTACCCTTAAATTGGTTTTAATATTTAAATTGAAAATAATAATATATAAAATACAATAAAAATAATATAATATAAAATATAATTTAATTTCAAGAAATTTAACTTTAAACACAAAGATGTGAAAAGGGTTCAGATTATTGGCTCAAACCTTTCATAAGAGATTCATATTGGTATATGAATGGATTATGAATGACTCATGTTAGGAGTGTAAAGTTGCCACAACATCTCAAATTAGTGTTAGATACATATGTCTTGGTTATAAGTTTTGGAAACCTATTTAAGTCCACACACAATATTTAAGTCCTCCCTCCCTCCCTCCCTCTCCGCTCCCTCCCTCCCTCCCTCTCGTCTCTCTCCCTCCCTCCCTCCCTCCCCGCTCCCACCCTCCCTCTCCGCTCTCTCTCCACTCCTCCGCTCTGTCTCCACTCCCTCGATCCCTCCCTCCCCGCTCCCTCCCCTCCCTCCCTCCTTCCCTCTCCGCTCCCTCCCTCCCTTCCTCTCCGCTCCCTCCCTCCCTCCCCGCTCCCTCCCTCCCCTCCCTCCCTCCCTTCCTCTCCGCTCCCTCCCTCTCCACTCCCTCCCCGCTCCCTCCCTCCCTCCCTCCCTCCCTCTCCGCTCTCTCCACTCTCTCTCCACTCCCTCTCCGCTCCCTCTCCGCTCTCTCCACTCCCTCTCCGCTCTCTCTCCACTCCCTCCCTCCCCGCTCCCTTGCTCCCTCCCTCCCTCCCTCTATGCTCCCTCTCCGCTCCCTCCCTCCCTCTCCGCTCCCTCCCTGCTCCCTCCCTCCCTCTCCGCTCCCTCCCTCCCTCCCTCTCCCTCCCTCTCCGCTCCCTCCCTGCTCCCTCCCTCTCCATTCCTCACCCTCCCTTCCTTCCCCTCACCCTCCCTCACCCTCCTTCCCCTCCCCTCATTACTCCTCCCCTGTAACCACTCCCTACTACCCTTTTCTCCTTTCTCAGCTTTGCCCACAATTTAATGTTCAACATTTAGTTTACAAGAGAATATTTTATTAATTAAACTATATTAGAGTAATATCAATATATAGTTTATTATATACAATATTTCTATCCAACATCTCTTTATTAAACTAAGAAAAATAGTTTCTTTAGCATAACAAAATAAAAACTAAGACACTTTATGTATTAACAAACTTCTTTAAGTATTATATCAAACTAAACATGTACTACTATTCGTAACATATTACATCTCTAATGTTTCATAGCATAACTAACTTTATGTACTATCAAACTTTCGTTTCATGCAAAGAATAACATAACATGTGTAGTAAGTTTCACTAAGACCTTAATAAAATTAAGTAAAGACCTTTCTTCAACATAATATACTGTCATGTCATCTTATTTCAAAATTGTCACTTTAAAATACGTCTCTCTTGTTAGAGGAATATATATTATTTCTGTTTCATGTAACTCAGTTCCATTATGTAGTACCTTTTTCTTGTATATTATTAAGCCAAGCGTTTATTATTGCAAAACCCTCTATCAGTTTGGTGCATCAACTGATAGAGTAACAAGTTTTGTATTAAGACAACACGTACTACAATCAAACTGTTTAATAATATTACTGAAACAGTCTGTGAGCTCTTCAGCATCATCTCTCTATATATATTTACTCAACCATGTATTTTGAAACAATTCTCTGAACAACAGTATATAATTAGTTTCACCTAACTTACCTAACTTAAGGTAACCTGTATAACAGAATTATCAACACGTTTCTATATCATATTTTTTTTTATATAATAATAGTAAATAGGAAGATAAACGGTTAATCTTTTTGTAGTAGTGAAATTAATGTCTTTAGTGAAGTTACTAAGTCAAAACGTATCTACAACATAACTGCTTCTGTCGGACTATTTAATGTTTATATTTTATTTTTACTGTGTACCTTTACGTATTTACTGTCGTACCTTTAAAATGTTACCGAGCCTGTCTGTTAAGACTTCTCTCCCTAACAAACACTGCTCTTTTAGTAACATAATTGTTACTGTGTAGTAACAAAACTGTCATTTTCTTGCAGTAACATAAATAATCGAACATTGTAATAATTCAAATCTACACTAACGAGGATGGGAGGGTTGTCGACCATCGCTGCGTCCAGTATCCAGTAAATTCCAGAAAAGCACAAAAATTACTTAAAGCTTCTAGTACTTCCAGAAGGAATTTAACAACAAAAAAATAGCAAGAGAACTAAGTTTAGAGCAGTTTTTAGTTTTTTAAACCAAGAGCATAAATAACCAAACAAAGGAAGCATGGTTAAATATCAATTTAGAACTTTTAATATTATTTACTACTAATCCTCACATTCACTTAATATACCAGAATAATATGGTATTTGCGGAGGACTTATTTCTTTTGAAGGTGTATCTCATATGAAGATGGTGAACACTTCTTCTTGGATTGAGAGACATGTTGATTGCCTGAAATTTAAATTTTTTAATGTATTGAATGGCATTTTTCAAGTTGCAAATTTTTTTAAATTACTGTAGTAGGTTGTCAATGCTTACATTTGTTATTCTCGGAATTCTCTGCTTCATTTAAAGCATGGTTTCCTTTTTTGTTGTTGAGGATAGCCAATATCGTCTTCAGTTTCCACGTTTGAAGTGTCTTCCGCAGCTAAGCATCTTCGTTTTGCAACGTCAAAATCTGTAATAATTGAATATAATTAGTAATATATCAGTGAGATATATATTTATCGTTACCTAGTTGTAGTGAACACTAAGAAATAACTTAAATCAGCTTCCTAAAGAGATGTTTAATACGACGTACATGATTTGAAACTTATGACTGGGGCACACAAGTCTTAAGGGGGCGTCTGGTTGGCATCTGGGTCCAAAAATGCAAAAATGAAAACTCATTCGATTTCAATCAAACTTTTTTGACAAGTTCTATATGAAAAGTGTTTCATCTGGTCCAAGTTTAAGCATTGTAGCATAAATAGGAAGGGAGAAAAAAAATATTGAAGTAGTTGTGAAAATTATGCAAAAATGGTCAAAATCGATTATCAATCAAAAGTGTCAACTGAAATCATAACTACAACTCTTTGCTATCACAATAGCATATATTAAACAAATATTATTATTAGTTTAATTGGAAAAAAAAATTTAAGGAAAAAAAAAAAAAAGGATTTTTTTTCTTTTCTTTTTTTTAAATATTTTTTTTTTTTCATTTTTTTTGGGGCGATTTGCATCAATCTTAAACACCTGACTGTACGTAAGCCTATCTGTAAGGATGTCAATTTTGGAGAAAATTGGTTGATGTCAACCTCAGCCACAGATTTTAGAACCTTAGACTTTATTCATTTCTGTTTTTTTTTCAATTGACACAAACGTTTACAAAACTCATTCTTTTTTTATTTAATTTACATGAAACTTACACAGTATATGTGGAGGGCATGTCTCTACATTGGGGGGCTTTCATTTTTCTCTAAGTTCATTTATTGATTTTATAATAGCAATAAACATGCCATATTTGCAAAAAAAATTTTGGGAACTTTGAACATTTGTATTAGGAAAACTAAAGATGTTTTGGAAATTCTAAATCCCCAAATCCTTTATTATATGCTAATGTGTCAGAAAAGTGTCACAGAATAATTTTATCTGAAACGTGTGTTCTGAAGTGTGGACTTGAAAATGTGTAAAAAACGTTCAAAAAAAAAAAAAAAAAAACTCCCTTTCTATTTACGCTGCAGTACTGAAACTTGGGACAATTTAAGCACTTTTCATATACAACTAGAAAAATAATATTGGTTGACATTGAACAACTTTCATTATAATAACCAGACGCCCCCTTAAGTAGCTATGAGGAAACCCATCTTGTGATAAAAACAGCATTATAGTTATATTTTAATGTCTGCAGTGTTAAAGTTATGGTGAATGAATGAATAGGTGTCTTGTATCTTAAATCTTAATAATTATAAATTTTAATACCTACCGGTTGTTGATAGGATTGATGATATGACATGCACTCGCCAGATTGTCGTGTTCTGCTCTTCATGCTTTTGGGCACTAACTGTATGTCTGCTCCAAGGCCACGAGCACAATATTTTTTTCCTGAAAAATCAAAATAAACTGTTACATGCTAATTTTAGCATTAATTTGGAGTATTTTTAAACCAACTCACTATATGCAATTTTTTAGTTTCAAAGTAATGCTTACATCATCAGATTTTTCAATCCAGGTTGTGGAGATGATACCCACAATATTATCGTTGAAGCAAACCACAGCGTACTGCTTTTCAGACGTCGTCTACAAAATTGAAAAATCTTATCAAGGGTTGTTCTCTAAAAAAAAGAAAAGAAAATAGCATAAAGTTGGTAATAGATTTATGGATTAAATTACTTGATTGTCAATCATAGATTAGCCACTTTTGTAAATGATTTTCGGTTGGTATAAACAGTAGCTGCCATGTATGACTAACAGGCTTAATACAGTTTTATCTCTTAACGTGCTCTCGAAATATTAATAATTTTCATAAAATACAGGCTAATGGGAATTTTCAACAAATATTGGTCAAAAGATAATAGCTTTAATAAAAAAAAAAACAAATTGTGAATCTCATTAACTTACAGTATTAGTTCAAACTATTATTAAAGCATGGATACAGTATTTAAATACGTACTTGTCATAAGTCATGTAGTATTGACAGAAAGGTATTTGCGCCTTGTCTCGAACATCATACTTGTGCGGTTTAGTTTTCTTGCTGGAATCACCTTCATGGATGAATTCCTAGTAAGAACCTTAAATGATCCAATTAATTTGGAGTTACAAGGTGTCTCAAAGAGAGGTTTACTTCTCGAATATACCCTGCAAAGGAACATGCTGTCACAAATTTCATCGGTGTCACTGACTGTCCAAAGCTTGGCAGCAAGTGTCATTATTCAGCAAATAGACATTGTTTGGTGCCTTGGTATATATTTTATGTTCTGTAATTGGTGTATAAATCCTTTGAGCATGCTACATCTCTTTCAGCCTCTTTGCAATTTGAACAAGAGGGTTTTTACTTGACCTCCTCACGGAATCAAATACATTATTTGGAGCTTTCACAGAAACCTATGCAGGGGAATTCTTAGTGAGATCTGGATTCCAGGATATAACCTTTACAGGTGTGATAGGAAAACTAGGTCACATGGAGGAGCGAGTCTGTATATTACGGAAGACCTTGTATACTTGGAGCTCTTTAACGTTACAAATGTGGTGGTAGAGGTATTGGGATTAAAAATAGAGAAAATATATTTAGTGATTATTCTAATATACAAACCGCCAGATGCAATGGCCGAGGAATTCACAGAACAGATAAACAAAATAGAGAATAACCTTGATAATTTGGAGAACCCGATACCTGATTATTATCTTCCTAGGTGACTTCAACTTGCCTAGTCTCAGATGGAGAATAGCAAACAATATTATTATACCAGGAACTATATCGGGACCTAACCATCCACAATTAGAGAACTATTTAGATTCTGTGACAAATTTTCACTCAACCATTCAATCCTAAAAAATCAGTGAGGACATGTTTAGCACTCCAATAAACATGAAAGTGGAAGATGCAGACAATTTCTTCATGCGGGATATTCAATATTTGTTGAATATAACAAATATTGAATATAACAAATAAAGTAAATATAACTGATATCAACACGAGCGTACTAGACTTTGAAAAAGAAATTGAAAACATGCCCATGCACTCTGCCCCGGGTCCAGATTCATGGAATTCAATATTTATAAAGAAATGAAAAGTGCCAGTAGCACAGGCCCTTAGTATAGTGTGGAGGAAGAGCTTGACCATGGGGAAGATACCAGATGCACTTAAAGTAGCAGACATAGCCCCTCTACACAAGGGAGGGAGCAAAGCATTGGCAAAGAATTATAGACCAGTAGCACTAACATCGCACATAATAAATGTATTTGAGAGAGTGATTAGGAGTCGGGTCACCAATTTCATGGAGACCAATGACCTTCACAACCCAGGCCAGACATCAGAGGTCTACGGTTGTTCAACAACCTCCCACCAAGCATAAGAAATATTGCCGGAACAACAGTGGAAATCTTCAAGAGGAAACTAGATTTATTCCTCCAAGGAGTGCCGGGCTGTGTTGGGTATGTGGGCCTGCGGGCCGCTCCAAGCAACAGCCTAGTGGACCAAACTCTCAAAAGTCAAGTCTGGCCTCGGGCTGGGCTTGGGGAGTAGAACAACTCCCAGAAGCCCATCAACCAGGTATCATCATTTTAACAGAAACTTGGCTAAGTAAAGACTATACCCAACTCTACAACTTAGCTGGTTATAAAACCATTCATAATTGCAGGCCTAATAAGAAAGGTGGCAAAGCAATATATTACAATGATACCTTCACCTGCAATAGTGTCATTATAGAAACGACTATTGTGAATATTCCTAGGCACCACCAATTAACACACCAGGCATGGAAAAACACACTGAATGCACCTGTAGACACAAAACAGCACTATCAACATAGCATAGATTACTTCATAAAAAATCATTAAGTTATTGGACCTAGATTTATTCATTTATCTTCGATTTAACACAACAGGCACCAGACACATGCTAGCATCATACACACTACGATAAAACAAACATTAGGCTGGAAGTCGGAAAGGAATTTAAGGAAGTTTACTGGATAGACCTGCTGTTAGGAAAGGAAATAAATGAGACGAATAAATGTGTCAATTTTGTGAAATATAAGATAAAGGAGCAAAAACATTTATACCAAAATAGATGCAGAACTAGGAAACAGGATTTCTTCAACAAAAATTTGGAAATTGTTCACAACTTTTGTTAGACCAAAGTTGGCGTATGCAGCAGTTGTATGGTGCCCATATCTTAAGAAGTATATAAAAAACTGGAAAGGGTGCAGACACATGCCACTAAGTGGCATTAACTAAATGCCAAAATATGCCAAATATACTACATAAATATACATACTACACATGCACAATACTAGGATGCACAATAATGTCCTGGATCCAATGTCCTGGGACCTCTGTTATTCATAATATATATAAATGATTTATATTTACGGTTTAGATCTATAACATATCATCCAGGCCATCAACACGCCTCCAGGGCCATCAACACCACCGTCAACACAATTCCAGGCCATCAACACACCACCACCACCAACACACCATCCAGCCTACCACCACAAGCTTATATATATACTACACATGTCTAAGAACAAATAAAAGAAAACAGTTACCTTAACTATTGAAGATGAAGCAGGATTTTGTCGATAAGCCAGCACCCGTCCCTTTCGCCACCAATTTTGAATTGGCCAACTACCACAAAATGCAACGCGCCTAAAGAATGTCCAGCTCTAGCATTATCTAAATGCTATTGTATATTATTAAATAATACGAAAATCTAAAATAAAAGGTTACAAATTATTGTATTAAATATATATTTGCAATTATAATACCTTGGGAATATAATTTTGCGATAGCAAAATATATATTAAGTTCGTATTTACCTCTTTTAAATTCTTTACAAATATTAACCTGATTTTACCTGATGGCTACTAACATTAATGTTTTATGTTGATACATTTAATACCCCTATTAATGTTACATTTATAATAATAATAATATTACATTTAACACCCCCCTTTGTTCATTCATCCACTTATACACCTCCATCAGGTCACCCCTAATTCCTAACAATGAGCTCACAGGTACTATCGAGCAGCTTATAGAATCACTTGATCCATCGTCCAGGCTACGTAACCCAAATTACACTGGTAATAGCACTTACGCTTATTATAATGATTCTAAATTGCATGCACTAAAACACACTGCCAGAAAAATTTGACTAGCTTATAGAAGGACCCGCACTGCTGAAATGCATAAGCTTTTTCAAACGGCTCTGGCTGAGGCCAGGGAACATATGTTAGAACTGAGGCAGACAGACTGGGAAACTTTTGTCAGTGGTCTAATTTCTCACATGCTGATTGACTTGGGGATAGTATGAACATGTTTGCCATAACATTTTCGTTTTTTCTAATAGCCACATAGCCTGTTTGGGAGAAAGGCATTGTATTGTATCTTCGTGGTAAGACTATTGTATTGTTGACACGACGAGTGTAATTAATCGACGTAGGTTTTTTTTATTTGTTGCCGGTCTAACGCATCCTTGTGGGACATTTTATACATATGTCCTTGTAGAACATTCTATTGCAAACACATTGGTATAAAAATGAAATACATTGAAAATTAAGGTCAGGACAGTGAAAAGAATACACTTTTCAATACTAATTTCGTCGATGTGCGGTAACATGTAACACTTCGCACACTTCCCACACTCTTGAAGGTGGACGAGATCATGATTCTACATTTATATGCCTATGTCCGTGAAGGGACTTTTATTGCGATTTCAGTGATGCCAAATTTAACGCTGTAGGACAAGTGTGGAGTTTCCAATCCTGAAAAGAATAGAAACATTTCATAGCTGTTTGGAGCTCACGGCTAGTGATCGACGTAGTTGTTTATTTGCTGCCGGTTTAACGCATCCTTGTGTGACATTTTATACATATTGTGGTGTTTGTGTGTAGCTGAGGAAGTCTTGGTTGTAGGGATGATATAAAGCCATTGCTTGGTTACTAACTTTAATACTTATAAACGATTACATGACTAGTAGCTACCAAGCTGGTGGCGTCCTGTATGCCTTCTTGTTTACCTCTCCGCTGGCGTTTGAGCTGCAGCACATACAAACGGATGGTACCGTTTTCTATGAATATGACATCCCTCCTTTTCTTTAAAAAGAATGAATGCAGGATGTCTCCAATGCTTGTAGCACATAGCAAAGTTATTGACACAAAGTAAGTTATTAACATATCAAGAGATTGCATACATTTAACATTAAGCACACAAAGAATTTAAACAACTTAATCTTTACCACACAGGATTTCAATGTTAAAAATACATATGCAATGTTAAACAAAAATGAAAGAAACTGTAATACAAAGTTACAAAATATTGAATGAGAGATCTGCATTATTCAAACAATTTTAAAATTTAATTTAACATAATCAGAAAACTTTGCATTCATAAGAACACAATCATCAAATCGCGTAGGGCGTTTAACATGACGTTTAGGTCAAGAGTCCTTAAATACAAGAATATCCCTTGATGAATTATTTGTTGGGTTAAGTCATTTTTTCTTTCCTTTGTACGACTTTTCACTTCATAATTTTCTACACTAGTTGGAATCACTTTGAAATAAGCCATATTACGTGTTATACTATGATCTCTATTACTCGCTGTTACCATAGTTCCTTTTACACTAATCACTTTATATGGTTTTGTATCATACGGCATATCTAGCTTTCCCTCTTTTTTCTTTTTTAACTAGAACAGTGTCTCCAACCTTTATGAATTGTTCCTTTGCACGTTGATCATGAGCAATTTTCATTTTGCCCTTGGCTAGTGCATCCTTCTGAGCGAGATGTGTATCCGTTTACCTCGGCTGGCATGACGGGTAGCGAGATCCGCATAGGACGTCCAAATAAGATTTCACCAGGCGACTTGCCCAGTGTTCCATGCGGTGTTGCATGGTAGTTCCTGAGAAAAGAATACATAGCTTGTTTCCAGGATCGTCCTTCGGCATGAGCACAGCGTACTGCTTTCATGAGAGGTTGCATGAATCTCTCAACTTCTCCATTTGCTTGAGGATGTAGTGGCATCACACGGTGATGTTTGAATCCAATATGCTCAGCAAAGTTGGCGAAGTCTTGTCCATTGAATGGCGGTCCATTGTCCGTCTTGACAACTTCAGGAATGCCAAAGTTTGAAAAGATCTTGTTGAGTTTCGGGATGACAGACTTTGCAGATGTGGAAGTGATGATTTCTACTTCTGGATAACGTGAGTGATCATCAATGACTACCATCAAGTACTCTCCAGTTGGTAGCGGTCCGCAGAAGTCCATCGATACTTCCGTCCATGGTGCAGCAGGTAGTGGTGAAAATTGTAGAAGTGTTGGTCTTGAAGTGTCCACTGCAGCTTGGCAAGGGACACAGGCATCATGCATATCTTTTGCTTGACGATCAATGCCAGGAAATCACACCTTTTCTCGTAGCAACTGTTTGATGCTAACAAGACCTTGGTGTCCTTGATGTGCAAGCTTCAGAGTACGTTGCTGGAGAACACATGGAATGGTGAAACGAGTACCTCGCAGCATAGTGTCGCGTTGTTGCGTAACACTTAATTCTGTCTGGATGCATTCAAGTGCTTTGAATGCATCTTGGTCAACTCCTGAGGGTGAGATGCGTGGAAAATTTTTTAGTCAATGCATCCACTGTTGCTTGCAGAGTTGGGTCCTCTAGGGTTGCAGTACAGATTTCATCAAGAGTGAGAGCCTTAGGGACTGCATCACAGGTTACAGAGTGTACATATTCCTCGGTAACTTGAATTACATGTGGGTTGATGTGTAGATGAACTTTGCTATCAGTATAACCTATGGATTCAAATCGATCAGAAAATTCAGCAACAATAGCATCAACATTGTTTGCAGATTTCACTGCTACAGCATTAGAAAGCTGAAGTACCCCCAATTTAGTTGAAGTCTTTTACCGAGTAGAGACTCCTTTGCATTCCTAACATGGAATGTAGTAGTGAGCATTGCACTCTTTGACTTAATCTCTGCAGTGAAAGTTCTAATCACTGGCAAGGCTACCTTTGAAGCATAGGCAGTGGCTTTGCCATTATAGTTTTCAAGCTTTGGGAACTGTTTTTTAAATTTCTCATAGTGGCACTCAGCAATGGTGTCAATGTTTGATCCAGTGTCAATAAGAACTTTGAGACAAATACCAGCAATGTATACTAAAGTCTCTGGGTTGTTTGGAAGATCATTCCATTCTGTGATTGATTGTACTCCATAAGTGTACTCACATTCACTGTCATCTGAGACTGGTTGTAATGACATGTCTTGTACATTGTTAACATTCTGGATATGAGGTGCAATATTGCGTTTACCACCTCGACCCCTATGACCTGATCCTCGTACAGTGCTTTTATTCACTGACTGTGTTTCTTTAATGCGGAACGACACATAGCACCAAAATGACCTAGTTTTCCACACTCGTAGCACTTCTTACCTTGAGCAGGACAAACACTACCTTGGTGTGGGTAGTCTCCTCCACAATTGTAACATTTATTGTTGACACCCTCTTATGTGGGTCGTTGTGACTGCTTGAGTCTTGTTCCTTGACCCCATTTGTGATGTGGTTCTCGGCTCAATTTGCTGTTAGGTTTGCCATGATATCTTGTGTGATCACGGTGTCCTTCCTGAACCTTACATACCTCATCACTGTTAGTAACAATGGCAGAATCGTTGTTGGCACTGCACTCCATGACACGAGCATCACGTGCAGCATCTTCCATTCGACGAGCAATATCCAGTATCTTGGTAAGAGAACTTTCATCATAAAGTTCTAGAGCTCTTCGACGGAGACGTGTAGATGTGAATGATTCAATTATTTGCCGTTTGATTTCTTTGTCAACATCAGCAAACTCACAATGGGCTGCTAAACCCTGCAGACATGTGTGGTATTGATCAACGGTTTCATTGGAGAGTTGTCTGGCTCTCCTGAAATGCATAATTTCCATTGCAGTATTTTGTCTTGGTTTGAAATGTTCAGTTAATTTGGCTTTGGCAATATCATAATCTTTGGCACCACCAGTGTCTGTCTGTGTATCAAAGATGTCACAAACTCGATCACCTGCATAATGAACTAGAAAGGCACGCTTTCTTTCAGCACTTTTGATGCCAGAAACTATTAACAAATTTTCAAACCTTTTAAACTATTTGATCCACCTCTGTGACAGGTTTGTCTGGTCAGTCAGGATCAAATGTAGGAAAATGAGGTATATTTACCATTTTTACTGTATAAAAGTAAACTTATCACTTAAATGTTCCTCAGAATATTAAACACTTACTGCACTGTATATGTTAAGAATTCACTGTAATTACTTTAATTTTGCAAAACACACAAGCATTTTAATGCAAAAGTTAACAGTGCACAACAACTGACTACTTACCTAGCCCTTGTGTATATGTGTTGTTCCTACTCACAGCAGTTCTCAGCAGTTGGTACAGCGGTTGTCAGCAATGTTGTTGTTTTGATGAGTTTTCAGCACTGTCAAGACAGCAGAGTTCACAGCATGATGAATTTTGTAGCACGATGCGTCGTTTCGTACAGAAAACATCGGGTTTTGTACACACCATCAAAGCGTCGTTTCGTACACGGCATCGGCAGATATGGATCGCAGATTCCTCAGTACACAGCTTCAATCAGCACAGCATTGGGTTAGCGCACAGCATTGGTTTAGCGCACGAATGCTGTGTGCTAAACGAATGCTGTTTAGCACACAGCATTCATTTAGCATACAGCATCGGGTATGGTGCTCAGACAGCTTCTCTTCCTCTTCCGGGCAGCATGCTTCTTCCTTGTGGTTTTAAGCTGAACAAATACCTGCGTTCACAGTTCATCCTCGTCGCCAGTATGGTGTTTGTGTGTAGCTGAGGAAGTATTGGTTGTAGGGTTGATATAAAGTCATTGCTTGGTTACTGACTTTAATACTTATAAACGATTACATGACTAGTAGCTACCAAGCTGATGGCGTCCTGTATGCTTTCTTGTTTACCTCTCCGCTGGCGTTTGAGCCGCAGCACATACAAATGGATGGTACCGTTTTCTATGAACATGACACAGATGTTCTTGTTGAACATTCTATTGCGAACACATTGGGCGCTGCCCAATAAACTCGCCCCTCGGGGAGAAATTTAAAAAAAAAATAATAATAATCTTGGAACATAAAATGGCCGCCTGTGTTTACCAGTGATGTCCTGCCACCTGTGATGTCACAGGTGGCGCTGTGACATCACAGGTAAGGGAAGCACGTACTGCACATTAATGCCTCGATCCCTCGTTATTTATTTATTAATTTTATGTATATACAAGAACGTACATTGGGGGTTAAGAGAGAACATAGTTTAAGTTGGAATTACAATCTTGTAAAGCCACTAGCTTGCATAGCGTTTTGGGCAAGTCCTTAAACTAACCTTTGAACAAATAATTAAACAAACAAAGTTTCGGAGAAATAAGAGTAAAAATGATAAAAAGTGTTTAACAGGTACATTACAGCTTTACTTTACAAGTACAGATGATTTTAAGTAGGATAATTGCAGTAAAATTGTGTAAAAAAAAATTTTTACAGGTACAATGCAAGAATTTTCGACACAAAGGCAGATCAGAACAATACACAATAATGAACAAGGAATCCTAATTACAATTAGGAAAACATCTCAGGGTTATACATTGGATTACTGAAGCACATTGAGGATCATTACAAGGAGTAATGGTTGTTGTATTGAGTGCATATTCTACTGCATAACAGATGATCTAAGATTACAATGGTGAAAAATATGTGGCTTAGGTACAAAGAATGGTGGACTGGGTAGCACTAGAAACAGTGTGAAGATAAAGCTCTAGGTCGAAGACTATGAATATGAAATTAGGTACTTTTTGGTTTTATTTTTGAATAAGGCAAAAGTTGGACACCTTTTCAGTTCATTAGCGAGTGAGTTCCATAGACTAGGTCCCTTTATTTGCAGTGAGTGTTTACACAGATTGTTTCACTCTGAGGATATCGGAGATATTTGTCTGGTGTGGTGATTGTGTTCTATTACATCTGTCCAGGAAGAGTTTCAGAACAGGGTTTGCACTTAAAAAAGGGTTTTATAAATGTAATTAGCACAAGAGATTGTATGGAGTGAATTTATATTTAGCATGTTTAGGGATTTAAACAGTGGAGCTGTGTGTTGTCTGAAAGCAGAGTTTGTTATTAGCCTGATAGAAGATTTTTGCTGGATGATGATGGGCTTGAGGTAGTTTGCAGAGGTTGAACCCCAAGCACAGATACCATAAGTAAGATAGGGATAGATAAGTGCATAATAGTGAGGAGAGCAGAGTAAGGTACATAATATCTGAAGCTTAGGCTGATCTCTAATTTGCTTCTTGGGTGGAAAGGGAGGGATTAAAATTGGAAAGGGTGTAAATTCCCACAGTGCAGGAAAGTGCTGTTGTTGTCTTGTACAAATTATAAATCTGATACTTTGAGTTCAGTTACAGATTTAGCTATGCATTTGAAAGTGTTGACCTTCAATGAAGACAAAATGGAAAGGGCTTCTGTGACAGAGTTAGGATGAGCTAGCCTTAGCATTTTTATACCAATTTGACAGTTATTTCAGTAACACGATAAACAACGCTCGGAATATTAAGTCCCTTCCTCATGTTAAGGATTATCTTTAAGGCTTCGTTCTGCAAGTTTTCAAGCCCTTTAAGCTTTCTTTCAGTCATCAAGCAAAGCAGAGGTGCAGCATAATCCACTAAAGATTTGATGTGTGCAAGGTACATAATTTTGACAATTGACATTGGCACCATAGTCTGAGTGATAACCTGCAACATCTCCAAGATGGCTAATGGAGCCTCTATACTGACGACAGAGTCTGAATACAACAGGACAATACAAGGCCAAGGTATTTGAATCTGTTAATAGTCAAGATGGGAGCCATCATACAGTTGCATCTTGTGAACAGCTCCTCCCCTGCCTGGGTGGACACCCGTTTAGTATCTTTGTTTCCTCTGCTGAGATATGACTAAACCTAAGTCCTGACATGAGACTAATACAGAGTTAAGTGTGTTCTGCATGTTAGCATAACAAGTAGTGTGTATCATTATATCATCATGTATGATGGTACATGATACAAGGGGATCTAAATTGATCGATCGAATGATCTAAATTGGGTACCGAAATATGGTCAAAAGATTGGCGATGCCGTTTAGTTCTGACAAATGTAAGGTTTAGAGGATGGGTAATAACGATAGTTACAAGATATAAGCTAGATGCATGCATGGTGCTGAGATTGTGAAGTCGAATTATGAGAGAGATCTGAGAGTTATGATTAGTAAGAATTTAAAACAAAAAATCAATGAATAAATGTTCGTAATAAGGCAAACAGAAAACAGGGATTTATGTATTGAAACATTAGTAATAATTAAGATATCGCTTAATTGTTCTTCAGATATATCTTGCTCTGGGTAGCCATGCATTAAGAGATATATGCACTTTCACTTTTGGTCACAGTATATCCACAGCATGGATATAAATTTTCTAGAATGCGTCCAGCAGAGGATAACAAAGTTAATACCCCAAATTAGAAACCTGTCATATGAAGAAAGATTGTCAAAGCTTAAATTACATTCCCAAGAAAGACAAAGAATAATATAGGAGTAACATGTGGTTTGTTTTTGTTGATTTGTTTCTATATTTTAATAAAGCATGCTTACTGTCTTATTACAAGTTTTACGACAATTTTACAAGGTTTAAAATATAAAGTCAATATATTTGTTTTTTATACAGGAATTATACGTCAATATAACATTATAATAACATAACGATGTCGTGTAAATAACGTTATATTGACGACATATAAATGTTATATTTGTCATAAGAACGTAAATTGGATAGGTTTACATAAACAAAACAAAAAACGAAATGTTGACTGAAAATTGTTTATTTTTATATACAAAGCATGAAAACATTAAAATTCCATAGCATTCACTATTTTAAAATTTTTACATAAATCTTAAAAATCTGTCTCAAGAATATATGTTTTTAGTTATAGCTAGTGGTTTTAAGGACGTCAAATACTTATTTATGTCAAATGTTAGAGTATTACCTTTGTGGCACCATTTAAAAACGTTCACAAATGTTCTGTGTTTGCTGGGTAGTCTAACAGGCCTCTGATGCCCAGCGGGCGAGGCACACTTTGAGCAGAGGCCGGGTCTGCTTCCCTCTGGCCTTGACCTGAAGCTTCCGGTGTAAGCTTTATGAAGCTTGGAAGGCCAGGGATGGGGCCTATGGTTTGTGGGATTGTGATGGCGGCCGGGATGGAATAGGCCGACATTTCATAGTCCGGTTTGATCAGGTAGTACAGTTTGCTTGCTTCATTGATCTGCCCAGCAAAGGTGATTGTTTGGCATACCTTCGAATGGTGGTGCGAATTTAGTGGTACCTAAGGACCACTAACCCTAGTGGGCTCGACGCGGACTGGAAGCCAGAGATTTGTCGAAGGTTCCTCCACCCCCCCCCCCCTGTTGCCTTAAAGATCTTTTCCAGGTATATTGTGAAAATCAGCACAGATTTGACAGTTACAGCTTCGGTGGGTAGATGGTTCCATGGCTTAATAACACTGGGTGAAAAAGCATCTCCTGTTCTCAGTCCTACATTGTGGCATGAGCTTGAAACTGTTTCTCCTGGTTTATTAAATCTGACCTAAAGAAAATATCCGGATCAACATTCTATAACTTGTTCAGTATTTTAAGTTTCAGTGAGATCGGGCCTGGTTTGCAGTGTTCTTAGCCCTGTGGCCTTCAAGCGTTCTTGAAAATGAGAGATTGCTTGGCTCTGGAATGACTATTGGTGCCCGGTATTGATCCTTCTCCAGAGCAGTTATGTCCATCTGTAAATGAGATCGCCATGCTTGGATACAATAATCTAAGTGGGGGGTGCACTTGAGATTTATAAAGTTTAGCCATTATCTTCTTTTCCTTAGTCAAAGGTACGCTTGAACTGCATGGTTGAACACTGACCATCTAATTTATTTTTATATATGTACAAGAAGTTTGTTTATTAATTTATTTGATTTTATTTATTTATATACAAGATGTTACATTGGGTTTATGAGAGTACATAGCATGTGTTTTCATTCTTGTAAAGCCACTAGTACGCACAGCGTTCCGGGCAGAATCTTCTGAAAAGCTAGCATAAGCTGGAAGTCTGGAGTTAAACAGAACACAAACATTAGGGGCAGAGAAAGTCTAGAACGGTGTCCGTCTTTGCCGGGTGGGTTAATTAAGTCATATTTCATGAGTTAAGGTTGGAAAAGTTTCTTTTAATAGGTTAATGGCCTTGATCTCCTCGCCAAAATACAATAAACCTCTAATCTCTGGAACACTTTGATGCTCAAACGCCGGACATTGTCTACCAGGTTAAGAGGCCGGGGTGAATGAAGGGGCCCTTATGCAGGCGATGAGTCACAATAACGTGGCTAATGTATGTTGACCAGACCACACATTACAAGGTGAAGGCACGACGACGTTTCGGTCCGTCCTGGACCATTCTCAAGTCGATTGTGAGAATGGTCCAAGACAATCGACTTTAGAATGGTCCAGGACGGACTGAAACGTCGTCGTCCATTCACCTTCTAGTGTGTGGTCTGGTTAACAAGGGGCCCTTAAATCCCTGGTGGCATGGGTTCTATTGTTTTCAAATTATTATTTAAAAAGCTAAATATTAATGAAATAAATTTCTGGAAAAATTATCTAAGCAACCATGACTCGAGGCTCTTAAGACTGTGAGTGATACCTTCATTCACACTTCAGGTGCCTTTAAGCTGCTCTTTCAATGAACGCAACATTTTAAAAAATTTATTTGTAGTGCAATATTAAAACATTTTGAGGTTAATACAAAAGAGTAAAGCAATATTATAGTCTGAAAACATTGTGGACAAAAGTTTTAATTAATCTTTGTTATTTATTTGGAGCAATATTAACAAACTTAAGATAGAAAATCCTATGTCCCAAAACTTTACGAGATGATTGGATAGGTAAAAAAAAAAAGTTCCTGTTGAAGGAATTCTGTTAGTTTGGCTTTATCTTCGTAGACAACAGATAAATGCAGACTGGAATCGTTATGCAATGCTGCATGTCAGAAGCATTGTCTATGGTTCTATGGTATTCTTCAGAACGGAAGCGTTTATATGAAATTAATGAAAAACCCAAAGATTCCCACACCCCAAAATCTTTATTAAAATTCCCTTCGCAATATGCATCTCAGGGATCAGATTTTTTTTAAATTCACCATATTTCCTGCCGACTTTTTACCATTCTTGATTATTCTTTCAGACGTGTTGTTCTGTTTAGACGTCATGTATTTGGGGAGACATATCCTCTCACCCGCAAAACTAAGGTTACCGACGTTGTCAAGCGAGGGGACGCTTTTATTGTCAATCTTTGCCTGTGTGTGCTAAACCTGATCTTGACAGACTGACGGTTCTAAAGTTGGTGATTGCAGGGCACATACCCATGATGCACCCCTGGAGAGCCCCCTTCTTGTCGAGTGCCTTATCCCTCTAATTGTGGCTCCATGGTGGATATGGAGACTTATTCGTGGTTGATTTTTTTCTTATCGTTTTTATGCCTTTTTCTGACCCTCCTAACTTCTGACCCGTGGGGTAGGCAACCAGGCTCCCGAGTCGGGCTGTGTAGGAAGGCTGGGCTCTTGTAGCCCCCCACTACATTGGGTCCTGACCATGCACTTCTGAGTCTTCAGACTGACTGACTCTGCTCTCCCTCCCACCTCTTTGATAGGGTTGAGACCCAAGCCCCCAGTGGTGACCACCTCACCTGGTGTGGCTCCGTCTCTCGTTGTTACCACTGCGCCTTTTACACCCCCCCCCCCCTCTTACCACGGGTGCTTGGCACCGTCACCTCCACACTTGCATGATTCCCTCCCAATCTCCTTTCCAGGCTTTGTTTGGTCCTGCTACATGGACTAAGTATTTTTATCTTAGTTCTATTGACTCTACTTGTCCTGATTTTATTCCTTCAAAAGCACCTTGTTGATTCGGTGGATACGTTCGTCACCTTTAACCCACCTGTACTGGTACCAGTGTTGTTGCAGCCCCTTCTCTGGAAGCATTTGGGAGACCCCCCCTACCCCCTTTCGGATCTCCAAAAATGCCTGGTTGAATGCCAGCATTGGCACAGTTCTTCTCTCTCACTGTTGCAACTGGTGAAAGGGAACTGAAAGACTACCACGAGGATATTCAGTATATCTTTGAGGCCCAACGCGAATCTATCCTCCGTGCTTTTCTATGATCATGATTCTTCAAACGCTTACTGCTCTAGACAGGCTATTCCACTTCAGGCATGCCCCATCCTACGTCAAGATCCACCTGTACAGAATGAATAAAAGGCCTAGCCTTGAGCATCCTTACATCCCTTTAAATCTCGCCAACAAAACTAACCTACTGAAGATCCAACGGGTCCAAAACAAAGCACTTCGGTTCGCGGCGGGCCTGTATGAAGCACATGTCCGTCCCAGACCCCGAAGAACCCCACGAAGCAGTAAACACAACCAGTGACTGAGATACACGAACCACTACATAGAACCAGAAGAATCACTCCAACAAAAAGTGATCAGACACACCCATGATCAGGCTTTCCCGAGACCACAAACATTAAGTGATCTCCCAGATGAGTGGACCATCCCGGACCCGATTTACACTCAATAAATAAAAAATATACTTTTTGTGCTACAAGAAGAGTAACCACCCTGATGTTGCCAAGATTATTCTCCTGCGACCAACTCAACGCCTTTAGGGTTTCCAGACACCAGTTAGGACACAAACACTAAACACCCAGTTAATCTACTGACAACCCAACATACCACATGCCCAAGCAAACGACACACATACGCCAACCCATGGTGGACAGGCCACCGAACTTTCAATCCTCCTCTTCTATACCCACATCCTCTCCCAAAATTTCACCTGTCCATTCCTCTACCTCTTCCATCCTTTCCAAACCCTTTGGACATCAAAGCTAAAGCTATTCTCCAGATAGATACCTTCAGTCAACCTCCTCGTGGTCATCGTCAACCTCTTTGCGTTGTGAAGGTCAAGTTTGATAGTGGGTCCTTTCCATCTTCCTTCATTCTTGCTGGTGACAGATGCTCCGTTCAGGAATACATACCCTCTCCTCGCCTCTGCAGCAGGTGCTAGAAATTATGGCATGGTTCCTTCCGGTGCTCAAGTGAGGTGCGTGTGCATTTTGTGTGGAACCTCGACATATTCTAAGACGGGGTGCTCTTCTTCCCAATCTCTCTGCATCAATTGCAGTGACGCCCAACCTTACCCCTCTCTCATGTATGTTTGCAGTACAAATTTGAGGAATCCATCCTAAATTTTAAACATCATGATTATTTGTCTTCCTGAGGTTCACCATCTTCCCTCTTTCTCTGGCATGTCTTATGCTCATGTGTTAGGTTTCACTTCTCGCCTTCTCCAGCTTTCTCAGTTTCACAACCGTTTTGAAGCCTTGTACCCCCGACACCACCACCCACCTCGTCTGCTCCATTGTGTTCTGGGCCAAAGGGTCTTCCTCCTGCTTTTCCGTATGGCGGTTCCTTCCTTCCCGGTCTTCCTTGTCTCCTGTGCTCACTTTCCTTTCCCGCCCCACTCCTTCTCAGCCCTAAACTCTTGGCCCTCCTCACTACCTGTCTGGTTGATACCTGGTTGATGGGGTTCTGGGAGTTCTTCTACTCCCCAAGCCCGGCCTGAGGCCAGACTTGACCTGAGTTTGGTCCACCAGGCTGTTGCTTGGAGCGGCTCGCAGGCCCACATACCCACCACAGCCCGGTTGGTCCGGCACTCCTTGAGGAAACAATCTAGTTTCCTCTTGAAGATGTCCACGGTTGTTCCTGTAATATTTCTGATGCTCGCTGGTAGGATGTTGAACAACCGTGGACCTCTGATGTTCATACAGTGTTCTCCGATTGTGCCCATGGCACCTCTGCTCTTCACTGGTTCTATTCTCCATTTTCTTCCATGTCGTTCACTCCAGTACGTTGTTATTTTACTGTGCAGATTTGGGACCTGTCCCTTCATTATTTTCCATGTGTATATTATTTGGTATCTCTCTCGACTCCTTTTTTAGTGCCATTTCAGGCTATTGCCCATCCTCCTCCCAGCTTTCTTCATGTTGACCGTTCCCGTTCTCCTTCTATTGAAACTGTCGAGGCGGTCACCCGGTACATTGCTGAGGGTACGCCTGTGTCTCTACTTCAGAAATGTAAGCCTGGCTCCTCTCCTCCTTCCTCTCCGGCGGGTAAGAAAGCATCACTCTTCCTCACCTTCCTACTCTATCCCAGCTTTTCCTTACTTTTCTGTGGGTCACTTGTTCCTGCTTTTCCCATGGTACTTGATCCTCTCTTAGATACTGCCCTGGATCAGGTGCCCTCTATTTCTGTCCTTCCTGACCCCGAATCCCTTGCCCGCCCTTTTCCGATGCCTCCTCCCTCCCTCCCGACCAGCCTCTGATCTGACCTCCTGCTCCTTTGCCTCCATTATCTTTCCTAACTTTGCCTATACTGTGTCACCCTGATTTCACTGATCCTGGTCCTGATCTTCCTTAGTTTACTCTGTTCTTCTTTGCCCTTGTTTCTCCATTATTTCTGTTCTCTCTCTTTTGTCTGTAAGTTCTTCAATGAAATATTCGTGGTTTGTGACAACTTCCCAATACTCGGCTTCTAATTGTGCAGTTTCACCCGCTTTGTGTTTGTCTCAAGGAGCCGATGCTTGGCGCTCGTTTTGGTCGATTCCGTAGTTATTCCTTTCTCTTTCCTCCTCCAGTTTTGGCTGGGGCCCATAACTCTACTGCTCTCTTGATCCGTCATGATATTCTCTTCGTCCCCCCTCCCTTTTCAGTCGCCGATTTAGTGTTATGCGGCCCGTATCTTTGTGAGTAAATAGTATACATTCTGTTCTATTTATCTCATCCCCAAATGTCATACCTTATTTTCCTGGTCTTGAACAGCTGTTGGAGTCCTTACCAAAGCCTGTGCTCCTTATGGGTGATTTTAACTGTCTGCATACCCTCTAGCTCTTAAACCGCGCATATCATATATATCTATCTCGGTGACAAAACCGAAACCGCGAACATCATTTATATATGCTTTCGTGTCTAGTGCTATAATTTAAATGCCCTGCCTGGGATAGGGGCAGCTATAGTATAGTCACGACCGATAGTTGCCAGATGCCACCTAGGAAAAAAAATCCAGGCCAACATTCTTGTGTGAGAGCATCAGTATTGAGCAAGCCACCAAGGCTGGCGCACCCAGTACGAGCACACAGCACCGCTGTTCAGCTTTTGTCCCCAGCATTGCCTACAAATGCCATAATATATATGATCCTGCTATTATTTAGCGATGATAGTATTATAGAAAACCCCTGACTGTGATAAAACTGACCAAGATTCTGATAATAGCAGGATTGTGATGATATTTAGCGCTGTGCTCGATGGAGGGAGGAGTAAGGCTGTGGGAGGAAGGGTGGTGGCATCGTCTTCTGACTGTGTGGGCCACCTTTCATTAACTGCACACACCATACCAGCTTAGTGGTTCGCTATGGTGAGCACAAATGTAGATACTTGTATATAACTTGTGTACAGAGTGTGATAATAGGAGTAGGTTGGGAGCTGCCATTTTGGTGAAGGAGATACGTCGTCTGCACGACTTGTCCTGTTGTTTACTGGTGGCCACTATAGTCTTTGGGCACCATACCAGCTTATGTGTACAGGTATGGTGAATAAAACGGGTAGATACTTATATATAATGTGTGTGTATGTAGCGTAATAACACCACAAACAATATTGTTGGAGGAGAAATATTTACGTCTGGCCTTGAGGGCGGCCGCCACCAGCTGACTGAGAGTAGCTATGTCTGTCTTTATTCACCATACAAGCTTAGATGTACAGTTATGGTGAACAAAACATGTAAATACTTATATATATATAACGTGTGTGTATAGTGAATAAATGCAAAAACAGTATTGTGGGAGGAGAATGAGGGCGAGTGAGGTGTTGTTGAAGGAGGGAGTGGCAGCGAGTGGCTGGCTGGTGTGTGGCGGTCACTCCTCGTTGCTTTTGGACTCTCAAAACCAACTTAATGGTTCGTTATGGTGAACAAAACGTGCAAATACTTGTATATAACCTGTGTATATAGTGTAACAGCAAAACTATTTGTTTGTTGTTTTATGAACATAATAATTGAACCACTAATATGCACACCATAATTTTGAGTACAGCGATGGTTCACACATTTTATCATATATCATCCCAATTCACTGTATTGAATAATAATACTGCAAAAAAACTAAAAAAATCACATTGAATTAATTGGGTAATATATTTGTGGCAACTGCCGCCTGACAGCTCTAGCGGAGTACATAAGAACATAAGAACAAAGGCAACTGCAGAAGGCCTATTGGCCCATACGAGGCAGCTCCTATTTATAACCACCCAATCCCACTCATATACATGTCCAACCCATGCTTGAAACAATTGAGGGACCCCACCTCCACTATGTTACGCGGCAATTGGTTCCACAAATCAACAACCCTGTTACTGAACCAGTATTTACCTAAGTCTTTCCAAGTAGACCTCGTCTGGCGAAGGCTCTGTCAATGCCCTTTTTTGCCAGACTTCCCTACACTATTGGGCTAAAATATGCCACCTGCGATTTTTATTTTTTCCGTGATCAGGGAACAAAAATAAACACTTCTTTAAGACAAAGAATTTTTTGGATTTTTTGTTGTTGCGCATGTGGGTGTTAAATCCATTTGGGCTCGTAGCGGTTTGAGGGGTTTGGAGATATTCTGACGAACATCTGGGGCCACCGCGTTGAACCATTTGTCCTCACTTCTTCTATTACATTCTGATGAGCCCACTCCTGTTATCTCCTGCACTCGCACCCTTTCTAGGTTTGATCTTTCTCTGCTCGTCTTCTCTTTATTTGAACTTCACCTGGTGGGTTCTTGATGACCATTTGGATAAGTGACAATGGATAAGTGACCATTTCCCCATCCTTGTCACCTTTTTCTCTTTTCACCCTCTCCTCTCCTTCCCTAGGTGGCAGTTTTCCAATACTAACTGGAACCTCTTCACTTTACACGCTACCATTTTCAACCTGTCTGATCTGTATCCTTCCCCCCCCTGAGCCCCCCTCCTCTTTCATGATACTGCTTTTGATGCTGCACTCTGCTCTGTTCCTCGGTACACCTCTCGGGGTGCGGGGAAGTGTGTTCACTGGTGGAATGCAGGCTGTGCTTGGGCTGTCTGCTGCAAGCATGCAGCCTGGAAAAAACACCATCGCAGACGGATGCCCGATTCTTTGACTTTGTTTCGGAAGGTCCGTTCGGCTAAGCATGAGGGTTGGAGATCTTTCGTTTACACCATTGTCTGAAACTCTTCTGCCCCTGATCTTAAAGAAAATCTGCAAGATAGCAGGTAAAGACGTTCCAGATGTCTCGCCAGTCTTTCACCTCCGTGGTTCTATTGTAGTGAATCCGGTGTCGGTCGTGATCGAACTGGGCTCACACTTTTTACTGTTACCCCCTCCCTATCCAGCCTGTTGTCGTTGTGAGAGGGCTTGTGAGCAGCTGCCAGTGTGTGCTGCTCCATGGGTCAGTCCTCTGTCCTTTTGGGGCCTTGTGATTCTGCTACTGTCTTCTCCAATTGTGCCCTATCTTTTTCCTTTTCCTTGTGTTTAATTTTTCTCCCACCCTCTTCTCCTTTCTAATTTTATTTTCCCACTGACCTTTTACCAGTCTTGATTATTCTTTTGGGCTACTACTGTTTTGATGCCCGGATATTTGAGGAGGGATACTCTCACCTGTAGAACTGTGGTACTCGACGTCTCGAGCGAGGGGACGCTTTTATTGTCAATCCTTCTTTGTCACCAAGAGGCCGTTAGATACAAATATGCCAAAAATGAAAACTGGTTCGATTTGAATCAAACTTTTCTGACGAGTTGTGTATGAAAACGGTTTCATCTGGTCCACGTCTCAGCGTCGTAGCATAAAAAAAGAAGGGAGAAAAAAATAAGTTCCTGAACAGATAGCCTGGATATGTCACAATGGAAAGGTTGATGATATTCTGGAGACATATAAGAATTTTGCACCATGACTGTAATCTTTTGTTGAATTATCTGCACGTCTGTTGCAAATTGTCTATACAGTATACCCAAGTCATAAAATTGTGTGTACGTCTGATACTATACTACTTGTGTAAAAGAGGAAATGTATATGTTTATCTCTCAATGTTCGGCAATATGTTTATGGTTTATGACCCCCTCCCCGCTCAGCTCGTTGTTGCCGTGTGGGGGCTTCGTGGGCGGCTGCTGGAGTGTGATGCTCCTTAGGACAGTCCTCTGTCCTTTTCTAGCCTTGTGCTCCTAAAAGGGGGCCTCGTAGCCTGGTGGATAGCGCGCAGGACTCGTAATTCTGTGGCGCGGGTTCGATTCCCGCACGAGGCAGAAACAAATGGGCAAAGTTTCTTTCACCCTATGCCCCTGTTACCTAGCAGTAAATAGGTACCTAGGTGTTAGTCAGCTGTCACGGGCTGCTTCCTGGGGGTGGAGGCCTGGTCGAGGACCGGGCCGCGGGGACACTAAAGCCCCGAAATCATCTCAAGATAACCTCCTGCTGCCGTCCTCTCCAATTCTGCTGGGCACCTTTTCCTTTTCCTTCTGTTTCGTTTTTCTCCCCCCTCTTCTCCTATCTGCTTGCCGTTTCCTGCCGACCTTTTGCTCGTTCTGGTTCTTCCATGGACTTCTTCTATTTTGACGCCCGGGTGCTTGAGGAGGCATACTCATGCACCCGTAGAACTGCAGTACCCGACGTCGAGAGCGAGGGGACCCTTTTATTGTCAATCCCCACTTCGTCACTGAACCCGATCTCGACGGACTGTCGGTTTCTTAAGGTGGCGTTT
This sequence comes from Procambarus clarkii, assembly GCF_040958095.1. NCBI lineage: Eukaryota > Metazoa > Arthropoda > Malacostraca > Decapoda > Cambaridae > Procambarus > Procambarus clarkii. Next base: position 30,499,709 of record NC_091157.1, read on the forward strand.
GTGGGGCGTATACTCACGACGCACCCCTAGGAGGCCCCGACAAGATCGGCGATAGCTTCTTGTTGGGTGTCCTGCCTCTAATTGTGGCTCCATGGTGGGTGTGGGGGCTCATTCGTGAGTGAATTCTTAATTTCGTCAAGATGATAACCCCTGTTTCGGCTGCTTCTGGCTTACCTTTTCAGGCTCGTGGGGTGGGCGACCAAGCCCCCGAGTCGGTCCGTATTGGAAGACCGGGCTCTGTAGCCTCCGCTGCATTGGGCCCCGACCTTGCTCCTCCTTTGGCCTCTCTGACTCCTTCCCCTGGCTCCCCTCCCTCCTCTGTGGTTGGGTCGAGCCCCAAGCCCCCAGTGGTGACTACCTCGTCCCCTGGCGCGGCTCCTTCTCTAGTTGTAACTACTGCGCCTTTTAACCCCTCTCTCTCTGGGGGTTCTCACCGCCGTTCTCGTCACGGCCGCCCTCGCTCGATTCCTTCCAGTTCTGCTACCTATCAAGCCTTGTTTGGTCCCGCTTCGTGGGCCAAATATTTTGATCTCCTCCCTCTTGATTCTGCGCCTCCTGACGATTTCTCCCTTCATCGACATCTCATTGATTCCGTGGATGCCTCCATTACTTTCAACCCCACTCGTCTCGGTACACGTGTCGTTGCTGCTCCTTCTCAGGATGCTGCTTCCCGCTTGGCTGCCTTATCCTGCCTTGGCGAGACCCCCGTTCGGGTCTCGAAGAACGCTCAATTGAATGCCAGTGTTGGCACTATTTTGCTCCCGCCCCATGTTGCAACCGGTGTTCGGGACCTGCGCGACTGCCACGACGATATTCGCCATATCCTCGCTGCCCAGGGCCATTCTATTCTCCAGGTGGACACGTTTACTCGTCCCCCTCGTGGTAGTCGCCGTCAACCCCTCCGGGTTGTGAAGATTACCTTTGATGGTAGGACCCTTCCACCCTCTGTCATTCTTGCTGGTGCTAGGTGCTCTGTCCAGGAGTACATTCCTTCTCCTCGGCTCTGCAACAAGTGCTGGAGGTTTGGGCATGGTGCCCTCCGCTGCTCCGGGACTGTCTCTCTCTGTCCTTTGTGTGGTGGCGAAGGTCACTCTAAGTCGGAGTGCACTTCTCCCCAGGCTCGTTGCCTCAACTGCGGTGAGGCCCATCCTACCTTCTCCCGTGCGTGTGTCCATTACAAGCTTGAGGCAGCCGTCCTCAACCTGAAGCACCGGGAGCGTTTATCTTTTCCTGAGGCGAGGCGCCAGGTTCGCCGGCTCCCGCTTTATGCTAATATCTCTTATGCTCGCGTGTTGCGCTCTTCCTCTCCTCGTCCTTCCCGCCTTCCTCAGACTCTCAACCGTTTCCGGGCCTTGGACCCTGATGCGCCCACTGCCCCCTCCTCTGTTCCTTTGGGTTCTCTCCCAAAGAATCCTCCTCCTGGTCCTCTGTCTGGGGTTCCCCTTCCTTCTACCCGGTCTGTCGTGTCTTCTGTGTCTTCTTCCTCGTCCCCCTCCGATCCTCCTTCCCATCCTCTTCCTCCATCTATTGGCTCTCCCCACCGCCTGTCGGTGCGGGCGGATGTCCATCGCTCTCCTAACGGCCGTCGTGTGTGCTCTCGTTCGGCTTCTCCTGTTGAGACACTGGAATCCGTTGCCCGGTACGTAGTTGCTGGGACACCGGTCTCTTTAAGTCAGAAGCGTAAGCCTGGCTCCTCTCCTTCCTCTTCCCCGGCGGGTAAGAAGGCTTCGCTTTCTTCCTCAGCTCCTCCTTCTGGCTCTGTTGCTCCTTCCCCTCCCGTTTCAGTGCTTGCGCCCCCTGTTCCTGCTATGGAGGTTTCTTTGGCCCCTGCTTCCCTTTCGGTTGCTGCTCTTGCTGGGGTGCGCTCCCCTCTTTCTACTCCCCCTCCTCCTGCTGCTGTCCTTGACGGCTCCTCTCCGTTGCCTCCTCCTCTTCCTCCTCCTCCTCCAGACCCTGCCCGCCCACCTCTGCTCTGTTCTCCCGTTTCCTTCCCTCCGTCTTTGCTCAGTTTACCCATGCCCCCTAACCCTGACTTTGCTGACCCTGATCCCGACCCTGATATTCTTTAACGTGCTGTTGGTCTTTCGCCTTTGTTTCTTCCTTGTTCTCTGTTTTTGTCCTTTCTCTTCTCGTCGTTGTCCATTCTTCAATGGAACGTTCGAGGTTATTACGCCAATTTCCTCGAACTCCAACTTCTGATTTCGCGGTTTTCGCCCCTTTGTGTCTGTCTCCAGGAGCCCATGCTTGGTGCTCGTCCTGGTCGTTTTCGTGGCTATTCCTTTCTCTCCCCCCCCCCCCAGCCATTGCTGGGGCTTCTAATTCTTCTGCTCTTTTGATTCGGGCTGATGTTCCCTTTGTTCCTTTACTTTTTCCTTCGCCTCTCCATTGTTCTGCTGCTCGTATCTTTGTGGGGAAATGGTACACAGTTTGTTCCATTTATCTCCCCCCGAGTGTCCCGCTCTCTCTTCCTGATTTGAAACACCTCCTGGACTCCTTGCCGGAGCCTGTGCTCCTGCTGGGTGACTTCAATTGTCGTCATTCTCTTTGGGGTGACGTTCTGACGAATACCCGGGGTCGCCTCCTTGAGCCGTTTCTCCTCTCTTCTTCCCTGTCTCTTCTGAATTCTGGTGAGCCCACTCATTTGGACTCTCGGACTCGCACCCTTTCTTGTCTTGATCTTTCTCTCTGCTCTTCTTCTCTTTACTTAGCTTTCACGTGGCAGGTTCTTGATGACCTCCATGGAAGTGATCATTTCCCCATCCTTGTTTCCTTTTTCTCTTTTCGCCCTTCCCTCTCTTTCCCTAGGTGGCAGTTTGCTAAGGCAGACTGGACCCTATTTACCCTCAGTGCTGCTCTCCCTGACCTCTCCCTTCTGCCTCTCTCTCGCGCTCTCCTCCTTTTTCATGACACTGTCTTCAACGCTGCCCTCCGCTCTATTCCTCGCTCTTCCTCTCGGGGTCCACGGAAGTGCGTTCCCTGGTGGAATGCGGACTGTGCTCGGGCTGTCCGCTGTAAGCGTGCAGCCTGGAAGAGGCACCGCCGTAGGCAGACGACCGATTCTTTTCTTTTCTTTCGGAAAGCGAGTGCGGTGGCCCGTAGGGCCATCCGTACGGCTAAACGTGAATGTTGGGCATCTTATGTCTCATCAATTACGTCCGAGACCCCTCTGGCCCAGATCTGGAAGCGTATCCGCAAGATAGCGGGTAAGTTCGTTCCCGATGTTTCACCGGTCCTTCACCTCCATGATACTCTTGTGGCGGACCCGTTGCAGGTCGCTTCCGAACTGGGTTCCCATTTTTCTTCTGTTAGCTCTGGTCTTCATCTTCCCCAATCTTTCCTTCTTCGTAAACCTGTCCTTGAGTCTCGTCCTTTAGATTTCTGCACTCATCTTCAGCTTCCCTATAATGATCCCTTCTCTCTCTCTGAACTTCGTTCTGCCCTGGCCCTCTGCGGTTCTACGGCGGCGGGCTCCGATGGTATTCATTATGAGATGCTTCGCCATCTCCCTCCGAGCACGTCTCAGTATTTACTGAGTCTGTATAATCGGATCTGGGAGTCGTCGTCAGTCCCTGAGGACTGGCTCGATGCCGTTGTCCTCCCTGTTCGCAAACCGGGGTCTCTGGGTGCTTCCCCTAAGGACTTTCGCCCTATTGCTCTCACAAGTTGTGTCTGCAAACTCTTTGAACGTATGGTTAACGTTCGTCTGATGTGGTTCCTGGAACACCATCACCTCCTCTCCCCTTCTCAATTTGGTTTCCGCAAGTGCCGCAGCACGACAGATGTCCTGGTGACCTTGGAGGTCTATATTCGTACTGCTTTTGCTGCGAAGACCTCCGTTGTTGCCGTCCTTTTTGACCTGGAAAAGGCTTACGACACCACTTGGCGTTATCATATCCTCTCTCAACTTCATTCTTTTGGCCTTCGTGGTCATCTCCCTCTCTTTCTCCGCAGCTTCCTCTCTCGTCGTTCCTTTCGGGTGCGCCTTGGTACCGCTCTCTCTCCCTCTTTTCAGCAATACGAAGGTGTGCCCCAGGATAGTGTTCTGAGCACTACTCTTTTTCTTGTTGCCCTCAATGGTCTTCTTTCCTCTCTTCCTTCTGGTGTCTTCTCCGCTCTCTATGTCGATGATCTTACCCTTTGTTGTCAGGGTGATGATTCGCCTCTCCTTCAACGCCGGCTTCAACTTGCAATTGATGCCGTGTCGTCTTGGGCCACAGGTCATGGCTTCAAGTTCTCTACTTCTAAGACTTGTGCTATGACTTTTACGCGGAAACGGGTTGTTCTTCGTCCCTCTTTGTCGCTTTATGGTCATCCCCTTGAATACAAAGATTCCGCGAAGCTTTTGGGGTTATTCCTTGACACTCGTTTGTCTTGGTCTCCCCATATCTCTTACCTTCGTGTTGAGTGCTCTAAGGCCCTTACCCTCCTTCGGGTCTTGTCCCATACTTCTTGGGGGGCAGATAGGCGCACTCTCCTTGCTTTACATTCCTCTCTCGTCCTGTCTAAGCTCGATTATGGTTGCCCTGCTTACTCGTCTGCTTCTCCTTCTACTCTTCGCCGTCTTGATGCTTTGCACCATACTGGGTTGCGCCTCAGTTCTGGTGCCTTTCGTTCGACTCCCATCCTTAGCTTGTATGTTGACACTGGCTTCCTGTCTCTCCAGGACCGCCGTGATCGCTACTGTCTTCGCTATCTTGCGCGATCCTTGCAACATCCTTCCTCTCGCCTCTGTCGTGCTTTAACTTTTCCCCCTCCTGCGGTTCCTGTTCCTCTTCACCACCTCCCTCTTTCTGTCCGGTTATCTCGCCTACAGGATTCTCTCTCCATTCATATTTCTGATGTTTCTCCTCGTGTTGTTCCTTCTTTGCCCCCGTGGAGGGTCCCTCTTCCGCGGTTTTGTACTTCCTTGACCCGTATCACTAAAGCTTTTACCCCTCCTGCGGTTCTAAAACGCCTTTTCCTCGAGCACTTTTCTTCTCACTCCCGCTCCGTTTCTGTCTTCACCGATGGGTCTAAGTCAGCGGACGGTGTTGGCTACTCTGTTGTTTTTCCTGATCGCACTTATATGTGTCGCTTGCCTCCGGAGACTAGCATCTTTACAGCAGAACTTTATGCTATTCTCTATGCTCTTCGTCTCCTGCTTTCTCGTTGTCAGTCCTCCTTTGTGGTTGTTGTTGACTCTCGTAGTGCCCTCATGGCTCTCGGGTCCTTTAATCCGGTTCATCCAGTAGTTGTCGAGATCCAGCATTGGCTGTTTCTCGTTCACAGTAAATTTAAGTCGGTTGAGTTTTGTTGGGTTCCCAGCCATATTGGTGTGTCTTTAAATGAGCGTGCGGATGCTGCCGCTAAGGAAGCTGTCCGCTCTTGTCCCATCTCTCGTAAAGGCATTCCGTATTCCGACTTTTACCCAGTTATCCATTCCTCAGTTCTTACCCGTTGGCAGGCTTCTTGGTTGTCTGTTACTGGTAACAAGCTACGTACTCTTAAATGTTGTGTTTCCTCGTGGCCATCCTCCTTCCACCGTAACCGGCGGTGGGAAACAGCTCTGGCGAGGTTGCGTATTGGCCATACTCGCTTAACCCATGGTCACTTGATGGAGCGCCGCCCTGCTCCTTATTGTCCTAGTTGCATTGTCCCTCTTACGGTCGTGCATGTCCTTCTTGAATGTCCTGACTTCCAGGACGAGCGTGTGTCTTGCTTTCCGACCGCCCCTCGCGGTCACCTGTCCCTCGATAGAATTCTTGGTGACTCGGATACTTTTGATATCGTTCGCCTTATGCGTTTTTGTTCTCGTATTGGCATCCTTGGTGATATTTAGCGCCCTCTGATTATTTTGCGTATTTGATGGTGCTACATAGCCTTCCCGGTTTGGTGCCTTCTTTTGATAATTACTTACTTATGGTTTATGATGTGTGTGTGTATATGTATGAACACGTTGTACTGAAGGGGGTGAAAATAGCTTGAGCTACCTCATCCCTTTGTGTATTTTACCTCAATAAACTTGTTTCAATTTCAACATTTGGCAGTTTCTTATTTCCAGTAAATTTAAGTCAGTTGAGTTTTGCTTGGTTCCCAGCCATATTGGTGTCTCTTTAAATGTGTGTGGACGCTGCCACAAAGGAAGCTGTCTGCTCTTGTCCCATCTCCCGTAAAGGTACTCCTTATTCCGACTCTTACCCAGTTATTCATTCCTCCATCTTTACCCGTTGGCAGGATTCTGTCTTCTGTTTCTTTTAATAAACTGCGTACTCTTAAGAGTAACGTGTCTTCATGGCCTTCCTCCTACCATCGTAACCGCCGATGGGAAACGACTCTGGTGAGGTTGCGTATTGGTCATAAACGCTTAACTCGGTCACTTAATGGAGCGCCACCCTGCTCCTTATTGTCCCCATTGCAATGTCCCTCTTACGGTCGTGCATATCCTTGTTGAATGTCCTCACTTCCAGGACGAGCGTGTCTTGTTCTCCGACCGTCCCTTGCGGTCGTGTCTCCCACAATAGAATTCATGGAGAATCGGATACTTTTGATGTCATTCGCGTTATGCATTTCTGTTCTCGTATCGGCATCTTTGGTGATATTTAGCGTGCTCTGATTATTCTGCACATTTGATGGTGCTACATAGCCTTCCTAGTATGGTGCCTTCTTTTGACAATTACTTACTTACTTTTTGACTGTTAGCTCCTTCCTCCTCCTTTCCTTACTTGCAAGTCCCTTCTTGAATCATGTCCCTTAGATTTTTGCACTCGTCTTCAGGTTTCCTATAACGATCCACTGTCTCAGAACTCAAGTTTGCCCTGGCCCTCTGCGGTTCTACAGTGGCGGACTCGGGTGATATTCATTGAGATGCTTTGCCATCTTCCTCCATTCATGGTTTCAGTATTTACTGAGTGTTTATAACAGTGACTGGGAGTCATTTTACATTCCTCTCTCGTGCTTTCTGAACTCGATTATGGTTGTCCTGCTTTCTTGTCTACCTCTCCCTCAACTCTTCGTCGTCTTGATGCTCTACACCATAATGGGCTACACCTCGGCTCTGGTGCTCTTCGTTAGACTCCTACCCATAGCATGTATTTTGAAACTTGTATCATTTCTCTACAGGATCACCATGATTGGTACGACGTCCTGTTATTTCACTACTTTGTGCTGTCCCATAAACACACTCAATCTCGCTTATGTCGTACTTTGTACTCTTGTTGGTCCCTGTTCCATTTCGCCAATTTCTCCTTTCTGTATGGACGTCTCGTTTGCAAGGTTCTCTCCCTCTCTCGGTTCGTGTTTCCATTGTTTCTCCATGTCGTTCCATCATTAGCCCATCCACGCTGGACAGGCTTTTACCCCTCCTACAGTCCTCCCACTTTTCTTCACACTCCAGCTCAATCTGTCTTCACAGATGGGTCTAAATCTGCAGGCTGGTTAGGTTACTCCACTGTATTTTCTGACTGCACCTACAAGTGTCACCTACCTCCAGAGACTAGCATCTTCATGGCAGAACTTTATCACAATCTTGAATGCTCTTCAACTGCTTTCTGCTGTAATTCTTTCATTGTTGTTGACTCTCGCAATGCCCTCATGCCTCTGGAGTCCTTTTATCCTGTCCAATTTGTGGTTAAAATTCAATATTGGCTATTTCATATCTCTAGCAAATTTTAGATAATTTTGCTGGGTTCCCAGAAATATTGGTGTTTCCCTAAATGAGCATGTGGGTGCTGCTGCTAAAGAAGCTATCCTCACTTGTCCCATTTCCCGCAAAGATGATCCTTGTTACGACGTCTTCCCTGTTACTCATTCCTCAATCCGTGCCCGTTGGCAGGATCCCTGGTGTTCTGTTACTGGTAACAAGCTGCGTGCTCTTAAGGGTATTATCCCCATGGCCTTCCTCCCATCAGCGTAATCAGTGGTAGGAAACGGCTCTGGCGAGGTTACGTATTGGCCCTACCAATGTAACTCACGGGCACTTAATGGAGCGCCATACTGCTCGTTAATGTATCTTATGGTCGTTCATATCCTTGTTGAATGTCCTGACTTTCAGGATGTGCGTGCGTCTTCCCAACTGTCCTGCGGGGGTCACCTGTCTCTCGGGGGTCACCTGTCCCTCGGGGTCACCTGTCCCTCGGGGGTCAC
>NC_091157.1:30515329-30550329 GCF_040958095.1 Procambarus clarkii
CTGGCTGACCACGAGGCTTAAACATTACCGAGACAAAGGTAGAGATCACCACCTTGGTGAACTGTTTGCGAGCGCTAATGAGGTTCACCTGTCCACTATCCCACTTGCTCGTCAAGCCCCCTCAGTATCGGCTTGTATCCCAGCCTGGCAACACATCTACGCTCACTGCTCCGCTTTCAAGTATATCTTCTTCTTTTACTGCTAAATGTTTAACTCCTGCTGCTCCTGCTGCGGCAGCTGTTGCTGCTCCTGCTGCGGCAGCTGTTGCTGCTCCTGCTGCGGCAGCTGTTGCTGCTACTGCTTCCTTTGTTTTTGTTACTGCTCCTGCTCCATAAGTTTTGATACTTATTCTTTAACTCCTACTTTCTTTGTTTTTGCTTATTCTTTCTTAACTCCCACCGCTCCTGCTTCCTGTATGTTTTTGCTACTTATTCTTCTAAAACACATTCTGCTTAACTTCTTCCTTTACATATATCTTCTCCACACTCTCCTAAAACACATCTACTCCCCCAAAACGATTCACTCTCTGACAAAGAGGCTGGGGGAGGAGCTTACAAACTGTATAACCGTTTCACCCATACACCAACTACTTTGTACTTCAGGCTCCTCCCTCCACTCTCTCCTCCAATCTCACTCTTTCTTCTCAACTTAAAAAAAAAAAAAAAAAAGCATCGACATTCTCCCTACCTTTCCACGACCATACACACAATACTTGAACACTTCTAGTTCCTTCATCTCTCCGCCAATCACAGTCTTACTTTTCATCTTACTTTCTTCAAACCAAAAAAAACACGCTACCTTCTCCCAACGTTCCCACACTATTTTCACACAACCTTACACACCTCTCTTCCCATATTTGTCGTACATCTGGCAACACGTCCCCATCCGCCACCCTGTATTGACCCAAACATTCTAGCAACGTTATTACAGCTTTCGACGTGGCCGAAACTAATCCATCCCAAAATGGAGGGGACGGACTACATCGTAAATCTCCCTCCTTTATATATATATATATATATATATATATATATATATATATATATATATATATATATATATATATATATGTGTGTGTATATCACGAAAATAAACACGTGATTAAGCATGTGACAATGTCAGACCACGGAGGAAAAATGAAACAGGAAATTTCCTTAAGTACTTTCGTATATTAAATACATCTTCAGAAGGACCTTCTGAAGATGTATTTAATATACGAAAGTACTTAAGGAAATTTCCTGTTTCATTTTTCCTCCGTGGTCTGACATTGTCATATATATATATATATATATATATATATATATATATATATATATATATATATATATATATATATATATATATATATATATATATATATATGACAATGTCAGACCACGGAGGAAAAATGAAACAGGAAATTTCCTTAAGTACTTTCGTATATTAAATACATCTTCAGAAGGTCCTTCTGAAGATGTATTTAATATACGAAAGTACTTAAGGAAATTTCCTGTTTCATTTTTCCTCCGTGGTCTGACATTGTCATATATATATATATATATATATATATATATATATATATATATATATATATATATATATATATACATATATATATATATATATATATATATATATATTATATATATATATATATATATATATATATATATATATATATATATATATATATATATTTATATATATATATATATATATATATATATATATATATATATATATATATATATATATTTATATATATATATATATATATATATATATATATATATATATATAACTTTAGAACACTTTCCCACCAGGAGATTCGAACCCTAGCCAGCACAGAAGCCTTCCAGCAACTGGCATAACAGGTACCCTTAACCCACTCCACCACCCGCTCAGACCCTTAAAAGAGATGGTAATTTCGGAGTATTTAAATACACCAAAGATCACCACCTCCCAAGAGCACTAGAGCAAGTGAGGGGTCATTTAGACATTAATTTCATAAAGTCCCTGTTAATATGGGAAGACACAGTGTCTATGCTTAAGGCACAACTCTCCTAAACACGAGAGTTAAGTATACAACTTTAGAACACTTTCCCACCAGGAGATTCGAACCCTAGCCAGCACAGAAGCCTTCCAGCAACTGGCATAACAGGTACGCCCTAACCCGCTCCACCACCTGCTCAGACCCTTAAAAGAGATGGTAATTTCGGAGTATTTATATACCCCAAAGATCACCACCTCCCAAGACATCAACAGGGACTTGATGAAATAAACGTATAAATGACCCCTCATTTGCTCTAGTGCTCTTACATATATATATATATATATATATATATATATATATATATATATATATATATATATATATATATATATATATATATATATAATATATACTATATATATATATAATATATATTACATATATATATATATATATATATATATATATATATATATAATATATATATATATATATATATATATATATATATAATATATATCTATAATATATATATTATATATATATATCTTCAGCAGGTTGTAGTTATAACATCCGTTATAAACATTATTATTGCAAAGAGTAGGAGTTTCAAAGTCTCATTTGTATGGATACCTTCTCATATAGGTGTTGTCCAGCATGATGACACAAACAAGGCAGCTAAAACTGCACATAAGCCTGAAATTGAGTTGGATATAGGTGTTCCAATCTCTCCTGCAAAAGCCGCAATATTTTAGGTAATTAGAGAAGACAGAAGAGCAGTCACTGACAGACAAATGGCAGAAAGCAAGAGTATAAAAAGCCATGACATGTTTGTTCCTCTGTAACCCTTTCCACTACCGCCCACAAGATGGGTATGGGGTGCATAATAAAGGAACTAAACTAACTAAACATGTTTAGAATCGAGAATTATATGAACGGACAGCATAAAACATCCACTAGTGTCACAAAGACAGTATGACATTGTAATTGCCATAATTTGGCTAGGATATAGATATCTATGGCAGGTGGCTGCACGTAAACAGTGCCTCCAATGGTGAACATTCTAATTGTAAACTATGTGAACAAGAGCTGGGACATACTCACCAACACTATATCTGTGATTGCCCTCTTATAAGTGACTTTAGACCAAATGGTACGAGATACTTTGAGCTCTGTATTTACTTCATATACGTAGGAATATTGGAAGATATTCTTATGCTATACCCAGATTTTGCTAATGGAGGCTAATAGATCAGCCTTACATTTTATGTTCTCACCTGATTTTTAGTAAGAGTTTATTTTTTTTTTGTATTGAGACTGGTATTTTATCCCCTGATTTCATGTATAACTAACCATCCTGTGAGATGGGAATATTAGATGAACTTATCGCTAGTTTTTTGATACTGTGTAATCTTTCATTTAGAATAGGGTAGCAGCACATTGCTGTGTATACCTAAGCTTGTTAATAATAACAAAACACAAGTTAGTTCCTATCGATAGGGAGAGCGACGGTCAAGAAACCTCCTTTAAAATATGAACATCTTTCCTATTTCAATAAGATCTAATCTCTGTGATTAAAACGCAAAAATGACTGTCACTGCCTTTTTGATAACATGTAGAATCATAAGCTTTATTTGTGAATCTCTCTTAAATTAAACAGTAAATCAGCGAGCCTGTAAGGTTCTGTGTTCCATGTGCGAAGAAACAGGGAGATTTTACACAAGTACAGTACATGATAGTTTAAGTAGCGAATGCATACCAACAAATAACGATTATTATCTATAACAAAAATATTGTTCTAAGGAGTTGATTTAACTTCCAGCCATGTATTTTTAAATAACTAGCCAGAAAAGGTTAAAGATTGTTAGATTTGATTAAAAATACGCATTCTACTTATAAATTAAATTTGCGATAATTTGAGCAGAGAATTGCGATGACTGGATCACTGTGTACAGATGGTTGATATGCCAGCAAACACTTTCCAGACAATTATATATCTTGGATAAGTTCCTCCACGACATTGTTGCTTGGACCATCGACTTCCTTTGATATTACATATTTACATCTTATTTTGTTATGAAAAGATATATTTTTTCAGAGTAAATTTGTTTTCTCATGTTCTGCATCAAGCACCAACATTATAGTGAATATATATATACCATATGACTTCATTACCTACGTAATGCTACGAGGGTTTGAGTAGCTTTGGGTCTTTAGGTGGACAATCTTTAATAGATGGGGCGAGAGTCGAAACATAAATTAAAATTGCTTTATCTTTGGTCTCCAAGATATATTTCCTTTGGTGCACTCATAATAACGATTATAGCTTAGTCTTTCTGGAGGCATATAAGATTTTTGGTTTTATTGGCGTATCTGTGTTAATTACACAATATATCGGCAAGTGCGTATGCGTCTGCACTCCATGCCCGACAAGCTGCTGAAAGCCACTATAAAACATGTATTTTTACTTGAACTTTAAATATGTCCATTGTAAAGTATTTAAAATGAAGCTTATATTTCTATCTTTCTTAAGACATATAAAACATTTGTTTATTAACGAATTTACTTGAAATAAACATTGGTCTGAGAGAGTTGCTCTGTCGATCAGTCTGTGCGAGGGTCGGAGCTCGGCAATTATTAAAACACACGAATCTTTCTTAGAACTTTAATCATGTCTATGATAGTGTTTAAAATGAGCCTTATATTCCTATCTTTTTTGAGGCATATAAAAAAGTTAAGATTATTTACAAATTTACAGGATATAAACATTGTTCCGAAAGTTAGCTGCTCCATCGATCGATCTGTCCGGATTCGGAGCCGAGCTATTATATAAGTACACGTATCTTCTATTTAAATTTAAATATGCCCATAGTAAGATATTTAAAATGAAGCTTATTTTTTTATCTTGTGACATATAAAACTCTTACGTTTATTGAGGAATCTGCGTGAAATAGGCATTGTTCCAAGATGAATGCCGAGGGTTTCGAGCTCGATGAATGATGAAAACTGCGACTTTTATACAACTACAAATATCTACGGTTTTACTTAAAATATGTCTGGTAGAGGTTTTGCATATTGATCCCATTTGTCTTTCTTCTGTCTTATAAATAATTTTGGTTTAATAAGTTATTAAGATGTTTTCAACAATATTCTTTAGGCGTTCGTCTATTCCAACAAGGGCGACTCTTTTGGATACGCGATACTTGGGCTGACCCATCCTATAGTTGGGTCTGATTCCAATAGAGGTTCGAATATATAGATGTTGTGTCGGAGTATGCACCGTGGGGCGGAGAAAGGAACAACAGTGCAAGAGGTGTGGAGGAGGTACAGAAATACTAGGATGGCCATTGTGAGCGAGGAAGATGGGAAGGTAGTCGGCCAACTCTCGGCCATAGTCTTAAGCTTGCAGATATGCTGCTTGGACGCAGGCTGTGACTCGCTCATATGTCATGTTCTGGAGAGGAGAGTAGGGTGTACGTGGTGGGTGAGGAAAGAGGTAGAGAGGACTGAGTTTGTTGTGCATTAGTAGGGTGGTGATGTTGCTGGTGAGAGGAAGCATTAAGGACACTGGCATAGGATATGGAGTTGGCTGATGCTGTTTGGTGATGGGATGGGTTATGGGTGATTAAAGAAGAATGAGGGTGTGCATGAGTGCGAGGGTGGTTAGTCCGAAGAGTTTTCAGTTTTTCTCAGAGGGCTAGATATTTCAACTGCTGAATGGGCACCCTGGCAATTAATGCATTTTAGGGTGGGGGCAGAGCACCGAGTATATTAATGGCCTTCTGTAGAGCATTTAGAGCAAATTTGTGGGCTTTTACATTTTCATTTGTAACATTTGAAACATTGCAGCAAAGGAAGATAATCAACTGAATAAATGAGATAGGGAGGAGTGCTGGTGTTGAAGATTTTGATACCTTGATACAAGAGTTTTTGAGCTTCTGCAGAGGAAGAACATTGGATCTTAAGGTGTTTTGTATTAGGCACCGAGTATATATCCATTACAGTAATAGCATTCCTGTGTGAAATGTCCTGAGAGAGATTGATAGTATTAGGTGCTGATAGAACAGAGCTGGAGACATTTCGTACAAGGACAGAGCATTTAGATTTTTGTTAAATAGTGAGGACAGGAGTCGGAGAAGCTTGGGCGAATTTACTTAAAGCAGATTCCCTAAAACAGGCAAAAGGTCGTCTTCTGAGGCAATGAGAAATTTGATGCTGTTAGTGTTGGCGTGTTTGATATGATTAGTGGAAGGGGTGCCAGTGGCATTGAAGTGCAGTGTCCCCCAGTGGGTGAGCGGCCTGGTCTGGTGGGGACGTCGTTGTAGCAGAGAAGTTGGGTAGCACAGGGAACGTCGTTGCCTGTGTGTTGAAGCTCGCCGGCTGATTGGTTGTTGGTGTGGCTGGTGCCGATTTCGTAATTTCTTAGTTGTATGTGGCAGTCCATAGAGAAGGCAGTGTGTGCTCCCTCACAGTTGAGACACTTTTTGATGACCGATTGGCAGTCTTTAAAATTATGGTTTTGAGTTCAAAAATTCAGGCCTGCAAGAAACATTCCCATAAATACTGCTTACTTAACTTTGATGATCAGAGTAAAAATTAACAATTTCCTATAAACGTTTTCTAGGTTTCCTATAAACATTATATTTTAAATGTCTGGTAGCTCTGACTTTGATGTCCCTTGGGATTTAGCTGCCTTGAAGTGACCTCGTGGCTGTGACTGCTTTCTATCCCCCCCTCCTTGTGTGATGGCTATAGCATCCTTTTATATTTGTTTAATAATTTCCTCTCTGTTAACCACTAAACTTGTCAGGATGTCATCTTCACATTCTACGTAGATTTGTTCTGATATATTCATAAAGGTCTTTGATACTTTCTTAAAATTTAGTAATTTAAATTTTCTTTGTCATCTGTTGTTTGACTTGTTTGTTAATGTCCAGGTGTTGTCTGTATTCTTTGTTTCATCTATCTGGTGAAACCCCAGAAGGCTTTCATTGCTTGCCCTGCAAAGTGTACATAGTGTTTTGTTTCGTTTTTTACAAAGATTTTGTCATATTATCAAAAGGCACCAAGCCGGGAAGTTATGTATCAAAATTGTCATAATTAGTTTGTATTAAGCCTTCTGTTTTCTGATAAAGTTCTTTAGTGCCATGGTTACCCATACTGGGTCACTACTATTTGATCTAAACAATCTATAGTGCACCATGTTCCCGAGCTTTATTTGTAATTAAAACATTACATAGTGATCCAGCGACCACCACCTGTGATCCAGCGACCACCACCTGTGATCCAGCGACCACCACCTGTGATCCAGCGACCACCACCTGTGATCCAGCGACCACCACCTGTGATCCAGCGACCACCTGTGATCCAGCGACCACCACCTGTGATCCAGCGACTCAAGAACTGACCAACTTTCATGTTAGTCTGCCAAATCTACAATTCCCAAAGACGTCCAAAATATATGAATCTGATGTGAGAATAATCTAGCACCTTACGTTTGTCTCAAATAATTTTTCTGAGTCTTGTTTAATGTAATTTCCTCGTGGTCAGTTCCCTAAGTAGCACATCCCTTTTAAGATGCTACTTATCAGTGTCTCCCTGTTAAACAAGTCTATATTATCTTACTGTGTTGGCACAATATTATTTTGCTTAATAAAGTGGTCATAAATTACCAAAAAAATCCTGTTTGGCAAGTAAAATTTATTGTACTAAAATTGGTAACAATGTTCAGTGTTAGACCTAGAAGCAATAGATATTAGTTCTCATAAAAGCTGTTTTCTTTCGAAGTTTAGTGGATTATGTTTAACAACTGTCATTAGGTAGATAATTTTCCATTTAATCCTCTCCAAACAGTTTGTGTAGCTCAGTTTTGAGTCCCACTCCCACATTACATCTAATACTTTGACGTACTGCGACTGCCCCCTCCTCAACGGAAAAATATTTGTGTAAAAGAATTGGCATCCTATAATACTGTATTGTTAATTATTGTTGTGTTTTCCTCGTACAATGGCGTTTGGTGGTGGTTTGCTCTTTTGTGTGTACGGTCGTGAACGGAGAAACCCAGATTAGTTCTGAATACAAAATTTACCCTACTGTATATAATTAGCCTCATGAAATAGCTTACTACAACCAATCTATTTTTCATGCATGGATTGCCTTGTTGGCCGCCAGGAGGGTCGGGCGTGCTCGCCTGACCTGCCAGTTGCTGCCTGGAGTTGCGAGGGGGCGGGTGCAGTTTGAGGTGTGGAGCGCCCGCTAGCAGGGGGGCTGGCTGGCAGTATGGCGGTTATCGGAGGTACCCGTGTTAGGTTGGTTGATACTGTCTGGCTGGATTTTTCTGGTGCAGTGGACTGGCCCATTGTGGAGATTGCTCTCCTGGACGTGCTTCGTGTTGACGTCTCTGAACTACTGGGGCTTGAAAAGATCTCGCCTACCCGTGTGGCGGTATCGTTTGCCACGTCGCTGGTTTACCAGGAGTTTGTGGCGTGCTGGGATGCATGCTCGCTTCCTATTCCTGATTCGGCTGTGACTGTGGATTGATTGATTGATTGATAAAGATTAAGCCACCCAAGAGGTGGCACGGGCATGAATAGCCCGTAAGTGGTACAATTTTTTTTTTCCCAGTGTTCTGAGGTTGCATTTAACCATCAAGCTGTTATCGTGGGGGAGGATACTGCTTCACAGTCTTTATGAGGGTGTCCAGCTGCTGGACACCTTTGTTGACCAGGAGAGTGGCTGTGTTGATGGCTTCAGGGTGGCCACTGCATGATTCAGGAACTCTTAAAGCTCTTCTAAGGTCATTGGTTGCTTCACATTCCAGAAGATAGTAAAGTAAGGGCTTTTCTGTGACAGTTTGGCAGAAGATGCACTCTCTCTGTCGGGGTTCACCAATCTCCCAGTTGCATCTGTAACCTAGACGTAGTCTATATAGCCTAACTGCTATTTTCCTGTGGATTCCTTTTGGGATATTTAACCTTTCTAATTTGGTTGCCTGAAGATACCATGTTGCAGATGGCGAACCTTCAGCTATTTTCTGGTGTAGGTAGGCTTTGTTGAGATGTGAGAGTTTTTTGATGATGATGTTTTTTATGTTCTCTAGGCTGGGTTGAATTGTTTTATGTATCACTGGATGACGAGTTGCCAATTTAGCAATTTCATCAGCTTTTTCATTTAATGGGATTCCAATATGGGATGGGATCCAGTTTAAAGTTATGTTGAGGCCTTTGCCTTTAGCGACTGCTCCTTGATACAAAATGGTGGTAATTATTTCCACTGTTTTTGTCCTAGTATTTGAAGTGCAGCTTTTGAGTCTGTGTGTATGATTGCATTTTGAGTGTTTTGTGCAATCACATATGCGAATGCCTGTTGTATGGCGAACAGCTCAGTTTGGGTTGATGATACTAGTCCTCCCAGTCTCCAATATGCCTGAACGCTGGTCGTGCAAGGAGCAGCGCCAGCACTCTCATTTTCTGTGTCCACCGATCCGTCTGTGAAGATGTGGGTGGCTCCTGCTACTGCTATGCTATACATTTGCTCTTCTATTATGCGCCTTAGGATTGTCGGATCATAGGCAGCCTTTTTCATTGGGAGACTTTCTATTACTATTTTGAAAGTAGGCTCTTCCCACGGCGCGGAAGGAGTGACTGTGGAAATATCGGATCCCTGGGGGCCTTTGACATTTGTGAGTGTTCACGGTGTGCCAGTGACCTTCCCCGAGGCAGAGCTTGTGTCAGTGTTTACGCGGTTTGGTGAGGTGGTGAAGCACCGGTTCAACATTTTGAGTGCGGGCTGCCTGAAGGGGGTCCGGCTGGGTACACGCACACTCGTCATGAGGCTCACGAGCCCGATACCATCTAGGTTTTCGTTTCGTGGGCTTTCTATGCGGACCTTCTATCAAGGTCAAACACGCACATGTCTGGTGTGATGCTGAGGGCCACGCAGCGGCCGGTTGCGACGCTCCTCGTGCTGAGGCTCCTTCAGTTTTCCTGGACGATGATTTTCCCCGTTTCTGTGCATGGGGATTTCATAAGAACATAAGAACGAAGGCAACTGCAGAAGGCCTATTGGCCCATACGAGGCAGCTCCTATTTATAACCACCCAATCCCACTAATATATATGTCCAACCCATGCTTGAAACAATCGAGGGACCCCACCTCCACAATGTTAAGCGGCAATTGGATTCCACAAATCAACAACCCTGTTACTGAACCAGTATTTACCCAAGTCTTTCCTAAATCTAAACTTATCCAATTTATAACTATTGTTTCGTGTTCTGTCTTGTGTTGATACTTTTAATACCCTATTAATATCCCCTTTGTTCCCCCTCCCCGCTCAGCTCGTTGTCGCCGTGTGGGGGCTTAGTGGGCGGCTGCCGGAGTGTGATGCTCCTTGGGACAGTCCTCTGTCCTTTTCTAGCCTTGTGCTCCTGCTGCCGTCCTCTCCAATTCTGCTGGGCATCTTTTCCTTTTCCTTCTGTTTCGTTTTTCTCCCCCCTCTTCTCCTATCTGCTTGCCGTTTCCTACCGACCTTTTGCTCGTTCTGGTTCTTCCCTTGGACTTCTTCTATTTTGACGCCCGGGTGCTTGAGGAGGCATACTCATGCACCCGTAGAACTGCAGTACCCGACGTCGAGAGCGAGGGGAACCTTTTATTGTCAATCCCCACTTCGTCACTGAACCCGATCTCGACGGACTGTCGGTTTCTTAAGGTGGCGTTTGTGGGGCGTATACTCGCGACGCACCCCTAGGAGGCCCCGACAAGATCGGCGATAGCTTCTTGTTGGGTGTCCTGCCTCTAATTGTGGCTCCATGGTGGGTGTGGGGGCACATTCGTGAGTGAATTCTTTCTTTCGTCAAGATGATTACCCCTGCTTCGGCTTCTTCTGGTTTACCTTCTCAGGCTCGTGGGGTGGGCGACCAAGCCCCCGAGTCGGTCCGTATTGGAAGACCGGGCTCTGTAGCCTCCGCTGCATTGGGCCCCGACCTTGCTCCTCCTTTGGCCTCTCTGACTCCTTCCTCTGGCTCCCCTCCCTCCTCTGTGGTTGGGTCGAGCCCCAAGCCCCCAGTGGTGACTACCTCGTCCCCTGGCGTGGCTCCTTCTCTAGTTGTAACTACTGCGCCTTTTAACCCCTCTCTCTCTGGGGGTTCTCACCGCCGTCTTCGTCACGGCCGCCCTCGCTCGATTCCTTCCAGTTCTGCTACCTATCAAGCCTTGTTTGGTCCCGCTTCGTGGGCCAAATATTTTGATCTCCTCCCTCTTGATTCTGCGCCTCCTGACGATTTCTCCCTCCATCGACATCTCATTGATTCCGTGGATGCCTCCATTACTTTCAACCCCACTCGTCTCGGTACACGTGTCGTTGCTGCTCCTTCTCAGGATGCTGCTTCCCGCTTGGCTGCCTTATCCTGCCTTGGCGAGACCCCCGTTCGGGTCTCGAAGAACGTTCAGTTGAATGCCAGTGTTGGCACTATTTTGCTCCCGCCCCATGTTGCGACCGGTGTTCGGGACCTACGCGACTGCCACGACGATATTCGACATATCCTCGCTGCCCAGGGCCAT
The DNA here is from genome assembly GCF_040958095.1 of Procambarus clarkii. Taxonomy (NCBI): domain Eukaryota; kingdom Metazoa; phylum Arthropoda; class Malacostraca; order Decapoda; family Cambaridae; genus Procambarus; species Procambarus clarkii. Next base: position 30,526,857 of record NC_091157.1, read on the forward strand.
TCTATTCTCCAGGTGGACACGTTTACTCGTCCCCCTCGTGGTAGTCGCCGTCAACCCCTCCGGGTTGTGAAGATTACCTTTGATGGTAGGACCCTTCCACCCTCTGTCATTCTTGCTGGTGCCAGGTGCTCTGTCCAGGAGTACATTCCTTCTCCTCGGCTCTGCAACAAGTGCTGGAGGTTTGGGCATGGTGCCCTCCGCTGCTCCGGGACTGTCTCTCCCCAGCAAACAATTTTAGGTTGCCACAACATATCTGGAAAGTATTTGAAAGTATTAGAAACGTTTGTTTTATCGTATCAGATACGATATTGTGTGTGGACTTAAATAGGTTTCCAAAACTTATAACCAAGACATATGTATCTAACACTAATTTAAGATGTTGTGGCAACTTTACACTCCTAACATGAGTCATTCATAATCCATTCATATACCAATATGAATCTCTTATGAAAGGTTTGAGCCAATAATCTGAACCCTTTTCACATCTTTGTGTGTAAAGTTAAATTTCTTGAAATTAAATTATATTTTATATTATATTATTATTTTCAATTTTAATATTAAAACCAATTGAAGGGTAAAAAAAATCTAATAATTTATATTTCTTTTATTATTTACTAACAATTAAAATTATTTACTAACGGAGAGAGGGGAGGCTGTACGGCGGAGAGTGGCGGCTGTGGCGGACAGTGGCGGCGGTGGCGGATAGTGGCGGCGGGCGGACAGTGGCGGCGGCGGGCGGATAGTGGCGGCGGGCGGACAGTGGCGGCGGTGGCGGACAGTGGCGGCGGGCGGACAGTGGCGGCGGGCGGACAGTGGCGGCGGCGGGCGGACAGTGGCGGCGGGCGGACAGTGGCGGCGGTGGCGGATAGTGGCGGCGGGCGGACAGTGGCGGCGGTGGCGGATAGTGGCGGCGGGCAGACAGTGGCGGCGGGCGGACAGTGGCGGCGGCGGGCGGACAGTGGCGGCGGCGGGCGGACAGTGGCGGCGGCGGGCGGACAGTGGCGGCGGCGGGCGGACAGTGGCGGCGGGCGGACAGTGGCAGCGGTGGCGGATAGTGGCGGCGGGCGGACAGTGGCGGCGGTGGCGGATAGTGGCGGCGGGCGGACAGTGGCGGCGGGCGGACAGTGGCGGCGGTGGCGGATAGTGGCGGCTGTGGCGGATAGTGGCGGCGGGCGGACCGTGGCGGCTTTGGCGGCGGTGGTGGACAGTGGCGGCGGGCGGACAGTGGCGGCGGCGGGCGGACAGTGGCGGCGGCGGGCGGACAGTGGCGGCGGCGGGCGGACAGTGGCGGCGGCGGGCGGACAGTGGTGGCGGCGGGCGGACAGTGGTGGCGGCGGGCGGACAGTGGTGGCGGTGGCAGACAGTGGTGGCGGTGGCGGACAGTGGTGGCGGTGGCGGATAGTGGCGGCGGGCGGACAGTGGCGGTGGGCGGAAAGTGGCGGCGGTGGCGGACAGTGGCGTCGGGCGGACAGTGGCGTCGGGCGGACAGTGGCGTCGGGCGGACAGTGGCGGCGGTGGCGGATAGTGGCGGCGGGCGGACAGTGGCGGCGGTGGCGGATACCCAGCAAACAATTTTAGGTTGCCACAACATATCTGGAAAGTATTTGAAAGTATTGGAAACGTTTGTTTTATCGTATCAGATACGATATTGTGTGTGGACTTAAATAGGTTTCCAAAACTTATAACCAAGACATATGTATCTAACACTAATTTGAGATGTTGTGGCAACTTTACACTCCTAACATGAGTCATTCATAATCCATTCATATACCAATATGAATCTCTTATGAAAGGTTTGAGCCAATAATCTGAACCCTTTTTACATCTTTGTGTTTAAAGTTAAATTTCTTGAAATTAAATTATATTTTATATTATATTATTTTTATTATATTTCATATTATATTATTATTTTCAATTTAAATATTAAAACCAATTTAAGGGTAAAAAAAATCTAATAATTTATATTTCTTTTATTATTTACTAACGGAGAGAGGGGAGGCTGTACGGCAGAGTGGCGGCTGTGGCGGACAGTGGCGGCGGTGGCGGATAGTGGCAGCGGGCGGACAGTGGCGGCGGGCGGACAGTGGCGGCGGCGGGCGGACAGTGGCGGTGGGCGGACAGTAGCGGCGGTGGCGGACAGTGGCGGCGGGCGGACAGTGGCGGCGGTGGCGGACAGTGGCGGCGGTGGCGGACAGTGGCGGCGGTGGCGGACAGTGGCGGCGGGCGGACAGTGGCGTCGGGCGGACAGTGGCGGCGGTGGCGGATAGTGGCGGCGGGCGGACAGTGGCGGCGGGCGGACAGTGGCGGCGGTGGCGGATAGTGGCGGCGGGCGGACAGGGCGGCGGCGGGCGGACAGTGGCGGCGGGCGGACAGTGGCGGCGGGCGGACAGTGGCGGCGGGCGGACAGTGGCGGCGGGCGGACAGTGGCGTCGGGCGGACAGTGGCGTCGGGCGGACAGTGGCGGCGGTGGCGGATAGTGGCGGCGGGCGGACAGTGGCGGCGGGCGGACAGTGGCGGCGGTGGCGGATAGTGGCGGCGGGCGGACAGGGCGGCGGCGGGCGGACAGTGGCGGCGGGCGGATAGTGGCGGCGGGCGGACCGTGGCGGCGGTGGTGGACAGTGGCGGCGGGCGGACAGTGGCGGCGGCGGGCGGACAGTGGCGGCGGCGGGCGGACAGTGGCGGCGGCGGGCGGACAGTGGCGGCGGCGGGCGAACAGTGGCGGCGGCGGGCGGACAGTGGCGGCGGCGGGCGGACAGTGGAGGCGGCGGGCGGACAGTGGAGGCGGCGGGCGGACAGTGGAGGCGGCGGGCGGACAGTGGAGGCGGCGGGCGGACAGTGGTGGCGGCGGGCGGACAGTGGTGGCGGTGGCGGACAGTGGCGGCGGTGGCGGACAGTGACGGCGGTGGCGGACAAGTGGCGGCGGTGGCGGACAGTGGCGGCGGTGGCGGACAGTGGCGGCGGTGGCGGACACTGGCGGCTGTGTCTGGCGGGCGGTGGCGGGGTCTGTGATGAGTGGTGGCGGCTGGCGGTGGTGGGTGGTGGCGGCGGTGGTGGTGGGTGGTGGTGGCGGTGGCGGCGGCTGGTGGTGGCGGCGGTGGTGGTGGGTGGTGGTGGTGGCGGCGGCGGCTGGTGGTGGTGGGTGGTGGCGGCGGTGGTGGTGGGTGGTGGTGGCGGCGGCGGCGGGTGGTGGGTGGCGGCGGCGGCTGGTGGTGGTGGGTGGCGGCGGCGGGTGGTGGTGGTGGGTGGTGGCGGCGGGTGGTGGTGGGTGGTGGCGGCTGTGGTGGGTGGTGGCGGGCGGTGGCGGGCGGTGGCGGGCGGCGGCGGCTGTGGTGGGTGGTGACGATCGGCGGTGGGGGGGGCTGGTGGCGGCTGGCGGTGGCGGCTTGCGGTGGCGACTGTGGCAACGGGCGGTGACTGCTGATAGCGGGCGGTGGTGGCGTCTGGTGGCAGGTGGTGGTGGCGGTGGTGGCGGCTGGTGGTGGCGGCTGGTGGTGGCGGCTGGTGGTGGTGGCAGCTGGTGGCGGTGATGGCGGCTGGTGGTGGTGGTGGTGGTGATGGCGGCTGGTGGCGGGCGGTGGCGGGCGGTGGCGGCTTGTTGCGGCTGGTGGTGGCGGCGGTGGTGGGTGGTGGTGGTGGTGGTGGGTGGTGGTGCCGGCTGTGGTGGGTGGTGGCGGTGGTGTCGGCGGCGGCTGTGGTGGGTGGTGGCGGCGGCGGCGGTGATGGGTGGTGGCGGCGGCGGTGGTGGTGGGTGGTGGTGACGGCGGCGGTGATGGGTGGTGGCGGCGGTGGTGGTGGGTGGTGGTGGCGGCGGCGGCTGGTGGTGGTGGGTGGTGGTGGTGGGTGGTGGCGGCGGGTGGCGGTGGTGGGTGGCGGGTGGCGGCTGGTGGTGGGTGGTGGCGGCGGGTGGTGAGTGGCGGTGGTGGGTGGCGGTGGCTGGTGGCGGGTGGTGGTGGCTGGTGGCGGGTGGCGGTGGCTGGTGGCGGGTGGCGGCTGGTGGTGGGTGGCGGGTGGCGGTGGTGGGTGGCGGTGGCGGGTGGCGGCTGGTGGTGGGCGGTGGCGGGTGGCGGCTGGTGGTGGGTGGTGGCGGGTGGCGGCTGGTGGTGGGTGGTGGCGGCTGGTGGTGGGTGGTGGCGGGTGGCGGCTGGTGGTGGGTGGCGGCGGGTGGTGGGTGGCGGCGGGTGGCGGCGGGTGGCGGCGGGTGGCGGCTGGCGGCTGGTGGCGGGTGGCGGCTGGTGGTGGGTGGTGGCGGCGGGTGGTGAGTGGCGGTGGTGGGTGGCGGTGGGTGGTGGCGGGTGGCGGCGGGTGGCGGCGGGTGGCGGCTGGTGGTGGGTGGTGGCAGGTGGCGGCTGGTGGTGGGTGGCGGCGGGTGGCGGCTGGTGGTGGGTGGCGGGTGGCGGCGGGTGGCGGCTGGTGGTGGGTGGCGGCTGGTGGTGGGTGGTGGCGGGTGGTGGCTGGTGGCGGCTGGTGGTGGGCGGCGGGTGGCGGCGGGTGGCGGCTGGTGGCGGCCAGCTGGGACACACCCTTCTCCACTGTAGGTCTGAGTACAACTAACCATATGTCTCTCTCACCCACCAGAACAGTGTTGCCAGCTTGCGCTCTCAAAATGTTTCCTTCAAAGATTGTATATTATCTTTGAACAACAAGTTTGATTATCAAGGAAATAATGCATATATTATTGTCACATTAATACTGTGCAATATCTTATTACATTCCTGCTAAATAATTATAATTTGAAACAGGACAAAAAATCCCACATATATATATAAAAACCAACATTAGAGATCACGAGGCCTAGGCCTCGCCTGTGACCACACATCCTGCCTCCCTGGCCTGCTACACTCACACACCTCACACTCTTAACTCTCTCATAATCACTCTCACTCTCTTACTCTGTCACTCTTACTCTGTCACTCTTACTCTCTGTCACTCTTACTCTCTGTCACTCTTACTGTCACTCTTACACTCTGTCACTCCTACTCTCTGTCACTCTTACTCTGTCACTCTTACTCTCTGTCACTCTTACTCTCTGTCACTCTTACTCTCTGTCACTCTTACTCTCTGTCACTCTTACTCTGTCACTCTTACTCTGTCACTCTTACTCTCTGTCACTCTTACTCTGTCACTCTTACTCTCTGTCACTCTTACTCTCTGTCACTCTTACTCTCTGTCACTCTTACTCTGTCACTCTTACTCTGTCACTCTTACTCTCTGTCACTCTTACTCTGTCACTCTTACTCTCTGTCACTCTTACTCTCTGTCACTCTTACACTCTGTCACTCTTACACTCTGTCACTCTTACTCTCTGTCACTCTTACTCTGTCACTCTTACTCTCTGTCACTCTTACTCTGTCACTCTTACTCTGTCACTCTTACTCTCTGTCACTCTTACTCTCTGTCACTCTTACTCTCTGTCACTCTTACTCTCTGTCATTCTTACTCTCTGTCACTCTTACTCTGTCACTCTTACTCTCTGTCACTCTTACTCTCTGTCACTCTTACTCTCTGTCACTCTTACTCTGTCACTCTTACTCTCTGTCACTCTTACTCTGTCACTCTTACTCTCTGTCACTCTTACTCTCTGTCACTCTTACTCTCTGTCACTCTTACTCTCTGTCACTCTTACTCTCTGTCACTCTTACTCTCTGTCATTCTTACTCTCTGTCACTCTTACTCTGTCACTCTTACTCTGTCACTCTTACTCTCTGTCACTCTTACTCTCTGTCACTCTTACTCTCTGTCACTCTTACTCTCTGTCACTCTTACTCTCTGTCACTCTTACTCTGTCACTCTTACTCTCTGTCACTCTTACTCTGTCACTCTTACTCTCTGTCACTCTTACTCTCTGTCACTCTTACTCTGTCACTCTTACTCTGTCACTCTTACACTCTGTCACTCTTACACTCTGTCACTCTTACTCTCTGTCACTCTTACTCTGTCACTCTTACTCTCTGTCACTCTTACTCTCTGTCACTCTTACTCTCTGTCACTCTTACTCTCTGTCACTCTTACTCTCTGTCACTCTTACTCTCTGTCACTCTTACTCTCTGTCACTCTTACTCTCTGTCACTCTTACTCTCTGTCATTCTTACTCTCTGTCACTCTTACTCTCTGTCACTCTTACTCTCTGTCACTCTTACTCTGTCACTCTTACTCTGTCACTCTTACTCTCTGTCACTCTTACTCTGTCACTCTTACTCTGTCACTCTTACTCTCTGTCACTCTTACTCTGTCACTCTTACTCTGTCACTCTTACTCTGTCACTCTTACTCTTACTCTCTGTCACTCTTACTCTCTGTCACTCTTACTCTGTCACTCTTACTCTCTGTCACTCTTACTCTCTGTCACTCTTACTCTCTGTCACTCTTACTCTCTGTCACTCTTACTCTGTCACTCTTACTCTCTGTCACTCTTACTCTCTGTCACTCTTACTCTCTGTCACTCTTACTCTCTGTCATTCTTACTCTCTGTCACTCTTACTCTGTCACTCTTACTCTCTGTCACTCTTACTCTCTGTCACTCTTACTCTCTGTCACTCTTACTCTGTCACTCTTACTCTCTGTCACTCTTACTCTGTCACTCTTACTCTGTCACTCTTACTCTCTGTCACTCTTACTCTGTCACTCTTACTCTGTCACTCTTACTCTGTCACTCTTACTCTCTGTCACTCTTACTCTCTGTCACTCTTACTCTCTGTCACTCTTACTCTGTCACTCTTACTCTCTGTCACTCTTACTCTGTCACTCTTACTCTCTGTCACTCTTACTCTGTCATTCTTACTCACTCTCAGTCACTCTTACCCATTCATACTCACTCTCTCACTCTTACTCTCATACTCTTACTCTCAATTACTCTTACTCTCAATCACTCCTACTCCCAATCACTCCTACTCCCAATCACTCCTACTCTCAATCACTCCTACTCTCATTCTTACTCTTACTCTTACTCCCAATCACTCTTACTCTCAATCACTCTTATTATCATTCTTACTCTCACTCTTACTCTTACTCCCAATCACTCTTACTCCCAATCACTCTTACTCTCAATCACTCTTACTCTCAATCACTCTTACTCTCAATCACTCTTACTCTCATTCTTACTCTTACTCACTCTTACTCTCAATCACTCTTATTCTCATTCTTACTCCTACTCTCACTCTAACTCCTACTCCCAATCACTCTTACTCCCAATCACTCTTACTCTCAATCACTCTTACTCCCAATCACTCTTACTCTCAATCACTCTTACTCTCAATCACTCTTACTCTCAATCACTCTTACTCTCACTCTAACTCTCAATCACTCTTACTCTCATACTCACCCTTACTCTCAATCACTTTACTCTCACTCTTACTCATTCTGTCACTCTTACTCTCACTCTTACTCACTCTCAGTCACTCTTACTTATACTCACTCTTACTCACACTTACACACTCTCTGGCACTCTCACTCACCTTCATTCACTCTTACTCACTCTTACCCACTCTCGCTCACTCTTACTCACTCTAGTTAATAAGAACACGCCAATATAAGACAACAAAACGTTTTCAGATTCGTTCTCACCACTTTCCAGCAACTTTTTAAATTTATATAAATTATCTTAGGGAATAATACATAAATTATATATTTAAACATGATATTAGTGTTTAGTGGAATGCATAAGGAGTCAAATTGTGTTAAAAAGAGCGATTTTTAGAAAATTTGGAAAACTACTTTTTTCTGTTCATATTATAACTAAATGGATTTTAAAGGTTTCACTCAGCCAATATATATCATTCACAATTTATTAATGAATTTTACAAAAAAACACCATAAATTTTATATTTAAACATGTAAAAACTATTTGTTTTACATTTGGAAGAAAATAATTGTAGAAAAACAATTTATAATTAAACCTTTGTGTTTGGATTTTTTGAGTAAAAGTTTCTCAAAGGCTCTCCTGCACCATTCTCAATGCAAATCATTCCCACACCTATGGGAAGAGATAGGCGAACGTTGTGTAGATGATTTGTGTTTGCTGGGTAGTGGCGGCGGGCGGACAGGGCGGCGGCGGGCGGACAGTGGCGGCGGTGGCGGATAGTGGCGGCGGGCGGACAGTGGCGGCGGGCGGACAGTGGCGGCGGGCGGACCGTGGCGGCTTTGGCGGCGGTGGTGGACAGTGGTGGCGGCGGGCGGACAGTGGCGGCGGCGGCGGGCGGACAGTGGAGGCGGCGGGCGGACAGTGGTGGCGGCGGGCGGACAGTGGAGGCGGCGGGCGGACAGTGGAGGCGGCGGGCGGACAGTGGTGGCGGCGGGCGGACAGTGGTGGCGGCGGGCGGACAGTGGTGGCGGCGGGCGGACAGTGGTGGCGGCGGGCAGACGGTGGCGGACAGTGGCGGACAGTGGCGGCGGTGGCGCACAGTGACGGCGGTGGCGGACAGTGGCGGCGGTGGCGGACACTGGCGGCTGTGTCTGGCGGTGGTGGCGGGCGGTGGCGGGTGGCGGCGTCTGTGATGAGTAGTGGCGGCTGGCGGTGGTGGGTGGTGGTGGCGGCGGTGGTGGTGGGTGGTGGTGGCGGCGGCGGCTGGTGGGTGGTGGGTGGTGGCGGCGGTGGTGGTGGGTGGTGGTGGCGGCTGCGGCTGGTGGGTGGCGGCGGCGGGTGGTGGGCGGTGGCGGGCGGTGGCGGGCGGCGGCGGCTGTGGTGGGTGGTGACGATCGGCGGTGGGGGGGGCTGGTGGCGGCTGGCGGTGGCGGCTTGCGGTGGCGACTGTGGCAACGGGCGGTGACGGCTGATAGCGGGCGGCTGGTGGCAGGTGGTGGTGGCGGCGGCGGTGATGGGTGGTGGCGGCGGCGGTGGTGGTGGTGGCGGCGGCGGTGATGGGTGGTGGCGGCGGTGGTGGTGGGTGGTGGTGGCTGGTGGCGGGTGGCGGCTGGTGGCGGCTGGTGGTGGGTGGTGGCGGCTGGTGGTGGGTGGTGGCGGGTGGCGGCTGGTGGTGGGTGGTGGCGGCGGGTGGCGGTGGTGGGTGGCGGCGGCTGGTGGTGGGTGGTGGCGGCGGGTGGTGAGTGGCGGTGGTGGGTGGCGGTGGCTGGTGGCGGGTGGCTGCTGGTGGTGGCGGGTGGCGGCTGGTGGTGGGTGGTGGCGGGTGGCGGCTGGTGGCGGGTGGTGGGTGGTGGCGGCTGGTGGTGGGTGGTGGCAGGTGGTGGTGGCGGGTGGCGGCTGGTGGTGGGTGGGCGGCGGGTGGCGGCTGGTGGTGGGTGGGCGGCGGGTGGCGGCTGGTGGTGGGTGGGCGGCGGGTGGCGGCTGGTGGTGGGTGGGCGGCGGGTGGCGGCTGGTGGTGGGTGGGCGGCTGGTGGTGGGTGGGCGGCGGGTGGCGGCTGGTGGTGGGTGGGCGGCGGGTGGCGGCTGGTGGTGGGTGGGCGGCGGGTGGCGGCTGGTGGTGCGTGGTGGCGGGTGGCGGCTGGTGGTGGGTGGTGGCGGGTGGCGGCTGGTGGTGGCGGGTGGCGGCTGGTGGTGGCGGGTGGCGGCTGGTGGTGGCGGGTGGCGGCTGGTGGTGGCGGGTGGCGGCTGGTGGTGGCGGGTGGCGGCGGGTGGTGGCGGGTGGCGGCGGGTGGCGGCGGGTGGCGGCTGGTGGTGGGTGGTGGCGGGTGGCGGCTGGTGGTGGGTGGCGGCGGGTGGCGGCTGGTGGTGGGTGGTGGCGGCTGGTGGCGGGTGGCGGCTGGTGGTGGGTGGTGGTGGGTGGTGGTGGGTGGCGGTGGTGGGTGGCGGCGGGTGGTGGGTGGTGGCGGCGGGTGGTGAGTGGCGGTGGTGGGTGGCGGTGGCTGGTGGTGGCGGGTGGCGGCTGGTGGTGGCGGGTGGCGGCTGGTGGTGGGTGGTGGCGGGTGGCGGCGGGTGGTGGGTGGTGGCGGGTGGCGGGTGGTGGCCTGTGGCGGCTGGTGGTGGGTGGCGGGTGGTGGGTGGTGGCGGCGGGTGGTGAGTGGCGGTGGCGGCTGGTGGTGGGTGGTGGCGGGTGGCGGCTGGTGGCGGGTGGCGGCTGGTGGCGGGTGGCGGCGGGTGGCGGCTGGTGGTGGCGGGTGGCGGCGGGTGGTGGCGGGTGGTGGTGGCGGGTGGCGGCGGCTGGTGGCGGCGGGTGGCGGCGGGTGGCGGCGGGTGGCGGCTGGTGGTGGGCGGCGGGGGGTGGCGGCTGGGACACACCCTTCACCACTGAAGGTCTGAGTACAACTAACCATATGTCTCTCTCATGACCAGCCCAGTGTTGCCAGCTCGCGGTCTCAAAAAGTTTCCTTCAAAGATTGTATATTATCTTTGAACAACAAGTTTGATTATGAAGGAAATAATGCATATATTATTGTCACATTAATACTGTGCAATATCTTATTACATTCCTGCTAAATAATTATAATTTGAAACAGGACAAAAAATCCCACATATATATAAAAACCAACATTAGAGATCACGAGGCCTAGGCCTCGCCTGTGACCACACATCCTGCCTCCCTGGCCTGCTACACTCACACACCTCACACTCTTAACTCTCTCATAATCACTCTCACTCTCTTACTCTGTCACTCTTACTCTCTGTCACTCTTACTCTGTCACTCTTACTCTCTGTCACTCTTACTCTCTGTCACTCTTACTCTCTGTCACTCTTACTCTGTCACTCTTACACTCTGTCACTCTTACTCTCTGTCACTCTTACTCTGTCACTCTTACTCTCTGTCACTCTTACTCTCTGTCACTCTTACTCTCTGTCACTCTTACTCTGTCACTCTTACTCTGTCACTCTTACTCTCTGTCACTCTTACTCTGTCACTCTTACTCTCTGTCACTCTTACTCTCTGTCACTCTTACTCTCTGTCACTCTTACTCTGTCACTCTTACTCTGTCACTCTTACTCTGTCACTCTTACTCTCTGTCACTCTTACTCTGTCACTCTTACCCTGTCACTCTTACTCTCTGTCACTCTTACTCTCTGTCACTCTTACTCTGTCACTCTTACTCTCTGTCACTCTTACTCTCTGTCACTCTTACTCTCTGTCACTCTTACTCTCTGTCACTCTTACTCTCTGTCACTCTTACTCCCTGTCACTCTTACTCCCTGTCACTCTTACTCTGTCACTCTTACACTGTCACTCTTACACTCTGTCACTCTTACTCTCTGTCACTCTTACTCTCTGTCACTCTTACTCTCTGTCACTCTTACTCTCTGTCACTCTTACTCTCTGTCACTCTTACTCTCTGTCACTCTTACTCTGTCACTCTTACTCTGTCACTCTTACTGTCACTCTTACTCTGTCACTCTTACTCTGTCACTCTTACTCTGTCACTCTTACTCTCTGTCACTCTTACTCTGTCATTCTTTTTCTCTGTCACTCTTACTCTCTGTCACTCTTACTCTCTGTCACTCTTACTCTCTGTCACTCTTACTCTCTGTCACTCTTACTCCCTGTCACTCTTACTCTGTCACTCTTACACTCTGTCACTCTTACTCTCTGTCACTCTTACTCTGTCACTCTTACTCTCCGTCACTCTTACTCTCTGTCACTCTTACTCTCTGTCACTCTTACTCTGTCACTCTTACTCTCTGTCACTCTTACTCTCTGTCACTCTTACTCTCTGTCACTCTTACTCTCTGTCACTCTTACTCTCTGTCACTCTTACTCTCTGTCACTCTTACTCTGTCACTCTTACTCTCTGTCACTCTTACCCTCTGTCACTCTTACTCTGTCATTCTTACTCACTCTCAGTCACCCTTACCCATTCATACTCACTCTCTCACTCTTACTCTCATACTCTTACTCTCAATTACTCTTACTCTCAATTACTCTTACTCTCAATCACTCTTACTCCCAATCACTCCTACTCCCAATCACTCCTACTCTCAATCACTCCTACTCTCATTCTTACTCTTACTCTTACTCCCAATCACTCTTACTCTCAATCACTCTTATTCTCATTCTTACTCTCACTCTTACTCTTACTCCCAATCACTCTTACTCCCAATCACTCTTACTCTCAATCACTCTTACTCTCAATCACTCTTACTCTCAATCACTCTTACTCTCATTCTTACTCTTACTCACTCTTACTCTCAATCACTCTTATTCTCATTCTTACTCCTACTCCCAATCACTCTTACTCCCAATCACTCTTACTCCCAATCACTCTTACTCTTAATCACTCTTACTCTTAATCACTCTTACTCTCAATCACTCTTACTCTCAATCACTCTTACTCTCAATCACTCTTACTCTCATTCTTACTCTTACTCACTCTTACTCTCAATCACTCTTATTCTCATTCTTACTCCTACTCCCAATCACTCTTACTCCCAATCACTCTTACTCTCAATCACTCTTACTCCCAATCACTCTTACTCTCAATCACTTTTACTCTCAATCACTCTTACTCTCAATCACTCTTACACACTATTACTCACTCTTTCTCTCAGTCATCCTTACTCACTCTCATACTCACTCTTACTCTGTCACTCTTACTCTCTGTCACTCTTACTCTGTCTTTCTTACTCTGTCACTCTTACTCTCTGTCACTCTTACTCTGTCACTCTTACTCTCTGTCACTCTTACTCTCTGTCACTCTTACTCTGTCATTCATACTCTGTCATTCTTACTCACTCTCAGTCACCCTTACCCATTCATACTCACTCTCTCACTCTTACTCTCATACTCTTACTCTCAATTACTCTTACTCTCAATCACTCTTACTCTCAATCACTCTTACTCCCAATCACTCCTACTCCCAATCACTCCTACTCTCAATCACTCCTACTCTCAATCACTCCTACTCTCATTCTTATTCTTACTCTTACTCCCAATCACTCTTACTCTCAATCACTCTTATTCTCATTCTTACTCTTACTCTCACGCTTACTCCCAATCACTCTTACTCCTAATCACTCTTACTCTCAATCACTCTTACTCTCAATCACTCTTACTCTCAATCACTCTTACTCTCATTCTTACTCTTACTCACTCTTACTCTCAATCACTCTTATTCTCATTCATACTCCTACTCTCACTCTAACTCCTACTCCCAATCACTCTTACTCCCAATCACTCTTACTCTCAATCACTCTTACTCTCAATTACTCTTACTCTCAATCACTCTTACTCCCAATCACTCTTACTCTCAATCACTCTTACTCTCAATCACTCTTACTCTCAATCACTCTTACTCTCAATCACTCTTACTCTCAATCACTCTTACTCTCTCTAACTCTCAATCACTCTTACTCTCACTCTAACTCTCAATCACTCTTACTCTCATACTCACCCTTACTCTCAATCACTTTACTCTCACTCATTCTGTCACCCTTACTCTCACTCTGTCACTCTTACTCTCAGTCACTCTTACTTATACTCACTCTTACTCACACTTACACACTCTCTGTCACTCTTACTCTGTCACTCTTACTCTCTGTCACTCTTACTCTCTGTCACTCTTACTCTGTCACTCTTACTCTCTGTCACTCTTACTCTCTGTCACTCTTACTCTGTCACTCTTACCCAGCAAACACAAATCATCTACACAACGTTCGCCTATCTCTTGCCATAGGTGTGGGAATGATTTGCATTGAGAATGGTGCAGGAGAGCCTTTGAGAAACTTTTACTCAAAAAATCCAAACACAAAGGTTTAATTATAAATTGTTTTTCTACAATTATTTTCTTCCAAATGTAAAACAAATAGTTTTTACATGTTTAAATATAAAATTTATGGTGTTTTTTTGTAAAATTCATTAATAAATTGTGAATGATATATATTGGCTGAGTGAAACCTTTATAATCCATTTAGTTATAATTTGAACAGAAAAAAGTATTTTTCCAAATTTTCTAAAAATTGCTCTTTTTAACACAATTTGACTCCTTATACATTCCACTAAACACTATATCATGTTTAAATATATAATTTATGTATTATTCTCTAAAATAATTTATATAAATTATATAAGTTGCTGGAAAGTGGTGTTAAGGATTTTGAAAACATTTTGTTGTGTTAATATGTTCTTATTAACTATGTCTCAAGTTCACAGTTTATCAAACAAGAATATTAACATTCGTCAACTCTTAAAATCTTATATGTTATCTTGCTGGTGCAAAAAAGGGTGAATCTTTAGGAACAGCTATAGTATCTATATATCACAAATGGTGTTTTCCCTAACTCAAACAATGTAGGGTTTATTATTCTACACATATTTCTAATGACTCTTAGATGTTTACATTCTCTGAAGTATAATTGTGAAGGCTGTGTCCATCACTCTCAACACAGATTCTTAAACTCGTCTCTGCAGGTTCAACTATATAATTAGTTTCCATTTTGAATTTCCATGGACATTTGTATCCAAAATGAAACCAATGTGGTTTCCTTTAGCGCCTTCAGCCAGCACATTTGCTCATTCATTTCCACAGATTCCAACAAGGTAGGGGATTTACAGAAATTTGTATATTCATATTGTTATATATTAAAAATATGAATGCAGTTCAATATGATAAGACAAATACATGAGTTTATGATAAATTCGTTTTCTGTGATATACCATTGATATGCTCTTTTTTTCTTTAAACGGCAGACTAAACTAAAGTGCTCACATCAACAGATTTGATGTATAAATGGTCAACGCTCAACAGAGTTAGTATAAATGTATTAGTATAAATCTTACTTGTCTCATTGTTAATTCACATTCAATGTCAACTTGTGGTTTTGATGTGGCACGTTTGGCCAAGACACCCCACCCCATTATGCACCCCATACCCATCTTGTGGGCGGTTGTGGAAAGGGTTACAGAGGCACATAATGGGCTCAGGGACTGAACCCCACAATTCATTTAGCTAAGCAAGTTACAATCTTGATGAGCTAGTTACAAAATTCAATATAAGTCATCACATCAACAATGGGTTCGAGATCGACCTCAAGTACAGGTTCTAAATTAAGCAACTGACATATGTGGAGAGCTAGTATCAAAATTTATATGTTTGTCCTGCACACCGTCCCCCATCCAGTGGGCAGCGGTGGATAGGTTACAATCACTTAGTTGTTATCTACAGTTAGCAAACTGGGGATATTTGGCTAAAATTTCTGGTAGCAGATCATTTTGAATGAAATATTGACACATCGCTGGAACATTGGTTATAGAATTGTCTCTAAATTCATGTATCTTTTCGCACTCCATCACATAGTGACGGAGGGTGTGCGAATAATTTTGTTGACACAGTTTACATTTGGTCAGGTCTACATCAGCAGATAATGAGAATTCCCAGAGATACTTGTAACCGAGTCTAAGCCGAGCAGTAGTAACATCTAGAAGTCTGCTGATTTTATTGGATGATCCATAGATGTGTGGCTCCTCTTGTATGATATGTATGATAGATGGAATTACTAGTTCCAGTTTCTAGGCAGGCGATGAGTACTCACAATAACCTTAATTAAGCGTCAAAACAAAAATGTGTATACTCTTTTTACTCTCCTGACCTTAGTTCTCGAACTATGTATTTCATTTTGGTACCAACTTGTTCGCAATAACATTCTCTAGAAGAAAATCAGCAAAAACGGTCACCAAAAGTTATATGAATACCAGCACCCAATAAATACCTACGTAGATGACTCGCCGTGAGTGCCCAAGAGCAACAAAATGTTTTTACTCTTGGGATTGTTATCACTTCCACACTTGTCCTACAGCGTTAATTTTGTTATCAATGTACTCGCAATGAAATTCCCAACACGGTGATATGAATATAAACGTAGAATAATGGTCGCTGCCCACCCGCAAGAGTGTGGGAAGTGGCGGAACTGTTACCCAGTATTGGTGACAAGACGACACATGGGCGATACAGTGCTTTGAAAGTTTATAATTATATCACTGTCCTGACATTATTATTGTATGTACGTCATTCATTTTTGTGCCAATGTTTTCGCAATAGAATGTTCTATGAGCCCGTAGGTAAAAAAGAGCAACAAAGCGTAAGATAGAATAGCACCATATATAAAACAACGCTGGTACATATCAGTGAGCGTCAAACACACACGAAATGTGTGTGTTTGATGGTGGTCAAACGATGTTTGATGTGTTTGATCAGGTGATGTCCTGATCCGCATAATTAAAGTATGAATTATGTTGAGAAAAAATAAGAAAAAAGGGAAAAAACAGGGGTGGGAGAAACATGACAGAAAAAGAGTAAAAATACAATTTGGTCAACAAAACAGCATTGTTTAAAATAAAAGATATGGATTGACATTTTGGGGGTTAGGTTGGTAGGTTACATTGAGTTAATTAGGTAGTACTTAGTGTTTATCTGTTATAGATAGGAGCTGCCTGGTATGGGCCAATAGGCCTTCTGCAGTTACCTTTGTTTTTATGTTTTTGCCCTGTAACCTAAATGGTTAGAGAGGCACACATATGGGCTTAGGGACTGAACCCCACACTACATTTAGCTAAGCTGGTTACAATCTTGATGATATAGTTACAAAATTCTGTATAAGTAGTCACATTATCAATGGGTTCGAGATCAACCACAATTTCCTGAATAGATATAACAAAGGGGATATTAATAGGGTATTAAAATTGTCAACACAAGATAGAACACGAAACAATGGGTATAAATTGGATAAGTTTAGATTTAGGAAAGACTTGGGTAAATACAGGGTCAGTAACAGGGTTGTTGATTTGTGGAATTTTTCTTAACTTATAAATTTATCTTTATTTATCTTAAACTGGTTGGGAGAGGTACAGTTTTTAACATAATTGGGAAGGTCATTCCACATTCGAGGTCTCTTGATTTGTAAAGCATTTCTAGTTTGACTAAGTCGTACTCTTGGAATATCAAATAGGTATTTGTTTCTGGTGTGGTGCTCATGGGATCTGTTACAACCTTCTAGGAAGCTTTTAAGGTCAGGATTGACATTACAGTGCAGCGTTTTATATATATAAAATACACATGAGAGTATGTGCAGGGACTTAATATCTAACATATTCAGAGATTTGAGTAAGGGGTCCATATATACTGCCCGGTTGCCTGAAATGCTATATAGGCCTACTATAGTGGCTTTAGGTATTGTATGCACTAGCTCTATCTATAAATCCAACATTATGTTTGTAAATCAACTATGTATGTATGAAAAAAAATGACTAATACGTTCGGCGAATGACTTTGACTTCAACTTCACTTTGACTTCGTTCATGTCATCGTATTTTCCGTAATATATAAAGGTTATGACAATGCAATTATATTATTGTGTGCAAATAAGTTTGAAATTTCATGTACCCTAAAAATATTAAAATAAAGAATAAGAATAATTAAATAATTGTTGTAGTAAATTGTCACACGTTCATCATACGCAAACGAACACACAGTTTGGAGCGTCAGTACAAGACCGCCGCCATTTTAAAACACGGCTTCGAATGTAAGTAATGTTTTTCTCGTACTAACACTGTGTTATACAATAGATTTGGTCTTGAATTCACAAATTTAGTTGTTACATCTGACAGAGTATGTTAGACGGTGTAATGCTGGTCCATGTTAACGTATTTGTGGGCTTGGTTGGTTTAAATGTGGAGGCGAGGCCTGGCAGTGCTGGTGTATGTGGAGGCGAGGCGAGGCCTGGCAGTGCTGGTGTATGTGGAGGCGAGGCCTGGCTGTGCTGGTGAGTATGTGGAGGCGAGGCCTGGCAGTGCTGGTGTATGTGGAGGCGAGGCCTGGCTGTGCTAGTGTGTATGTGGAGGCGAGGCCTGGCTGTGCTAGTGTGTATGTGGAGGCGAGGCCTGGCAGTGCTGGTGTATGTGGAGGCGAGGCCTGGCTGTGCTAGTGTGTATGTGGAGGCGAGGCCTGGCTGTGCTAGTGTGTATGTGGAGGCGAGGCATGTACAACACTCCCCAATAGGAAGAAAACCCACTGGGTTCTAGGCTAGGTTAGGCTTATCTGTAATAATTGAATTAAGCCTAGCAAAGCCTAGAACCTAGTTCAGTAATTTAAAAAATGTTGTAACTTGAAAAATGCCATTCAATACATTACACAATTTAAATATTTTCAGGCAATCAACACAACCCTCATGTTGGCTAACCCTCTCTCATGTTGGTCAATAATTTAATTATTTTTTTATGGAGTAATCTTTGCTGTTGAAATGTAGTCTTTTTGAGACTACATTTCAAATGTAGTGTGTGTGGAGGCGTGTATGTTAGGTATTACCTAATATACACGGTGTAATATATCTATCTGTGTGAAATAGATTAAATCCATTTATTTGATATTCAGCTAATAGTTCTGTATTTTCTACATTCATCCATGTTTTGGTAAGTGCAATAATATGTATTGTTTCATTGCAGATTAGAGATTCAAGATAGTTCTAGATTTCCGAAGTACTGAAACGCGCGCCATACAGGCTTGGTGGATCTAGGTGCAAGGTAAAATTATTTACATTTACTTTTGTATTTATGTTTTGTATTTATATGCATATATGCATTTATATGCATTATTCTATAGAATAATAGATCTCGTAATAATTTTGCAAAAATAGTGGCATTTACTATTTTTAAAAGATTATTAAAAAATTTACTGATATGGTGCATTCGGAAGGGCGAAGAGGGAGAACGGCCTGTTGACATAGCTCGGGTGCAGGGGGGGGGGGGTTGTGTAAAAGCCTGGTTTGTGCCTCGGAGAGGCTATGGGATCCAGTAAGTTCAGTAGAACTTCGGTTTCAACCCTTTTACCCTGTTGTAGCTCAGTCGATTAAGGCAGTGTCTGGGATGCTCCCGGACGCAGGTTCGAATCCTCGTCACGGCCCTTGTGGATTTGTTCATTTGATGCATCACGTTATTGTGATCTGTGTGTGTAATTCTTCACTTGCTACAGCAACAGGAATGTGTGTGTATGTATTTGTGTTGTTGAATATGACCGAAAGTGTAAGATTAATGATTCTAACACAAATCGTCTGAATATTTGTTTTTCTTCACTGTCGAGAGTAGTTAAAAAAATTTACTCGAGTTTATTTTCACACTTTATTTATGGTCCTTAAGTCCCTCTCCTTAATGCTGCTGCTGTTTCTCGCATCTTTGCATCGCTTGTATGTTTGGGGGTTTGGCCTCTTGCTATATATTGATTCCATTTGTGTGTGTTTGGGTCTCAGGCCCTCTCGCAATTTCTGTTGAACAAACCCCTTTTCCTAGTTCTGCATCTCTCCTTTGGTACAAATTTTGTTGTGCTTTTATCATATATTTCACAAAACTTGACATACATTTCATTTACTTCATGTCCTATCAGCAAGTGTTTGTCAAATTCTTTAAGGAAAGTTTATCATCCTGATTGCAGATCTCTAGCGATATTATGTCAACTTCTTGTGGATTCGCAATCATTATTTAATTTACCTTTAGGTGTTCTTTCACCAGCACAGCAACACTGTACCTCTCCCAACCAGTTTAAGATAAAAACTAAGTACTAACTAATTAACTCAATGTAACCTACCTTACCCCCAAAATGACAACCCATGTCTTCTATTTTAAACAATGCTGTTTTGTTGACCAAATTGTATTTTTGTTTTTTTCTGCAATGTTTCCCCCCCCCCCACCACTCTACCACCACATTGAGTTTAGTAGCTCTGTGCACGTCAGGTGCTGTTTAATATACAGACCTACTCCTCCATTTGACCTAGTTTCTCTATCACATCTATATCACTTTGTGCTTTAGCCCTGGTGGAGCTTGGTCCACCAGGCTGTTGTTTGGAGTGGCCCGCAGATCCACATACAGTCTGCATATGATATACAGTCTGTTGATCAATTAAACTACAGTAGTTAGTTTTTATCATCCGAATGCACCAATATGTGTTCATTCTTCCCAGATGAAGGAACTAGGTAATATTCATCATCTGAATGCACCATCTGATGCTTTAACACACTCATGATACACGAGAGGTTTAAAAAACTTTTAAAACTTTTAAAACTTTTTGACCTATGTATTTAAAAGCAATTCTAAAGTTAAAAAGTGTAGCATAGGCCCCTCGCAGAATGTTCTTAATATGATCCTCAGGTTATAGTTTTCTATCTAAAACCACCCCTAGATCTCTTTCTTGATCAGAATTCTTTATAGATCTCAGTGGCTCGATCATAGAAACTGCTCTAAATCCTTGTTGGCCTGGATTGTGGAGGTCATTGGTCTCTATAAAACTAGTAATCTGACTCCTGATCACTCTCAAATAATTTTATTATGTGGGATGTTAGTGCAACTGGTCTATAATTCTTTGCCAATGCTTGTGTTGTGTTGTGTTGTTTTGGTAGTGATGTGCAATGTGTTGTTTTGGTAGTGATTCGTCCAGTTCTGGTAGTAGTGCGGTTGTTGTGTAGTGTAGTACTTGTGTGCTTGTTAATGACTTGTATTCCAGTCTTGTGGGTATCTCCTTTCCCCTACGGGCCAACTGCTTTGTTCTTACCTAGCATTTTGCTTTGTTTGGGTATGAATGTTTGTGTGCCGTATATTTTGCAAAATTTGCCATATATCTCATTATTTACTCCTCTGCCTAGCAACAAGTCTGTCTAATTATACTCATTAACTGTTTTTCAAAGTTCCCCATAGTGTCCTTTATTGAAATCGAGTTCATGAACCGTTTCAATGTTCTTATTTTCTTCTAGATTATATCTTAAAGTATATTTAAATGTTATTGTTATTATTGTTATTAAATGTTATTGTGACATTGCATTGCAATTGAGCTATGTTGTTTACCATACCGTTCATTTCGTGAGTATAAGTATAGATGCCACACTTGTGACAGGTAAAACCATGCCTTTTTTGAAAAACAGCACCGTCTGTTGCACGTAAGAGCAACCCACACTATATTATGTTGCGATATTATTTCAATATTTCCGATTGTATTGATAATTTGAATTTTCATAGATTTCAATTTATTTTCATTTCGATTTAATAATTTTGTGTGACATTGCATTGAAATTGAGCTGTGTTGTTTACCATACTGTTCATTTCATGAGTATAGTTTATTTTTTTATTTTTTTCATTTCATTTTTTTAGCTGTTCTTATTTTTCAGTGATGGGAATATCAGATCATTTGATGTTCCCAATTTTCTGATGGAAGCATCAGACCATTATAGAATGCATCGGATGAGGTAGTTTGGAATGGTGGGGAGGACGAGAGGGGGGTATGGTGGGGAAGACGAGGGGACAGAGGAGAGGGTAATGGTGGGGAGGACGAGGGGACTGGGGAGTTGGGGATGGTGGGGACAGGGGAATGCTGGGGAGGACAAAGGGACAGGTGAATGGGAGATGGTGGGGGAGGAAGAAGGACAGGGGAGGGGAAAATGGTAAGGAGGACGATGGGACAGGGAAGTGGGAATAGTGGGGATGATGTGGGGACAGGGAAGTGGGAAGGACGAGAGGACTGTGGAATGGGGAATAGCAAAGTGAATTATAATTATATATATTAATTAATTCTTATAAATTTCCAGAAGCCTGTATCAACACCCACACTAATGCAACTGAAAGAGATGTTGAGACAAGTATTGCTGATATGTTGAAGAACGCCCCAAACAAACTCGGTGGAAACAGATACAAGGTAAAGTTTGCCAATTTGCTGTAGTCTAATTCAATTTCTTTTTAGTAATCTTCGAGAACATTTATGCTATGAATAAGATAAAATAATGTAACTGATTTTGATTTATTTACTATTTATTATTTATTTACCGTTATTAGTATAATAGATCTCGTAATAATTTTGCAAAAATAATGGCATTTACTATTTTAAAAAGCTCGGGTGCAGGGGGGGGGGTTATGTAAAAGCCTGGTTTGTGCCTCGGAGAGGCTATGGGATCCAGTAAGATCGTCCTTCCTTTCCTCCCTAGAATCTGGATGTAGCAGGTGCTCAATTGTCAAAAGTGAAAAATTGGTTTTGTCTTCCGAATGCACCATTTCTGTAAATTTGCTAATAATCTTTTAAAAATAGTAAATGCCATTATTTTTGCAAAATTATTACGAGATCTATTATACTAATAACGGTTTGATAAAATACAGTAGACTGCCTACTGGATAATAGTTCCAGTCCACCTGTAGACAGGGATCTCACATCAGCTTGTATATTATACAAGGATAAGATTTGATAAATTCAGTTATTTGACTGAACACTGGCTCTGTTTAAATCAGAGATTTAAACATACATAGTCTAACCTAGCTCCATAACTAACAGCCATTAGCCATTCATGCACAGCCATCAGCTGGGCCATAGACCGGCAATTTTGCTTTTTTCCCAAGCCGGTCTGTTTTTTTTCGATGCCTCAGTGGCCCATGCACAGGTCCGTTCAAGGGGATTAAATAGCCGTTCTATGGCCCCAGGGTTTGTATTTTATCAAACTCTTATTAGAATAATAGATCTCGTAATAATTTTGCAAAAATAGTGGCATTTACTATTTTAAAAAGCTCGGGTGCAGGGGGGGGGGGGGGTTATGTAAAAGCCTGGTTTGTGCCTCGGAGAGGCTATGGGATCCAGTAAGATCGTCCTTCCTTTCCTCCCTAGAATCTGGATGTAGCAGGTGCTCAATTGTCAAAAGTGAAAAATTGGTTTTGTCTTCCGAATGCACCATTTCTGTAAATTTGCTAATAATCTTTTAAAAATAGTAAATGCCATTATTTTTGCAAAATTATTACGAGATCTATTATACTAATAACGGTTTGATAAAATACAGTAGACTGCCTACTGGATAATAGTTCCAGTCCACCTGTAGACAGGGATCTCACATCAGCTTGTATATTATACAAGGATAAGATTTGATAAATTCAGTTATTTGACTGAACACTGGCTCTGTTTAAATCAGAGATTTAAACATACATAGTCTAACCTAGCTCCATAACTAACAGCCATTAGCCATTAACCATTCATGCACAGCCATCAGCTGGGCCATAGACCGGCAATTTTGCTTTTTTCCCAAGCCGGTCTGTTTTTTTTCGATGCCTCAGTGGCCCATGCACAGGTCCGTTCAAGGGGATTAAATAGCCGTTCTATGGCCCCAGGGTTTGTATTTTATCAAACTCTTATTAGAATAATAGATCTCGTAATAATTTTGCAAAAATAGTGGCATTTACTATTTTAAAAAGCTCGGGTGCAGGGGGGGGGGGGGTTATGTAAAAGCCTGGTTTGTGCCTCGGAGAGGCTATGGGATCCAGTAAGATCGTCCTTCCTTTCCTCCCTAGAATCTGGATGTAGCAGGTGCTCAATTGTCAAAAGTGAAAAATTGGTTTTGTCTTCCGAATGCACCATTTCTGTAAATTTGCTAATAATCTTTTAAAAATAGTAAATGCCATTATTTTTGCAAAATTATTACGAGATCTATTATACTAATAACGGTTTGATAAAATACAGTAGACTGCCTACTGGATAATAGTTCCAGTCCACCTGTAGACAGGGATCTCACATCAGCTTGTATATTATACAAGGATAAGATTTGATAAATTCAGTTATTTGACTGAACACTGGCTCTGTTTAAATCAGAGATTTAAAC
>NC_091157.1:30555329-30700329 GCF_040958095.1 Procambarus clarkii
AATCACTCTTATTCTCATTCTTACTCTTACTCTCACTCTTACTCCCAATCACTCTTACTCCTAATCACTCTTACTCTCAATCACTCTTACTCTCAATCACTCTTACTCCCAATCACTCTTACTCTCAATCACTCTTACTCTGAATCACTCCTACTCTCACTCTTACTCCCAATCACTCTTACTCCTAATCACTCTTACTCTCAATCACTCTTACTCTTAATCACTCTTACTCTCAATCACTCTTACTCTCAATCACTCTTACTCTCATTCTTACTCTTACTCACTCTTACTCTCAATCACTCTTATTCTCATTCTTACTCCTACTCTCACTCTAACTCCTACTCCCAATCACTCTTACTCCCAATCACTCTTACTCTCAATCACTCTTACTCTCAATCACTCTTACTCCCAATCACTCCTACTCTCAATCACTCTTACTCTCAATCACTCTTACTCTCACTAACTCTCAATCACTCTTACTCTCACTCTAACTCTCAATCACTCTTACTCTCATACTCACCCTTACTCTCAGTCACTTTACTCTCACTCTTACTCATTCTGTCACCCTTACCCTCACTCTGTCACTCTTACTCTCAGTCACTCTTACTTATACTCACTCTTACTCACACTTACACACTCTCTGGCACTCTCACTCACCTTCAGTCACTCTTACTCACTCTTACCCACTCTCGCTCACTCTTACTCACTCTAGTTAATAAGAACACGCCAATATAAGACAACAAAACGTTTTCAGATTCTTTCTCACCACTTTCTAGCAACTTTTATAATTTATATAAATTATCTTAGGGAATAATACATAAATTATATATTTAAACATGATATTAGTGTTTAGTGGAATGCATAAGGAGTCAAATTGTGTTAAAAAGAGCGATTTTTAGAAAATTTGGAAAACTACTTTTTTCTGTTCATATTATAACTAAATGGATTTTAAAGGTTTCACTCAGCCAATATATATCATTCACAATTTATTAATGAATTTTACAAAACACCATAAATTTTATATTTAAACATGTAAAAACTATTTGTTTTACATTTGGAAGAAAATAATTGTAGAAAAACAATTTATAATTAAACCTTTGTGTTTGGATTTTTTGAGTAAAAGTTTCTCAAAGGCTCTCCTGCACCATTCTCAATGCAAATCATTCCCACACCTATGGGAAGAGATAGGCGAACGTTGTGTAGATGATTTGTGTTTGCTGGGACCCCCCCAGCACACTGGTTTGCCCAGGGGGCCCCCTCCAGCACACTGGTTTGCCCAGGGCCCCTCCCCCAGCACACTGGTTTGCCCAGGGGCCCTCCCCCCAGCACACTGGTTTGCCCAGGGGCACCCCCCCCCCAGCACACTGGTTTGCCCAAGGGGCCCCCCCCCAGCACACTGGTTTTCCCAGGGGGCCCCCCCCCCCCAGCACGCTGGTTTGCCCAGGGGGGCCCCCTAGCACGCTGGTTTGCCCAGGGGGGCCCCCCAGCACGCTGGTTTGCACAGGGGGGCCCCCCAGCACGCTGGTTTGCCCAGGGGGGGCCCCAACACGCTGGTTTGCCCAGGAGGGGCCCCATGCAGCACGCTGGTTTGCCCAGGGGGGCCCCCCAGCACAATGGTTTGCCCAGGGGGCCCCCCTCAGCTCACTGGTTTGCCCAGGGGGGCCCCCCAGCTCACTGGTTTGCCCAGGGGCAACCCCCCCAGCACACTGGTTTGCCCAGGGGGCCCCCTCCAGCACACTGGTTTGCCCAGGGCCCCTCCCCCAGCACACTGGTTTGCCCAGGGGCCCTCCCCCCAGCACACTGGTTTGCCCAGGGGCACCCCCCCCCCAGCACACTGGTTTGCCCAAGGGGCCCTTCCCAGCACACTGGTTTTCCCAGGGGCCCCCCCCCCAGCACACTGGTTTGCCCAAGGGGCCCCCCCCAGCACACTGGTTTTCCCAGGGGGCCCCCCCCCAGCACGCTGGTTTGCCCAGGGGGGCCCCCTAGCACGCTGGTTTGCCCAGGGGGGCCCCCCAGCACGCTGGTTTGCACAGGGGGGCCCCCCAGCACGCTGGTTTGCCCAGGGGGGGCCCCAACACGCTGGTTTGCCCAGGAGGGGCCCCATGCAGCATGCTGGTTTGCCCAGGGGGGCCCCCCAGCACGCTGGTTTGCCCAGGGGGGCCCCCCAGCACGCTGGTTTGCCCAGGGGGGCCCCCCAGCACGCTGGTTTGCCCAGGGGGGCCCCCCAGCACGCTGGTTTGCCCAGGGGGGCCCCCCAGCACGCTGGTTTGCCCAGGGGGGCCCCCCAGCACGCTGGTTTGCCCAGGGGGGCCCCCCAGCACGCTGGGTTGCCCAGGGGGGCCCCCCAGCACGCTGGTTTGCCCAGGGGGGCCCCCAGCACCCTGGTTTGCCCAGGGGGCCCCCCAGCACGCTGGTTTGCCCAGGGGGGGCCCCCAGCACGCTGGTTTGCCCAGGGGGGCCCCCCAGCACGCTGGTTTGCCCAGGGGGGCCCCCAGCACGCTGGTTTGCCCAGGGGGGCCCCCCCAGCACGCTGGTTTGCCCAGGGGGGGCCCCTCCAGCACACTGGTTTGCCCAGGGCCCCTCCCCCAGCACACTGGTTTGCCCAGGGGCCCTCCCCCCAGCACACTGGTTTGCCCAGGGGCACCCCCCCCCCAGCACACTGGTTTGCCCAAGGGGCCCCCCCCAGCACACTGGTTTTCCCAGGGGCCCCCCCCCCCCAGCACACTGGTTTGCCCAAGGGGCCCCCCCCAGCACACTGGTTTTCCCAGGGGACCCCCCCAGCACGCTGGTTTGCCCAGGGGGGCCCCCTAGCACGCTGGTTTGCCCAGGGGGCCCCCCAGCACGCTGGTTTGCCCAGGGGGGCCCCCAGCACGCTGGTTTGCCCAGGGGGGCCCCCCCAGCACGCTGGTTTGCCCAGGGGGGCCCCCCAGCACGCTGGTTTGCCCAGGGGGGGCCCCCAGCACGCTGGTTTGCCCAGGGGGCCCCCCAGCACGCTGGTTTCCCCAGGGGGGCCCCCCCAGCACGCTGGTTTGCCCAGGGGGCCCCCCCAGCACGCTGGTTTCCCCAGGGGGGCCCCCCAGCACGCTGGTTTCCCCATGGGGGCCCCCCCCAGCACGCTGGTTTTCCCAGGGGGGCCCCTAGCACGCTGGTTTGCCCAGGGGGCCCCCCAGCACGCTGGTTTGCCCAGGGGGGCCCCCAACACGCTGGTTTGCCCAGGGGAGCCCCCCAGCACGCTGGTTTGCCCAGGGGGGCCCCCCCAGCACGCTGGTTTGCCCAGGGGGCCCCCAGCACGCTGGTTTGCCCAGGGGGGCCCCCCCAGCACGCTGGTTTGCCCAGGGGGGCCCCCCAGCACGCTGGTTTGCCCAGGGGGGCCCCCCAGCACGCTGGTTTGCCCAGGGGGGCCCCCCCAGCACGCTGGTTTGCCCAGGGGGGCCCCCCAGCACGCTGGTTTGCCCAGGGGGGCCCCCCAGCACGCTGGTTTGCCCAGGGGGCCCCCCAGCACGCTGGTTTACCCAGGGGGGCCCCCCAGCACGCTGGTTTGCCCAGGGGGGCCCCCCAGCACGCTGGTTTGCCCAGGGGGGCCCCCCAGCACGCTGGTTTGCCCAGGGGGCCCCCCAGCACGCTGGTTTACCCAGGGGGGCCCCCCAGCACGCTGGTTTGCCCAGGGGCCCCCCCAGCACGCTGGTTTGCCCAGGGGGGCCCCCCAGCACGCTGGTTTGCCCAGGGGGGCCCCCCAGCACGCTAGTTTGCCCAGGGGGGTCCCAAAGCACGCTGGTTTGCCCAGGGGGCCCCCTAGCACGCTGGTTTGCCCAGGGGGGCCCCCCAGCACGCTGGTTTGCCCAGGAGGGCCCCCCAGCACGCTGGTTTGCCCAGGGGGGCCCCCCAGCACGCTGGTTTGCCCAGGGGGGGCCCCCCAGCACGCTGGTTTGCCCAGGGGGGCCCCCCAGCACGCTGGGTTGCCCAGGGGGGCCCCCCAGCACGCTGGGTTGCCCAGGGGGGCCCCCCAGCACGCTGGTTTGCCCAGGGGGCCCCCAGACCCCTGGTTTGCCCAGGGGGCCCCCTAGCACGCTGGTTTGCCCAGGGGGGCCCCCCAGCACGCTGGTTTGCCCAGGAGGGCCCCCCAGCACGCTGGTTTGCCCAGGGGGCCCCCCAGCACGCTGGTTTCCCCAGGGGGGCCCCCCAGCATGCTGGTTTGCCCAGGGGGCCCCCCCAGCACGCTGGTTTGCCCAGAGGGGCCCCCCAGCACGCTGGTTTGCCCAGGGGGGCCCCCAACACGCTGGGTTGCCCAGGGGGCCCCCCAGCACGCTGGTTTGCCCAGGGGGCCCCCCCAGCACGCTGGTTTGCCCAGGGAGCCCCTCCAGCACGCTGGTTTGCCCAGGGAGCCCCTCCAGCACGCTGGTTTGCCCAGGGGGGGCCCCCCAGCACGCTGGTTTGCCCAAGGGGGGACCTCCCCCCTCCCCCAGCACGCTGGTTTGCCCAGGGGGGCCCCCCCAACACGCTGGTTTGCCCAGGGGGGCCCCCCCAACACGCTGGTTTGCCTAGGGGGGCCCCCCCAGCACGCTGGTTTGCCCAGGGGGCCCTCCCAGCACACTGGTTTGCCCAGGGGGGCCCCGCCCAGCTCACTGGTTTGCCCAGGGGGCCCCCCCCAGCTTACTGGTTTGCCCAGGGGGCCCCCCCAGCACACTGGTTTGCCCAGGGGGCCCCCCCAGCACACTGGTTTGCCCAGGGCCCCCCCCCCAGCACACTGGTTTGCCCAGGGGGCCCCCCCCCCAGCACACTGGTTTGCCCAGGGGCCCTCCCCCCCAGCACGCTGGTTTGCCCAGGGGGGCCCCCCAGCACGCTGGTTTGACCAGGGGGGCCCCCCAGCACGCTGGTTTGCCCAGGGGGGCCCCCCAGCACGCTGGTTTCCCAAGGGGGGCCCCCCAGCACGCTGGTTTGCCTAGGGGGGCCCCCCCAGCACGCAGGTTTGCCCAGGGGGGCCCCCCAGCATGCTGGTTTGCCCAGGGGGGGACCCCAGCACGCTGGTTTGCCCAGGGGGGCCCCCCCAGAACGCTGGTTTGCCCAGGGGGGCCCCCCAGCACGCTGGTTTGCCCAGGGGGGCCTCCCCTGCACGCTGGTTTGCCCAGGGGGGCCCCCCAGCACGCTGGTTTGCCCAGGGGGGCCCCCAGCACGCTGGTTTGCCCAGGGGGGCCCCCCAGCACGCTTGTTTGCCCAGGGGGGCCCCCCAGCACGCTGGTTTGCCCAGGGGGGACCCCCAGCACGCTGGTTTGCCCAGGGTGGCCCCCCAGCGCGCTGGTTTGCCCAGGGGGGCCCCCCAGCACGCTGGTTTGCCCAGGGGGCCCCCCAGCACGCTGGTTTGCCCAGGGGGCCCCCCCAGCACGCTGGTTTGCCTAGGGGGGCCCCCAGCACGCTGGTTTGCCCAGGGGGGCCCCCCAGCACGCTGGTTTGCCCAGGGGGGCCCCCCAGCACGCTGGTTTGCCCAGGGGGGCCCCCCCAGCACGCTGGTTTGCCCAGGGGGCCCCCCAGCACGCTAGTTTGCCCAGGGGGCCCCCCCAGCACGCTGCTTTGCCCAGGGGGCCCCCCCAGCACGCTGGTTTGCCCAGGGTGGGGCCCCCCAGCACGCTGGTTTGCCCAGGGGGGGGCCCTCCCCCCCCAGCACGCTGGTTTGCCCAGGGGGGCCCCCCCAGCACGCTGGTTTGCCCAGGGGGGCCCCCCCAGCACGCTGGTTTGCCCATGGGGGCCCCCCCCAGCACGCTGGTTTGCCCAGGGGGGCCCCTAGCACGCTGGTTTGCCCAGGGGGGCCCCCCAGCACGCTGGTTTGCCCAGGGGGCCCCCCAGCACGCTGGTTTGCCCAGGGGGGCCCCCCCAGCACGCTGGTTTGCCCAGGGGGGCCCCCCAGCACGCTAGTTTGCCCAGGGGGGTCCCAAAGCACGCTGGTTTGCCCAGGGGGCCCCCTAGCACGCTGGTTTGCCCAGGGGGGCCCCCCAGCACGCTGGTTTGCCCAGGAGGGCCCCCCAGCACGCTGGTTTGCCCAGGGGGGCCCCCCAGCACGCTGGTTTGCCCAGGGGGGCCCCCCAGCACGCTGGTTTGCCCAGGGGGGGGCCCCCAGCACGCTGGGTTGCCCAGGGGGGCCCCCCAGCACGCTGGGTTGCTCAGGGGGCCCCCCAGCACGCTGGTTTGCCCAGGGGGGCCCCCAGCACGATGGTTTGCCCAGGGGGGGCCCCAGCACGCTGGTTTGCCCAGGGGGGCCCCCCAGCACGCTGGTTTGCCCAGGGGGGGCCCCCAGCACGCTGGTTTGCCCAGGGGGGCCCCCCAGCACGCTGGTTTGCCCAGGGGGGCCCCCAGCACGCTGGTTTGCCCAGGGGGGCCCCCCCAGCACGCTGGTTTGCCCAGGGGGGCCCCCCAGCACGCTGGTTTGCCCAGGGGGGGCCCCCAGCACGCTGGTTTGCCCAGGGGGCCCCCCAGCACGCTGGTTTCCCCAGGGGGGCCCCCCCAGCACGCTGGTTTGCCCAGGGGGCCCCCCCAGCACGCTGGTTTCCCCAGGGGGGCCCCCCAGCACGCTGGTTTCCCCATGGGGGCCCCCCCAGCACGCTGGTTTGCCCAGGGGGGCCCCTAGCACGCTGGTTTGCCCAGGGGGCCCCCCAGCACGCTGGTTTGCCCAGGGGGGCCCCCAACACGCTGGTTTGCCCAGGGGAGCCCCCCAGCACGCTGGTTTGCCCAGGGGGGCCCCCCAGCACGCTGGTTTGCCCAGGGGGCCCCCAGCACGCTGGTTTGCCCAGGGGGGCCCCCCAGCACGCTGGTTTGCCCAGGGGGGCCCCCCAGCACGCTGGTTTGCCCAGGGGGGCCCCCCAGCACGCTGGTTTGCCCAGGGGGCCCCCCAGCACGCTGGTTTACCCAGGGGGGCCCCCCAGCACGCTGGTTTGCCCAGGGGCCCCCCCAGCACGCTGGTTTGCCCAGGGGGGCCCCCCAGCACGCTGGTTTGCCCAGGGGGGCCCCCCAGCACGCTAGTTTGCCCAGGGGGGTCCCAAAGCACGCTGGTTTGCCCAGGGGGCCCCCTAGCACGCTGGTTTGCCCAGGGGGGCCCCCCAGCACGCTGGTTTGCCCAGGAGGGCCCCCCAGCACGCTGGTTTGCCCAGGGGGGCCCCCCAGCACGCTGGTTTGCCCAGGGGGGGCCCCCCAGCACGCTGGTTTGCCCAGGGGGCCCCCCAGCACGCTGGGTTGCCCAGGGGGGCCCCCCAGCACGCTGGGTTGCCCAGGGGGGCCCCCCAGCACGCTGGTTTGCCCAGGGGGCCCCCAGACCCCTGGTTTGCCCAGGGGGGCCCCCAGCACGCTGGTTTGCCCAGGGGGGCCCCCCAGCACGCTGGTTTGCCCAGGGGGGGCCCCCAGCACGCTGGTTTGCCCAGGGGGGCCCCCCAGCACGCTGGTTTGCCCAGGGGGGCCCCCAGCACGCTGGTTTGCCCAGGGGGGCCCCCCCAGCACGCTGGTTTGCCCAGGGGGGCCCCCCAGCACGCTGGTTTGCCCAGGGGGGGCCCCCAGCACGCTGGTTTGCCCAGGGGGCCCCCCAGCACGCTGGTTTCCCCAGGGGGGCCCCCCAGCATGCTGGTTTGCCCAGGGGGCCCCCCCAGCACGCTGGTTTGCCCAGAGGGGCCCCCCAGCACGCTGGTTTGCCCAGGGGGGCCCCCAACACGCTGGGTTGCCCAGGGGGCCCCCCAGCACGCTGGTTTGCCCAGGGGGCCCCCCCAGCACGCTGGTTTGCCCAGGGAGCCCCTCCAGCACGCTGGTTTGCCCAGGGAGCCCCTCCAGCACGCTGGTTTGCCCAGGGGGGGCCCCCCAGCACGCTGGTTTGCCCAAGGGGGGACCTCCCCCCTCCCCCAGCACGCTGGTTTGCCCAGGGGGGCCCCCCCAACACGCTGGTTTGCCCAGGGGGGCCCCCCCAACACGCTGGTTTGCCTAGGGGGGCCCCCCCAGCACGCTGGTTTGCCCAGGGGGCCCTCCCAGCACACTGGTTTGCCCAGGGGGGCCCCGCCCAGCTCACTGGTTTGCCCAGGGGGCCTTCCCCAGCTTACTGGTTTGCCCAGGGGGCCCCCCCCAGCACACTGGTTTGCCCAGGGGGCCCCCCCCAGCACACTGGTTTGCCCAGGGGCCCCCCCCCAGCACACTGGTTTGCCCAGGGGGCCCCCCCCCAGCACACTGGTTTGCCCAGGGGCCCTCCCCCCCAGCACGCTGGTTTGCCCAGGGGGGCCCCCCAGCACGCTGGTTTGACCAGGGGGGCCCCCCAGCACGCTGGTTTGCCCAGGGGGGCCCCCCAGCACGCTGGTTTCCCAAGGGGGGCCCCCCAGCACGCTAGTTTGCCTAGGGGGGCCCCCCCAGCACGCAGGTTTGCCCAGGGGGGCCCCCCAGCATGCTGGTTTGCCCAGGGGGGGACCCCAGCACGCTGGTTTGCCCAGGGGGGCCCCCCCAGAACGCTGGTTTGCCCAGGGGGGCCCCCCCAGCACGCTGGTTTGCCCAGGGGGGCCTCCCCTGCACGCTGGTTTGCCCAGGGGGGCCCCCCAGCACGCTGGTTTGCCCAGGGGGGCCCCCAGCACGCTGGTTTGCCCAGGGGGGCCCCCCAGCACGCTTGTTTGCCCAGGGGGGCCCCCCAGCACGCTGGTTTGCCCAGGGGGGACCCCCAGCACGCTGGTTTGCCCAGGGTGGCCCCCCAGCGCGCTGGTTTGCCCAGGGGGGCCCCCCAGCACGCTGGTTTGCCCAGGGGGCCCCCCAGCACGCTGGTTTGCCCAGGGGGCCCCCCCAGCTCGCTGGTTTGCCTAGGGGGGCCCCCAGCACGCTGGTTTGCCCAGGGGGGCCCCCCAGCACGCTGGTTTGCCCAGGGGGGCCCCCCAGCACGCTGGTTTGCCCAGGGGGGCCCCCCCAGCACGCTGGTTTGCCCAGGGGGCCCCCCAGCACGCTAGTTTGCCCAGGGGGCCCCCCCAGCACGCTGGTTTGCCCAGGGGGCCCCCCAGCACGCTAGTTTGCCCAGGGGGCCCCCCCCCAGCACACTGGTTTGCCCAGGGGCCCTCCCCCCCAGCACGCTGGTTTGCCCAGGGGGGCCCCCCAGCACGCTGGTTTGACCAGGGGGGCCCCCCAGCACGCTGGTTTGCCCAGGGGGGCCCCCCAGCACGCTGGTTTCCCAAGGGGGGCCCCCCAGCACGCTGGTTTGCCTAGGGGGGCCCCCCCAGCACGCAGGTTTGCCCAGGGGGGCCCCCCAGCATGCTGGTTTGCCCAGGGGGGGACCCCAGCACGCTGGTTTGCCCAGGGGGGCCCCCCCAGAACGCTGGTTTGCCCAGGGGGGCCCCCCCAGCACGCTGGTTTGCCCAGGGGGGCCTCCCCTGCACGCTGGTTTGCCCAGGGGGGCCCCCCAGCACGCTGGTTTGCCCAGGGGGGCCCCCAGCACGCTGGTTTGCCCAGGGGGGCCCCCCAGCACGCTTGTTTGCCCAGGGGGGCCCCCCAGCACGCTGGTTTGCCCAGGGGGGACCCCCAGCACGCTGGTTTGCCCAGGGTGGCCCCCCAGCGCGCTGGTTTGCCCAGGGGGGCCCCCCAGCACGCTGGTTTGCCCAGGGGGCCCCCCAGCACGCTGGTTTGCCCAGGGGGCCCCCCCAGCACGCTGGTTTGCCTAGGGGGGCCCCCAGCACGCTGGTTTGCCCAGGGGGGCCCCCCAGCACGCTGGTTTGCCCAGGGGGGCCCCCCAGCACGCTGGTTTGCCCAGGGGGGCCCCCCCAGCACGCTGGTTTGCCCAGGGGGCCCCCCAGCACGCTAGTTTGCCCAGGGGGCCCCCCCAGCACGCTGCTTTGCCCAGGGGGCCCCCCCAGCACGCTGGTTTGCCCAGGGTGGGGCCCCCCAGCACGCTGGTTTGCCCAGGGGGGGCCCCCCCCCCAGCACGCTGGTTTGCCCAGGGGGGCCCCCCCAGCACGCTGGTTTGCCCAGGGGGGCCCCCCCAGCACGCTGGTTTGCCCATGGGGGCCCCCCCCAGCACGCTGGTTTGCCCAGGGGGGCCCCTAGCACGCTGGTTTGCCCAGGGGGGCCCCCCAGCACGCTGGTTTGCCCAGGGGGCCCCCCAGCACGCTGGTTTGCCCAGGGGGGCCCCCCAGCACGCTGGTTTGCCCAGGGGGGCCCCCCAGCACGCTAGTTTGCCCAGGGGGGTCCCAAAGCACGCTGGTTTGCCCAGGGGGCCCCCTAGCACGCTGGTTTGCCCAGGGGGGCCCCCCAGCACGCTGGTTTGCCCAGGAGGGCCCCCCAGCACGCTGGTTTGCCCAGGGGGGCCCCCCAGCACGCTGGTTTGCCCAGGGGGGCCCCCAGCACGCTGGTTTGCCCAGGGGGGGCCCCCCAGCACGCTGGGTTGCCCAGGGGGGCCCCCCAGCACGCTGGGTTGCTCAGGGGGCCCCCCAGCACGCTGGTTTGCCCAGGGGGCCCCCAGACCCCTGGTTTGCCCAGGGGGGCCCCCAGCACGCTGGTTTGCCCAGGGGGGCCCCCCAGCACGCTGGTTTGCCCAGGGGGGCCCCCCAGCACGCTGGTTTGCCCAGGGGGCCCCCCAGCACGCTGGTTTGCCCAGGGGGCCCCCCCAGCACGCTGGTTTGCCTAGGGGGGCCCCCAGCACGCTGGTTTGCCCAGGGGGGCCCCCCAGCACGCTGGTTTGCCCAGGGGGGCCCCCCAGCACGCTGGTTTGCCCAGGGGGGCCCCCCCAGCACGCTGGTTTGCCCAGGGGGCCCCCCAGCACGCTAGTTTGCCCAGGGGGCCCCCCCAGCACGCTGCTTTGCCCAGGGGGCCCCCCCAGCACGCTGGTTTGCCCAGGGTGGGGCCCCCCAGCACGCTGGTTTGCCCAGGGGGGGCCCCCCCCCAGCACGCTGGTTTGCCCAGGGGGGCCCCCCCAGCACGCTGGTTTGCCCAGGGGGGCCCCCCCAGCACGCTGGTTTGCCCATGGGGGCCCCCCCCAGCACGCTGGTTTGCCCAGGGGGGCCCCTAGCACGCTGGTTTGCCCAGGGGGGCCCCCCAGCACGCTGGTTTGCCCAGGGGGCCCCCCAGCACGCTGGTTTGCCCAGGGGGGCCCCCCAGCACGCTGGTTTGCCCAGGGGGGCCCCCCAGCACGCTAGTTTGCCCAGGGGGGTCCCAAAGCACGCTGGTTTGCCCAGGGGGCCCCCTAGCACGCTGGTTTGCCCAGGGGGGCCCCCCAGCACGCTGGTTTGCCCAGGAGGGCCCCCCAGCACGCTGGTTTGCCCAGGGGGGCCCCCCAGCACGCTGGTTTGCCCAGGGGGGCCCCCAGCACGCTGGTTTGCCCAGGGGGGGCCCCCCAGCACGCTGGGTTGCCCAGGGGGGCCCCCCAGCACGCTGGGTTGCTCAGGGGGCCCCCCAGCACGCTGGTTTGCCCAGGGGGCCCCCAGACCCCTGGTTTGCCCAGGGGGGCCCCCAGCACGCTGGTTTGCCCAGGGGGGCCCCCCAGCACGCTGGTTTGCCCAGGGGGGGCCCCCAGCACGCTGGTTTGCCCAGGGGGGCCCCCCAGCACGCTGGTTTGCCCAGGGGGGCCCCCAGCACGCTGGTTTGCCCAGGGGGGCCCCCCCAGCACGCTGGTTTGCCCAGGGGGGCCCCCCAGCACGCTGGTTTGCCCAGGGGGGGCCCCCAGCACGCTGGTTTGCCCAGGGGGCCCCCCAGCACGCTGGTTTCCCCAGGGGGGCCCCCCAGCATGCTGGTTTGCCCAGGGGGCCCCCCCAGCACGCTGGTTTGCCCAGAGGGGCCCCCCAGCACGCTGGTTTGCCCAGGGGGGCCCCCAACACGCTGGGTTGCCCAGGGGGCCCCCCAGCACGCTGGTTTGCCCAGGGGGGCCCCCCAGCGCGCTGGTTTGCCCAGGGGGGCCCCCCAGCGCACTGGTTTGCCCAGGGGGGCCCCCAGCGCGCTGGTTTGCCCAGGGGGGGCCCCCAGCAGGCTGGTTTGCCCAGGGGGCCCCCCAGCACGCTGGTTTGCCCAGGGGGGCCCCCAGCACGCTGGTTTGCCCAGGGGGGGCCCCCCAGCACGATGGTTTGCCCAGGGGTGCCCCCCAGCACGCTGGTTTGCCCAGGGGGGCCTCCAGCACGCTGGTTTGCCCAGGGGGCCCCCCAGCACGCAGGTTTGCCTAGGGGGGGCCCCCCCAGCACGCTGGTTTGCCCAGGGGGGCCCCCCAGCACGCTGGTTTGCCCAGGGGGGCCCCCCAGCACGCTGGTTTGCCCAGGGGGGACCCCTCCAGCACGCTGGTTTGCCCAGGGGGCCCCCCCAGCACGCTGGTTTGCCCAGGGAGCCCCTCCAGCACGCTGGTTTGCCCAGGGGGGGCCCCCCAGCACGCTGGTTTGCCCAAGGGGGGACCTCCCCCTCCCCCAGCACGCTGGTTTGCCCAGGGGGGCCCCCCCAACACGCTGGTTTGCCCAGGGGGGCCCCCCCAACACGCTGGTTTGCCTAGGGGGGCCCCCCCCCAGCACGCTGGTTTGCCCAGGGGGCCCCCCCAGCACACTGGTTTGCCCAGGGGGGCCCCGCCCAGCTCACTGGTTTGCCCAGGGGGCCCCCCCCCAGCTTACTGGTTTGCCCAGGGGGCCCCCCCCAGCACACTGGTTTGCCCAGGGGGCCCCCCCCAGCACACTGGTTTGCCCAGGGGCCCCCCCCCAGCACACTGGTTTGCCCAGGGGGCCCCCCCCCCCCAGCACACTGGTTTGCCCAGGGGCCCTCCCCCCCAGCACGCTGGTTTGCCCAGGGGGGCCCCCCAGCACGCTGGTTTGACCAGGGGGGCCCCCCAGCACGCTGGTTTGCCCAGGGGGGCCCCCCAGCACGCTGGTTTGCCCAGGGGGGCCCCCCCAGCACGCTGGTTTGCCCAGGGGGGCCCCCCAGCATGCTGGTTTGCCCAGGGGGGGACCCCAGCACGCTGGTTTGCCCAGGGGGCCCCCCAGCACGCTGGTTTGCCCAGGGGGGCCCCCCCAGAACGCTGGTTTGCCCAGGGGGGCCCCCCCAGCACGCTGGTTTGCCCAGGGGGGCCTCCCCTGCACGCTGGTTTGCCCAGGGGGGCCCCCAGCACGCTGGTTTGCCCAGGGGGGCCCCCAGCACGCTGGTTTGCCCAGGGGGGCCCCCCAGCACGCTTGTTTGCCCAGGGGGGCCCCCCAGCACGCTGGTTTGCCCAGGGGGGCCCCCCAGCACGCTGGTTTGCCCAGGGTGGCCCCCCAGCGCGCTGGTTTGCCCAGGGGGGCCCCCCAGCACGCTGGTTTGCCCAGGGGGCCCCCCAGCACACTGGTTTGCCCAGGGGGCCCCCCCAGCACGCTGGTTTGCCTAGGGGGGCCCCCAGCACGATGGTTTGCCCAGGGGGGCCCCCCAGCACGCTGGTTTGCCCAGGGGGGCCCCCCAGCACGCTGGTTTGCCCAGGGGGGCCCCCCCAGCACGCTGGTTTGCCCAGGGGGCCCCCCAGCACGCTAGTTTGCCCAGGGGGCCCCCCAGCACGCTGCTTTGCCCAGGGGGCCCCCCCAGCACGCTGGTTTGCCCAGGGTGGGGCCCCCCAGCACGCTGCTTTGCCCTGGGGGGGGGCCCTCCCCCCCCCCCAGCACGCTGGTTTGCCCAGGGGGGCCCCCCCAGCACGCTGGTTTGCCCATGGGGGCCCCCCCCAGCACGCTGGTTTGCCCAGGGGGGCCCCTAGCACGCTGGTTTGCCCAGGGGGCCCCCCAGCACGCTGGTTTGCCCAGGGGGGCCCCCAACACGCTGGGTTGCCCAGGGGGCCCCCCAGCACAATGGTTTGCCCAGGGGGGCCCCCCAGCGCGCTGGTTTGCCCAGGGGGGCCCCCCAGCGCGCTGGTTTGCCCAGGGGGGCCCCCCAGCGCGCTGGTTTGCCCAGGGGGGGCCCCCCAGCAGGCTGGTTTGCCCAGGGGGGCCCCCTAGCACGCTGGTTTGCCCAGGGGGGCCCCCAGCACGCTGGTTTGCCCAGGGGGGCCCCCCAGCACGCTGGTTTGCCCAGGGGGCCCCCCCCCAGCACGCAGGTTTGCCTAGGGGGGCCCCCCAGCACGCTGGTTTGCCCAGGGGGCCCCCCCAGCACGCTGGTTTGCCCAGGGGGGCCCCCCAGCACGCTGGTTTGCCCAGGGGGGACCCCCCCAGCACGCTGGTTTGCCCAGGGGGCCCCCCCAGAACGCTGGTTTGCCCAGGGGGCCCCCCCAGCACGCTGGTTTGCCCAGGGGGGGCCCCCCAGCACGCTGGTTTGCCCAGGGGGGGACCTCCCCCCCCCCAGCACGCTGGTTTGCCCAGGGGGGCCCCCCCAGCACGCTGGTTTGCCTAGGGGGCCCCCCCAGCACGCTGGTTTGCCCAGGGGGGCCCCCCAGCACACTGGTTTGCCCAGGGGGGGCCCCCCAGCACACTGGTTTGCCCAAGGGCTCCCCCCAGCACACTGGTTTGCCCAGGGGGGCCCCCCCAGCTCACTGGTTTGCCCAGGGGGCCCCCCCAGCACACTGGTTTGCCCAGGGGGCCCCCCCCAGCACACTGGTTTGCCCAGGGGGCCCCCCCAGCACGCTGGTTTGCCCAGGGGGGCCCCCCCAGCACGCTAGTTTGCCCAGGGGGGCCCCCCCAGCACGCTGGTTTGCCTAGGGGGCCCCCCCAGCACGCTGGTTTGCCCAGGGGGCCCCCCCCAGCACACTGGTTTGCCCAGGGGGGCCCCCCAGCACACTGGTTTGCCCAGGGGGGCCCTCCCCAGCTCACTGGTTTGCCCAGGGGGCCCCCCCCAGCACACTGGTTTGCCCAGGGGGCCCCCCCAGCACACTGGTTTGCCCAGGGCCCCCCCAGCACACTGGTTTGCCCAGGGGCCCTCCCCCCCAGCACACTGGTTTGCCCAGGGGGCCCCCCCAGCACACTGGTTTGCCCAGGGGCACCCACCCCCCAGCACGCTGGTTTGCCCAGGGGGCCCCCCAGCACGCTGGTTTGCCCAGGGGGGCCCCCAGCACGCTGGTTTGCCCAGGGGGGCCCCCCAGCACGCTAGTTTGCCCAGTGGGGTCCCAAAGCACGCTGGTTTGCCCAGGGGGGCCCCCTAGCACGCTGGTTTGCCCAGGGGGGCCCCCCCCACGCTGGTTTGCCCAGGGGGCCCCCCAGCACGCTGGTTTGCCCAGGGGGCCCCCCAGCACGCTGGTTTGCCTAGGGGGGCCCCCTGCACGCTGGTTTGCCCAGGGGGGCCCCCCAGCACGCTGGTTTGCCCAGGGGGGCCCCCCAGCACGCTGGTTTGCCCAGGGGGCCCCCCCAGCACGCTGGTTTGCCCAGGGGGCCCCCCAGCACGCTAGTTTGCCCAGGGGGCCCCCCCCAGCACGCTGCTTTGCCCAGGGGGCCCCCCCAGCACGCTGGTTTGCCCAGGGTGGGGCCCCCCAGCACGCTGGTTTGCCCAGGGGGGGGGCCCTCCCCCCCCCCAGCACGCTGGTTTGCCCAGGGGGGCCCCCCCCAGCACGCTGGTTTGCCCATGGGGGCCCCCCCAGCACGCTGGTTTGCCCAGGGGGGCCCCTAGCACGCTGGTTTGCCCAGGGGGCCCCCCAGCACGCTGGTTTGCCCAGGGGGGCCCCCAACACGCTGGTTTGCCCAGGGGGCCCCCCAGCACGCTGGTTTGCCCAGGGGGGCCCCCCAGCGCGCTGGTTTGCCCAGGGGGGCCCCCCAGCGCGCTGGTTTGCCCAGGGGGGCCCCCCAGCGCGCTGGTTTGCCCAGGGGGGGGCCCCCCAGAAGGCTGGTTTGCCCAGGGGGGCCCCCCAGCACGCTGGTTTGCCCAGGGGGGCCCCCCAGCACGCTGATTTGCCCAGGGGGGCCCCCCAGCACGCTGGTTTGCCCAGGGGGCCCCCCCAGCACGCAGGTTTGCCTAGGGGGCGCCCCCCAGCACGCTGGTTTGCCCAGGGGGCCCCCCCAGCACACTGGTTTGCCCAGGGGGCCCCCCCCAGCACGCTGGTTTGCCCAGGGGGCCCCCCAGCACGCTGGTTTGCCCAGGGGGGACCCCCCCAGCACGCTGGTTTGCCCAGGGGGGACCCCCCAGCACGCTGGTTTGCCCAGGGGGCCCCTCAGCACGCTGGTTTGCCCAGGGGGCCCCCCCAGCACGCTGGTTTGCCCAGGGGGGGACCTCCCCCCCCAGCACGCTGGTTTGCCCAGGGGGGCCCCCCCAGCACGCTGGTTTGCCCAGGGGGGCCCCCCCAGCACGCTAGTTTGCCCAGGGGGGCCCCCCCAGCACGCTGGTTTGCCTAGGGGGCCCCCCCAGCACGCTGGTTTGCCCAGGGGGCCCCCCCAGCACACTGGTTTGCCCAGGGGGGCCCCCCAGCACACTGGTTTGCCCAAGGGCCCCCCCCAGCACACTGGTTTGCCCAGGGGGGCCCCCCCCAGCTCACTGGTTTGCCCAGGGGGCCCCCCCCAGCACACTGGTTTGCCCAGGGGGCCCCCCCAGCACACTGGTTTGCCCAGGGGGCCCCCCCCCCAGCACACTGGTTTGCCCAGGGCCCCCCCAGCACACTGGTTTGCCCAGGGGCCCTCCCCCCAGCACACTGGTTTGCCCAGGGGGCCCCCCCAGCACACTGGTTTGCCCAGGGGCACCCCCCCCCAGCACGCTGGTTTGCCCAGGGGGCCCCCCAGCACGCTGGTTTGCCCAGGGGGCCCCCCAGCACGCTGGTTTGCCCAGGGGGGCCCCCCAGCACGCTGATTTGCCCAGGGGGGCCCCCCAGCACGCTGGTTTGCCCAGGGGGCCCCCCCCAGCACGCAGGTTTGCCTAGGGGGCGCCCCCCAGCACGCTGGTTTGCCCAGGGGGACCCCCCAGCACGCTGGTTTGCCCAGGGGGGCCCCCCAGCACGCTGGTTTGCCAAGGGGGGCCCCCCAGCACGCTGGTTTGCCCAGGGGGGCCCCCCAGCACGCTGGTTTGCCCAGGGGGGGCCCCCCCAGCACGCTGGTTTGCCCAGGGGGGCCCCCCAGCACGCTGGTTTGCCCAGGGGGGGACCCCAGCACGCAGGTTTGCCCAGGGGGCCCCCCAGCACGCTGGTTTGCCCAGGGGGGCCCCCCAGCACGCTGGTTTGCCCAGGGGGCCCCCAGCACGCTGGTTTGCCCAGGGGGGCCCCCCAGCACGCTGGTTTGCCCAGGGGGGCCCCCCAGCACGCTGGTTTGTCCAGGGGAGCCCCCCAGCACGTTGGTTTGCCCAGGGGGGCCCCCCAGCACGCTGGCTTGCCCAGGTAGGCCCCCCAGCACGCTGGTTTGCCCAGGGTGGCCCCCCAGCACGCTGGTTTGCCCAGGGGGGCTCCCAGCACGCTGGTTTGCCCAGGGCGGCCCCCCAGCACGCTGGTTTGCCCAGGGGGGCCCCCCAGCACGCTGGTTTGCCCAGGGGGGCCCCCCAGCACGCTGGTTTTCCCAGGGGGGCCCCCCAGCACGCTGGTTTGCCCAGGGGGGCTCCCCAGCACGCTGCTTTGCCCAGGGGGGCCCTCCAGCACGCTGGTTTGCCCAGGGGGGCCCCCCAGCACGCTGGTTTGCCCAGGGGGGCCCCCCAGCACGCTGGCTTGCCCAGGGGGGCCCCCAGCACGCTGGTTTGCCCAGGGTGGCCCCCCAGCACGCTGGTTTGCCTAGGGGGGCCCCCAGCACGCTGGTTTGCCCAGGGGGGCCCCCCAGCACGCTGGTTTGCCTAGGGGCGCCCCCCCCAGCACGCTGGTTTGCCCAGGGCCCCCCCCCAGCACACTGGTTTGCCCAGGAGGCCCCCCCAACACACTGGTTTGCCCAAGGACCCCCCCCCAGCACAATGGTTTGCCCAGGGGGCCCCCCCTCAGCTCACTGGTTTGCCCAGGGGGCCCCCCAGCTCACTGGTTTGCCCAGGGGCACCCCCCAGCACACTGGTTTGCATAGGGGGCCCCCCCAGCACACTGGTTTGCCCAGGGCCCCTCCCCCAGCACACTGGTTTGCCCAGGGGCCCTCCCCTTAGCACACTGGTTTGCCCAGGGGGCCCCCTAGCACACTGGTTTGCCCAGGGGCACCCCCCCAGCACACTGGTTTGCCCAAGGGCCCCCCCCAGCACACTGGTTTTCCCAGGGGGCCCCCCCCAGCACACTGGTTTGCCCAGGGGGCCCCCCCCAGCACACTGGTTTGCCCAGGGGGCCCCCCCCAGCACACTGGTTTGCCCAGGGGGCCCCCCAGCACACTGGTTTGCCCAGGGGGCCCCCCCAGCACACTGGTTTGCCCAGGGGGCCCCCCCAGCACACTGGTTTGCCCAGGGGGCTCCCCCCCCCCAGCACACTGGTTTACCCAGGGGGCCCCCCCAGCACGCTGGTTTGCCCAGGGGGCCCCCCCAGCACGTTGGTTTGCCCAGGGGGCCCCCCAGCACGCTGGTTTGCCCAGGGGGGCCCCCCAGCGCGCTGGTTTGCCCAGGGGGGCCCCCCAGCGCGCTGGTTTGCCCAGGGGGGCCCCCCAGCGCGCTGGTTTGCCCAGGGGGGGCCCCCCAGAAGGCTGGTTTGCCCAGGGGGGCCCCCCAGCACGCTGGTTTGCCCAGGGGGGCCCCCCAGCACGCTGATTTGCCCAGGGGGGCCCCCCAGCACGCTGGTTTGCCCAGGGGCCCCCCTCCAGCACGAAGGTTTGCCTAGGGGGGCCCCCCAGCACGCTGGTTTGCCCAGGGGGCCCCCCCCAGCACACTGGTTTGCCCAGGGGGCCCCCCCCCAGCACGCTGGTTTGCCCAGGGGGGCCCCCCAGCACGCTGGTTTGCCCAGGGGGGACCCCCCCAGCACGCTGGTTTGCCCAGGGGGCCCCCCCAGCACGCTGGTTTGCCCAGGGGGCCCCCCAGCACGCTGGTTTGCCCAGGGGGGCCCCCCCAGCACGCTGGTTTGCCCAGGGGGCCCCCCCAGCACGTTGGTTTGCCCAGGGGGCCCCCCAGCACGCTGGTTTGCCCAGGGGGGCCCCCCAGCGCGCTGGTTTGCCCAGGGGGGCCCCCCAGCGCGCTGGTTTGCCCAGGGGGGCCCCCCAGCGCGCTGGTTTGCCCAGGGGGGGCCCCCCAGAAGGCTGGTTTGCCCAGGGGGGCCCCCCAGCACGCTGGTTTGCCCAGGGGGGCCCCCCAGCACGCTGATTTGCCCAGGGGGGCCCCCCAGCACGCTGGTTTGCCCAGGGGCCCCCCTCCAGCACGAAGGTTTGCCTAGGGGGGCCCCCCAGCACGCTGGTTTGCCCAGGGGGCCCCCCCCAGCACACTGGTTTGCCCAGGGGGCCCCCCCCAGCACGCTGGTTTGCCCAGGGGGGCCCCCCAGCACGCTGGTTTGCCCAGGGGGGACCCCCCCAGCACGCTGGTTTGCCCAGGGGGCCCCCCCAGCACGCTGGTTTGCCCAGGGGGCCCCCCAGCACGCTGGTTTGCCCAGGGGGGGCCCCCCCAGCACGCTGGTTTGCCCAGGGGGGGACCTCCCCCCCCCCAGCACGCTGGTTTGCCCAGGGGGGGACCTCCCCCCCCCCAGCACGCTGGTTTGCCCAGGGGGGCCCCCCCAGCACGCTGGTTTGCCTAGGGGGCCCCCC
This sequence comes from Procambarus clarkii, assembly GCF_040958095.1. Classification (NCBI taxonomy): domain Eukaryota; kingdom Metazoa; phylum Arthropoda; class Malacostraca; order Decapoda; family Cambaridae; genus Procambarus; species Procambarus clarkii. Next base: position 30,574,826 of record NC_091157.1, read on the forward strand.
CAGCACGCTGGTTTGCCCAGGGGGCCCCCCCAGCACACTGGTTTGCCCAGGGGGGCCCCCCCAGCACACTGGTTTGCCCAAGGGCCCCCCCCAGCACACTGGTTTGCCCAGGGGGGCCCCCCCAGCTCACTGGTTTGCCCAGGGGGCCCCCCCCAGCACACTGGTTTGCCCAGGGGGCCCCCCCCAGCACACTGGTTTGCCCAGGGGGCCCCCCCCAGCACACTGGTTGGCCCAGGGGCCCTCCCCCCCAGCACACTGGTTTGCCCAGGGGGCCCCCCCAGCACACTGGTTTGCCCAGGGGCACCCCCCCCCAGCACGCTGGTTTGCCCAGGGGGCCCCCCAGCACGCTGGTTTGCCCAGGGGGCCCCCCAGCACGCTGGTTTGCCCAGGGGGGCCCCCAGCACGCTAGTTTGCCCAGTGGGGTCCCAAAGCACGCTGGTTTGCCCAGGGGGGGCCCCCTAGCACGCTGGTTTGCCGAGGGGGGCCCCCCAGCACGCATGGTTTGCCCAGGGGGGCCCCCCAGCACGCTGGTTTGCCCAGGGGGACCCCCCAGCACGCTGGTTTGCCCAGGGGGGCCCCCCAGCACGCTGGTTTGCCCAGGGGGGCCCCCCAGCACGCTCGTTTGCCCAGGGGGGCCCCCCAGCACGCTGGTTTGCCCAGGGGGGCCCCCTCAGCACGCTGGTTTGCCCAGGGGGGCCCCCCAGCACGCTGGTTTGCCCAGGGGGGGACCCCAGCACGCTGGTTTGCCCAGGGGGGGACCCCAGCACGCAGGTTTGCCCAGGGGGCCCCCCAGCACGCTGGTTTGCCCAGGGGGGGCCCCCCAGAACGCTGGTTTGCCCAGGGGAGCCCCCCAGCACACTGGTTTGCCCAGGGGGCCCCCCCAGCACACTGGTTTGCCCAGGGGGCTCACCCCCCCCCAGCACACTGGTTTGCCCAGGGGGCCCCCCAGCACGCTGGTTTGCCCAGGGGGCCCCCCCCAGCACGTTGGTTTGCCCAGGGGGCCCCCCAGCACGCTGGTTTGCCCAGGGGGGCCCCCCAGCGCGCTGGTTTGCCCAGGGGGGCCCCCCAGCGCGCTGGTTTGCCCAGGGGGGCCCCCCAGCGCGCTGGTTTGCCCAGGGGGGGCCCCCCAGAAGGCTGGTTTGCCCAGGGGGGCCCCCCCAGCTCGCTGGTTTGCCCAGGGGGGCCCCCCAGCACGCTGATTTGCCCAGGGGGGCCCCCCAGCACGCTGGTTTGCCCAGGGGGCCCCCCCAGCACACTGGTTTGCCCAGGGGGCCCCCCCCAGCACGCTGGTTTGCCCAGGGGGGCCCCCCAGCACGCTGGTTTGCCCAGGGGGGACCCCCCCAGCACGCTGGTTTGCCCAGGGGGCCCCCCAGCACGCTGGTTTGCCCAGGGGGGGCCCCCCAGCACGCTGGTTTGCCCAGGGGGGGACCTCCCCCCCCCCAGCACGCTGGTTTGCCCAGGGGGGCCCCCCAGCACGCTGGTTTGCCTAGGGGGCCCCCCCAGCACGCTGGTTTGCCCAGGGGGCCCCCCCAGCACACTGGTTTGCCCAGGGGGGCCCCCCCAGCACACTGGTTTGCCCAAGGGCCCCCCCCAGCACACTGGTTTGCCCAGGGGGCCCCCCCCCCAGCTCACTGGTTTGCCCAGGGGGCCCCCCCAGCACACTGGTTTGCCCAGGGGGCCCCCCCCAGCACACTGGTTTGCCCAGGGGGCCCCCCCCCCAGCACACTGGTTTGCCCAGGGCCCCCCCCCCAGCACACTGGTTTGCCCAGGGGCCCTCCCCCCAGCACACTGGTTTGCCCAGGGGGCCCCCCCCAGCACACTGGTTTGCCCAGGGGCACCCCCCCCCAGCACGCTGGTTTGCCCAGGGGGCCCCCCAGCACGCTGGTTTGCCCAGGGGGCCCCCCAGCACGCTGGTTTGCCCAGGGGGGCCCCCCAGCACGCTAGTTTGCCCAGTGGGGTCCCAAAGCACGCTGGTTTGCCCAGGGGGGCCCCCTAGCACGCTGGTTTGCCCAGGGGGGCCCCCCAGCACGCTGGTTTGCCCAGGGGGGCCCCCCAGCACGCTGGTTTGCCCAGGGGGACCCCCCAGCACGCTGGTTTGCCCAGGGGGGCCCCCCAGCACGCTGGTTTGCCCAGGGGGGCCCCCCAGCACGCTCGTTTGCCCAGGGGGGCCCCCCAGCACGCTCGTTTGCCCAGGGGGGCCCCCCCAGCACGCTGGTTTGCCCAGGGGGGCCCCCCAGCACGCTGGTTTGCCCAGGGGGGGACCCCAGCACGCAGGTTTGCCCAGGGGGCCCCCCAGCACGCTGGTTTGCCCAGGGGGGGCCCCCCAGAACGCTGGTTTGCCCAGGGGAGCCCCCCAGCACACTGGTTTTCCCAGGGGGCCCCCCCAGCACACTGGTTTGCCCAGGGGCCCCCCCCCCAGCACACTGGTTTGCCCAGGGGGCCCCCCAGCACACTGGTTTGCCCAGGGGGCCCCCCCAGCACACTGGTTTGCCCAGGGGGCCCCCCCCAGCACACTGGTTTGCCCAGGGGGCCCCCCAGCACGCTGGTTTGCCCAGGGGGCCCCCCCCAGCACGCTGGTTTGCCCAGGGGGCCCCCCAGCACGCTGGTTTGCCCAGGGGGGCCCCCCAGCACGCTGGTTTGCCCAGGGGGGCCCCCCAGCACGCTGGTTTGCCCAGGGGGGCCCCCCAGCACGCTGGTTTGCCCAGGGGGGCCCCCCAGCACGCTGGTTTGCCCAGGGGGGCCCCCAGCACGCTGGTTTGCACAGGGGGGACCCCAGCACGCTGGTTTGCCCAGGGGGGCCCCCCAGCACGCTGGTTTGCCCAGGGGGGCCCCCAGCACGCTGGTTTGCCCAGGGGGGCCCCCCAGCACGCTGGTTTGCCCAGGGAGGGCCCCCAGCACGCTGGTTTGCCCAGGGGGGGCCCCCCAGGATGCTGGTTTGCCCAGGGGGGGCCCCCCAGCACACTGGTTTGAGCAGGGGGGCCCCTCCAGAACGCTGGTTTGCCCAGGGGGGCCCCCCAGCACGCTGGTTTGCCCAGGGGGCCCCCCAGCACGCTGGTTTGCCCAGGGGGGCCCCCCAGCACGCTGGTTTGCCCAGGGGGGCCCCCCAGCACGCTGGTTTGCCCTGGGGGCCCCCAGCACGCTGGTTTGCCCAGGGGGGCCCCCCAGCACGCTGGTTTGCCCAGGGGGGCCCCCCAGCACGCTGGTTTGCCCAGGGGAGCCCCCCAGCACGTTGGTTTGCCCAGGGGGGCCCCCCAGCACGCTGGCTTGCCCAGGGGGGCCCCCCCAGCACGCTGGTTTGCCCAGGGTGGCCCCCCAGCACGCTGGTTTGCCCAGGGGGGCCCCCAGCACGCTGGTTTGCCCAGGGGGGCCCCCCAGCACGCTGGTTTGCCCAGGGGGGCCCCCAGCACGCTGGTTTGCCCAGGGGGGCCCCCCAGCACGCTGGTTTTCCCAGGGGGGCCCCCCAGCACGCTGGTTTGCCCAGGGGGGCTCCCCAGCACGCTGCTTTGCCCAGGGGGGCCCTCCAGCACGCTGGTTTGCCCAGGGGGGCCCCCCCAGCACGCTGGTTTGCCCAGGGGGGCCCCCCAGCACGCTGGCTTGCCCAGGGGGGCCCCCCAGCACGCTGGTTTGCCCAGGGTGGCCCCCCAGCACGCTGGTTTGCCCAGGGGGGCCCCCAGCACGCTGGTTTGCCCAGGGGGGCCCCCCAGCACGCTGGTTTGCCTAGGGGCGCCCCCCCCCCAGCACGCTGGTTTGCCCAGGGTGCCCCCCCAGCACACTGGTGTGCCCAGGGGAGGCCCCCCCAGCACACTGGTGTGCCCAGGGGAGGCCCCCCCCCAGCACACTGGTGTGCCCAAGGGGACCCCCCCCAGCACACTGGTTTGCCCAGGGGGCCCCCCCAACACACTGGTTTGCCCAAGGGCCCCCCCCCAGCACAATGGTTTGCCCAGGGGGCCCCCCCTCAGCTCACTGGTTTGCCCAGGGGGCCCCCCAGCTCACTGGTTTGCCCAGGGGCACCCCCAGCACACTGGTTTGCATAGGGGGCCCCCCCAGCACACTGGTTTGCCCAGGGCCCCTCCCCCAGCACACTGGTTTGCCCAGGGGCCCTCCCCTTAGCACACTGGTTTGCCCAGGGGGCCCCCTAGCACACTGGTTTGCCCAGGGGGGGCCCCCCAGCACACTGGTTTGAGCAGGGGGGCCCCCCCAGAACGCTGGTTTGCCCAGGGGGGGCCCCCCAGCACGCTGGTTTGCCCAGGGGGCCCCCCAGCACGCTGGTTTGCCCAGGGGGGCCCCCCAGCACGCTGGTTTGCCCAGGGGGGCCCCCCAGCACGCTGGTTTGCCCAGGGGGCCCCCAGCACGCTGGTTTGCCCAGGGGGGCCCCCCAGCACGCTGGTTTGCCCAGGGGGGCCCCCCAGCACGCTGGTTTGCCCAGGGGAGCCCCCCAGCACGTTGGTTTGCCCAGGGGGGCCCCCCAGCACGCTGGCTTGCCCAGGGGGGCCCCTCAGCACGCTGGTTTGCCCAGGGTGGCCCCCCAGCACGCTGGTTTTCCCAGGGGGGCCCCCAGCACGCTGGTTTGCCCAGGGGGGCCCCCCAGCACGCTGGTTTGCCCAGGGGGGCCCCCAGCACGCTGGTTTGCCCAGGGGGGCCCCCCAGCACGCTGGTTTTCCCAGGGGGGCCCCCCAGCACGCTGGTTTGCCCAGGGGGGCTCCCCAGCACGCTGCTTTGCCCAGGGGGGCCCTCCAGCACGCTGGTTTGCCCAGGGGGCCCCCCCCAGCACGCTGGTTTGCCCAGGGGGGCCCCCAGCACGCTGGCTTGCCCAGGGGGGCCCCCCAGCACGCTGGTTTGCCCAGGGTGGCCCCCCAGCACGCTGGTTTGCCCAGGGGGGCCCCCAGCACGCTGGTTTGCCCAGGGGGGCCCCCCAGCACGCTGGTTTGCCTAGGGGCGCCCCCCCCCAGCACGCTGGTTTGCCCAGGGTGCCCCCCCAGCACACTGGTGTGCCCAGGGGAGGCCCCCCCCAGCACACTGGTGTGCCCAGGGGAGGCCCCCCCCAGCACACTGGTGTGCCCAGGGGGACCCCCCCCCAGCACACTGGTTTGCCCAGGGGGCCCCCCCAACACACTGGTTTGCCCAAGGGCCCCCCCCCCAGCACAATGGTTTGCCCAGGGGGCCCCCCTCAGCCCACTGGTTTGCCCAGGGGGCCCCCCAGCTCACTGGTTTGCCCAGGGGCCCCCCCCAGCACACTGGTTTGCATAGGGGGCCCCCCCAGCACACTGGTTTGCCCAGGGCCCCTCCCCCAGCACACTGGTTTGCCCAGGGGCCCTCCCCTTAGCACACTGGTTTGCCCAGGGGGCCCCCTAGCACACTGGTTTGCCCAGGGGCACCCCCCCAGCACACTGGTTTGCCCAAGGCCCCCCCCCAACACACTGGTTTTCCCAGGGGGCCCCCCCCAGCACACTGGTTTGCCCAGGGGGCCCCCCCCAGCACACTGGTTTGCCCAGGGGGCCCCCCAGCACACTGGTTTGCCCAGGGGGCCCCCCCCAGCACACTGGTTTGCCCAGGGGGCCCCCCCCAGCACACTGGTTTGCCCAGGGGGCTCCCCCCCCAGCACACTGGTTTGCCCAGGGGGCCCCCCAGCACGCTGGTTTGCCCAGGGGGGCCCCCCAGCACGCTGGTTTGCCCAGGGGGGCCCCCCAGCACGCTGGTTTGCCCAGGGGGGCCCCCCAGCACGCTGGTTTGCCCAGGGGGGGCCCCCAGCACGCTGGTTTGCCCAGGGGGCCCCCCAGCACGCTAGTTTGCCCAGGGGGGCCCCCCAGCACGCTGGTTTGCCCAGGGGGGCCCCCCAGCACGCTGGTTTGCCCAGGGGGGCCCCCAGCACGCTGGTTTGCACAGGGGGGCCCCCCAGCACGCTGATTTACCCAGGGGGGCCCCCCAGCACGCTGGTTTGCCCAGGGGGGCCCCCCAGCACGCTGGTTTGCCCAGGGGGGCCCCCCAGCACGCTGGTTTGCCCAGGGGGGCCCCCAGCACGCTGGTTTGCCCAGGGGGGTCCCCCCAGGACGCTGGTTTGCCTAGGGGGGGCCCCCCAGCACACTGGTTTGCCCAGGGGGCCCCCCCCAGAACGCTGGTTTGCCCAGGGGGGCCCCCCAGCACGCTGGTTTGCCCAGGGGGCCCCCCAGCACGCTGGTTTGCCCAGGGGGGCCCCCCAGCACGCTGGTTTCCCCAGGGGGGCCCCCCAGCACGCTGGTTTGCCCAGGGGGCCCCCAGCACGCTGGTTTGCCCAGGGGGGCCCCCCAGCACGCTGGTTTGCCCAGGGGAGCCCCCCAGCACGTTGGTTTGCCCAGGGGGGCCCCCCAGCACGCTGGCTTGCCCAGGGGGGCCCCCCAGCACGCTGGTTTCCCAGGGGGGGACCTCCCCCCCCCAGCACGCTGGTTTGCCCAGGGGGGCCCCCCCCAGCACGCTGGTTTGCCTAGGGGGCCCCCCCAGCACGCTGGTTTGCCCAGGGGGCCCCCCCAGCACACTGGTTTGCCCAGGGGGGCCCCCCAGCACACTGGTTTGCCCAAGGGCCCCCCCCAGCACACTGGTTTGCCCAGGGGGGCCCCCCCCAGCTCACTGGTTTGCCCAGGGGGCCCCCCCCAGCACACTGGTTTGCCCAGGGGGCCCCCCCCAGCACACTGGTTTGCCCAGGGGGCCCCCCCCCAGCACACTGGTTTGCCCAGGGGCACCCCCTCCCCAGCACGCTGGTTTGCCCAGGGGGCCCCCCAGCACGCTGGTTTGCCCAGGGGGCCCCCCAGCACGCTGGTTTGCCCAGGGGGGCCCCCCAGCACGCTAGTTTGCCCAGTGGGGTCCCAAAGCACGCTGGTTTGCCCAGGGGGGCCCCCTAGCACGCTGGTTTGCCCAGGGGGGCCCCCCAGCACGCTGGTTTGCCCAGGGGGGCCCCCAGCACGCTGGTTTGCCCAGGGGGACCCCCCAGCACGCTGGTTTGCCCAGGGGGGCCCCCCAGCACGCTGGTTTGCCCAGGGGGGCCCCCCAGCACGCTCGTTTGCCCAGGGGGGCCCCCCAGCACGCTGGTTTGCCCAGGGGGGCCCCCCCAGCACGCTGGTTTGCCCAGGGGGGCCCCCCAGCACGCTGGTTTGCCCAGGGGGGGACCCCAGCACGCAGGTTTGCCCAGGGGGCCCCCCAGCACGCTGGTTTGCCCAGGGGGGGCCCCCCAGAACGCTGGTTTGCCCAGGGGAGCCCCCCAGCACGCTGGTTTGCCCAGGGCCCCTCCCCCAGCACACTGGTTTGCCCAGGGGCCCTCCCCTTAGCACACTGGTTTGCCCAGGGGGCCCCCTAGCACACTGGTTTGCCCAGGGGCACCCCCCCAGCACACTGGTTTGCCCAAGGGCCCCCCCCAGCACACTGGTTTTCCCAGGGGGCCCCCCCAGCACACTGGTTTGCCCAGGGGGCCCCCCCAGCACACTGGTTTGCCCAGGGGGCCCCCCAGCACACTGGTTTGCCCAGGGGGCCCCCCCAGCACACTGGTTTGCCCAGGGGGCCCCCCCCCAGCACACTGGTTTGCCCAGGGGGCTCCCCCCCAGCACACTGGTTTGCCCAGGGGGCCCCCCAGCACGCTGGTTTGCCCAGGGGGCCCCCCCCAGCACGCTGGTTTGCCCAGGGGGCTCCCCCCCAGCACACTGGTTTGCCCAGGGGCCCCCCCAGCACGCTGGTTTGCCCAGGGGGGCCCTCCCCTTCCCCCCCCAGCACGCTGGTTTGCCCAGGGGGCCCCCCCAGCACGCTGGTTTGCCCAAGGAGGCCCTCCTCTTCCCCCCCCAGCACGCTGGTTTGCCCAGGGGGGCCCCCCAGCACGCTGGTTTGCCCAGGGGGCCCCCAGCACGCTGGTTTGCCCAGGGGGGGCCCCCCAGCACGCTGGTTTGCCCAGGGGAGCCCCCAGCACGTTGGTTTGCCCAGGGGGGCCCCCCAGCACGCTGGCTTGCCCAGGGGGGCCCCCCAGCACGCTGGTTTGCCCAGGGGGGCCCCCCAGCACGCTGGTTTGCCCAGGGGGGCCCCCAGCACGCTGGTTTGCCCAGGGGGGCCCCCCAGCACGCTGGTTTGCCCAGGGGGCCCCCCAGCACGCTGGTTTGTCCAGGGGGGCCCCCCAGCACGCTGGTTTGCCCAGGGGGGCCCTCCAGCACGCTGGTTTGCCCAGGGGGGCCCCCAGCACGCTGGTTTGCCCAGGGGGGCCCCCCAGCACGCTGGTTTGCCCAGGGGGGGCCCCAGCACGCTGGTTTGCCCAGGGGGGCCCCCCAGCACGCTGGTTTGCCCAGGGGGGGGGCCCCCCAGCACGTTGGTTTGCCCAGGGGGGCCCCCCAGCACGCTGGTTTGCCCAGGGGGGGTGCCCCCCAGCACGCTGGTTTGCCCAGGGGGGCCCCCCAGCACGCTGGTTTGCCCAGGGGGGGTGCCCCCCAGCACGCTGGTTTGCCCAGGGGGGCCCCCCAGCACGCTGGTTTGCCCAGGGGGCCCCCCCCAGCACGCTGGTTTGCCTAGGGGGGCCCCCAGCACGCTGGTTTGCCCAGGGGGGCCCCCCAGCACGCTGGTTTGCCCAGGGGGGGCCCCCCAGCTCGCTAGTTTGCCCAGGGGTCCCCCCCAGCACGCTGGTTTGCCCAGGGGGGGCCCCCCAGCACTCTGGTTTGCCCAGGGGGGCCCCGAGCACGCTGGTTTGCCCAGGTGGCCCACCCAGCACGCTGGTTTGCCCAGGGGGCCCCCCCAGCACGCTGGTTTGCCCAGGGGGGGGCCCCCCAGCACGCTGGTTTGCCCAGCGGGGGGCCCTCCCCCCCCCCCAGCACGCTGGTTTGCCCAGGGGGGCCCCCCCAGCACGCTGGTTTGCCCAGGGGCCCCCCCCAGCACGCTGGTTTGCCCAGGGGGCCCCCCCAGCACGCTGGTTTGCCCAGGGGGCCCTCCTCTTCCCCCCCCAGCACGCTGGTTTGCCCAGGGGGGGCCCCCCCAGCACGCTGGTTTTCCTAGGGGGGCCCCCCAGCACGCTGGTTTGCCCAGGGGGCCCCCCCAGCACACTGGTGTGCCCAGGGGGGCCCCCCAGCACACTGGTTTGCCCAGGGGGGCCCCCCCAGCACACTGGTTTGCCCAGGGCCCCCCCCAGCACACTGGTTTGCCCAGGGGGCCCCCCCAGCAAACTGGTTTGCCCAGGGCGGCCCCCCCCAGCACACTGGTTTGCCCAGGGCCCCCCCCCAGCACACTGGTTTGCCCAGGGGCCCTCCCCACCAGCACACTGGTTTGCCCAGGGGGCCCCCCCCAGCACACTGGTTTGCCCAGGGCCCCCCCCCCAGCACACTGGTTTGCCCAAGGGCCCCCCCCAGCACACTGGTTTGCCCAGGGGGCCCCCCCAGCACACTGGTTTGCCCAGGGGGCCCCCCCAGCACACTGGGGTGCCCAGGGGGCCCCCCAGCACACTGGGTTGCCCAGAGGGCCCCCCCAGCACACTGGTTTTCCCAGGGGGCCCCCCCAGCACACTGGTTTGCCCAGGGGGTCCCCCCAGCACACTGGTTTGCCCAGGGGGCCCCCCCAGCACACTGGTGTGTCCAGGGGGCCCCCCCCAGCACACTGGTTTGCCCAGGGGGCCCCCCCCCAGCACACTGGTTTCCCCAGGGGGCCCCCCCCAGCACACTGGTTTGCCCAGGGGACCCCCCCAGCACACTAGTTTGCCCAGGGGGCCCCCCCAGCACACTGGTTTGCCCAGGGGGCCCCCCCCCAGCACACTGGTTTGCCCAGGGGGCCCCCCCCAGCACACTGGTTTGCCCAGGGGGCCCCTCCCCCCAGCACACTGGTTTGCCCATGGGGGGGGGAGCCCCCAGCACACTGGTTTGCCCAGGGGGCCCCCCCCCAGCACACTGGTTTGCCCACGGGGGGGGGAGCCCCCAGTGCACTGGTTTGCCCAGGGGGCCCCCCCCCCAGCACACTGGTTTGCCCAGGGGGGGAGCCCCCAGTGCACTGGTTTGCCCAGGGGGGGGGATAGCCCCCAGCACACTGGTTTGCCCAGGGGGGGGAGCCCCCAGCGCACTGGTTTGCCCAGGGGGGGGGCGAGAGCCCCCAGCACACTGGTTTGCCCAGGGGGGGAGCCCCCAGCGCACTGGTTTGCCCAGGGGGGGGAGCCCCCAGTGCACTGGTTTGCCCCGGGGGGGGGAGAGCCCCCAGCACACTGGTTTGCCCAGGGGGGGAGCCCCCAGCGCACTGGTTTGCCCAGGGGGGGGGGAGAGCCCCCAGCACACTGGTTTGCCCAAGGGGGGGAGCCCCCAGTGCACTGGTTTGCCCAGGGGGGGGGGGAGAGCCCCCAGCACACTGGTTTGCCCAGGGAGGGGGGGAGCCCCCAGTGCAGTGGTTTGCCCAAGGCAGTGCTTGCCTTGGCCACGCATGAAAATGTAATTTATTGCTGGGGATTTGAATGCTCATTGTCTAGAGTTGGATGCGACTTGGTCAGCCAATGCAGATGGGCGCCATTTAGCTGCAGCTCTGCGAAAGGTACCAGAGATTACACTTCTCAACACTGGGGAACCCACTCACATTAATGGGGGGGCGGGTCCCATGATCTTACAATAATCTCAACAGCACTCAAGCATCAGGCGAAGTGAGAGGTAGACCCGATGACCACCAGTGACCACCATCCACTATGCTACTGTCACAACACTAAACATAGAACGACCTCCTGCACCACTGCACAACCTAGGTGGAATTTAATAGTCAACTGAAATATATACCAGGAGGACCTTGAAAAATAGTTTGCAACATACACGCCATCTGAGGATTTGAACATACATGAGACCAATCTGCAGGAAGCCATTGCAGCTGCCGCAAACAAAGCTATTCCAATCATTATCCCAGGAAACACAAAACGAAACAACTATTGGTTCTATAGTAATGAAGTTAAAGAACAAAACCACAAAGTCAACTTCTTCAGAAAACATCTGAAGAGAAACCTCACCCGAGAAGGTAGAACTCCAAGAACGGTGATATCTAAAGCAAGACGAGTTTCTAGAGAGGTAAAGGAGGCAAGATGGTTTGAGTGGTGTTAAACTCTAAATGAACATAGTAGTCTTGGGAAGATAAGGGGGCAGATTAAAACCATATCAGGTCGACCAGCCTTACCACAGGTATCCCCTCTGGTGCCTCCTTGCCATGGTGAGGAGCTCACGTACACATCCCTGGGACCGGTGTGGGTTGCCTTTGCCCCCTCTCCTGCCCCCCTCTTTGGGTTGTGTACGTGCTGATGGCACCATGTAGGGGCCTTGTGAGCCATCGGACCACCTGCTGGAGGGGTCGCCTATGAGAGGCCGCCCTGAGTGGATAGTTGGGTGTCCAGGCTGGGGCGATAGGGGGAATGGGGTCTTAGCACCAGTGTGGGAGAATGAACGATGTAGTAGGACTCCCCTGTTGAAAAGGGGGAGCACCGCTGGGGACGACGCACCCTTCCCACACTGGCTCGCGCTCGGCCTCCCTGGCTGCCCTGGTAGGTGGTATCCCTTGGTTCCAGGTCCCAACCTTTGAATTTGTTTGCTATATGGATGACGACACGACTGCTCTTACCCAGGCTCATAGGGTGGGCGACCACGCCCCTGAGTCGGACCGTCCTGGAAGGCCGGGATCTGTAGCCCCAACTACAGGGCCCGGTTTAGGCCCAGACCAGACTCTTCCTCCCTGCTCCCCTCCCTCCTCTGTGGTTGGGTCGAGCCCCAAGCCTGCTGTGGTGACCGCCTCGTCCCCTTGCATGGCTCCATCTCTTATTGTGACAACTGCGCCTTTTGACCTCTCTCTCTCTCAAGGTTCTCATCGCCGTCCCTGCCACGGCCGCTCTTGTATGCTCCCTTCCCATACTCATTCGTACCATGCTTTGTTTGGTCCTCCTACGTGGATTAAGTACTTTGATCTCCATCCTTTGGATTTAGCTCCTCCTGACGATTTTTCCCTTAATAGGCATCTTGTAGATTCAGTAGATGCCTCTGTTACCTTTAACCCCACCCGTCTTGGTACCCGTGTCATTGCTGCTCTTTCTCAGGATTCAGTCACCCGCTTGGCCGCCTTATCCTGCCTTGGCGAGACCCTTGCTTGGGTCACAAAGAACGCTCGGTTGAATGCCAGTGTTGGCACTGTTCTCCCGCACCATGTTGCGACTGGTGTTAGGGATCTATGAGACTGCCACGAGGATATCAAGCATATCCTCGAAGCCCAGGGTCATTCTGGGCTTCGAGGTGGATTCCGCTCTTCATCCTGGGCATACCCAGGAGGATACGTTTACTCGTCCCCCTCGTGGTCATCGCCGTCTGCCCCTTCTGGTTGTGAAGGTTACCTTTGATAGAAGGACCCTTCCGCCCTCTGTCATTCTTGCTGGTGCCAAATGCTCTGTTCAGGAGTATATTCCATCTCCTTGGCTCTGCAACAAGTGCTGGAGGTTTGGGCATGGTGCCCTCAAATGCTCTAGTCCTGGCTCTGTCCCATGTGTGGAGGCGAGGGTCACTGTTGGAGTGCACTTCTCCCCAGGCCCGCTGCCTCAATTGCGGCAAGGCTCGCCCAACCTTCTCCCGCACGTGTATACGTTAAAACTTGAGGCGGCCGTCCTCAACTTGAAACACCGGGACCGTTTGTCTTTTCGTGAGGCTCGGCGCCAAGTTAGTTTCCCCTCTCTCGCTGGCGTCTCCAATGCTCGCGTGGTGCGCTCCTCCTCTCCTCATCCTTCCCACCTTCTTCAGTCTCACAACCGTTTCCAAGCCTTAGACCCGGACACGCCCACCACTACCTCCCCTGTTTCCCTCCATTCTGTCCCGGAGGGTCCCCTTCTTGGTTCTCCGTCTAGGGCTCCCCCTCTTTCTACCCAGTCTGTCATGTCTCCTGTGTCTTCTTGATTTGATTGTTGCCGCCGAAGGCGGCTAGTTTATTGTGCACCCCATACTCATCCTGTGAGCGGTAGCGCAAAAGCATTACAGAGGGCACAAAAGGTCTTTATCAGACCTCATCTTAGATTATTACATAAACAATTTCTTCAATTCTTCACACCTTATAGATACAATGTCAGCTAGTTACAGAGAAAGTGCTATTACAAGAGCTACATATTTACAGTAAGTCATCATACATTAATGGTAGGTCTTGTCGTTAATACATAATAGTTTGGCCAATGGGGATATTAGTCATAGGGGAGCTTCTGTTTATTATTAGTCCTCACAATACACTACTTGTTTCTGAATCTCATATGTCGTTCATCTACTGGAAGCAAAATGTGGGTACAGTGCAAGGATTTCAGGTAATTTATCCATGGTAATAAGATAGGTTGCCATATCATACAGAGTGAGCTTAGATTTATCTCTAAAAGGCTCAATTTTACAACAATCCAAGATATAGTGTTCGAGTGTGTGTCCCTGCCTATGTCCACACACTTTACACTTTACTTCATCTAGAGATCCCTATACAAGCCGAACTGCCAGAGATACTTGTAGCCAAGTCTTATACGAGCTGTGACAACATCTGTTAGTCTACTGACTTTGTTACTTGCCCCATACACATGTTTTACTTCACACATTTCATTGTGATGAACAATGGACCTACTAGTTCCAGTTTGCACTGTTCTACTTTCTTCAAATCCATCTAGGAGTTCTCGTCTAATGACACTTTTAAGGGACCTATTTGATAACTCAAGATTCCATTCAATACGGTCTTTATTTACTGCAGCCTTAGCAAGGGCGTCAACTTTGTCATGTTCCTGCATGCCAATGTGAGAAGGAATCCACAACATTTTTATATTTACCCTCTTGCTAAGTATTCATACATATCTACGTCTAGCTTCCAAGACAAGCACGTTATTACTTGATTGCAAACTGTTTATTGCTCGTAGTGAGGATAGGGAGTCAGAAATAATTAAGCTGTCTACTTCAGTGTTGTCAATAATTTCGAGTGCTACCAGTATCGCTACCAACTCGGCTTGCATTGTGGACGCCCAGTTACTAATTCGGATATTTCTTTGAATTTTGCTGCCATCGGGCTGATGAGCAATAACAGCACTTCCTGCCCTCCCTGTAGCTGTATTGAGTGATCCGTCAGTGTATATGGTCTGTGCAATGTTGTTTTCAGCTTGTATATTGTGAATGTGTTCTATGGTGCTTAATTTAGCAGCAAGCTGAGCATGAGGGTTGCTTGTGATTAGTTTCTTGGTGGGGTATGCAGGGGTCAGGATGTCAAAAGGTACTATCTGCCAGGGTGGAAGGAAGTGCTGTACTCTTTCATCTGTATATACATCGTGCAGTCCCATCATTTTAATATGAGTGGCAGTTCTTTGAATCCATTTAGACTCGCTAGTTACATTTCGTATGTGTTCTAACAGTGCAACTGACACAATGTTGTTTTTGTTATCACGCAGCAGCTTTAGTCCCATCATAAGATTAATTTCAAATATTCTATCTCGAATGCTAAGTATATTTAATTCTTTCCGCATGTTGAGAACTTTGGTAGTTATAGGACAGCCAAGTATAATTCTGAGTGCTTCATTTTGCATTTTTTCCAGTCTATCAATACTTTTGCCATTCTGCAGGACCAAAGCTGGTGCATGATAGTCTATCAGAGACCTTATATACGCTAAATACACCATTCTTGCTATTCTAATATTAACACCATATTTCGGGCTGTACCCCACTACAGTTCTGAGAGCCTTGAGTCTGTCTCTACATTGTTGATGTAACTTATTGACTGCAGTTGAGGTACAAGGGACAGAGACTCCAAGGTATTTGAAAGAAGAGACATAGTCTATTGGTATGTTGTCTATCTTAAGTTTTCGTGGTCCACTTTTGCGGTTGCCAATTTGTCTGTTAAATACCTTAGTTTTAGCAGCGTTGATTACAAGACCAAGGCTCTCACAAGCTGTATGTATACAATTTAAGACTGTTTGCATTTCGCGGTGGGTTTTAGTATGCACAAGGATGTCATCTGCATAGCTGATAGTGATGTTTGCCGGACTAGTTGGGATTGATTTTAGTAAAGCATTAATTAGAACATTAAACAAGGTAGGACTAAGTACTCCTCCTTGTGGGGTGCCTAGTTGCATTACTTTAGTTTCACTCTTGTAGCCTTGGAACAGTGCAGAGGACTTCCGGTTGGTAAGATAGCCTCGTATCCATTGTAATAAATGTCCCACTATATCCATTCTCGCTAATTCATACATAATCACTTCCCTATTAGCAATATCAAAGGCATTTTTTAAATCAAGAAATGTTGTGTACTTGTGCCTTTTATCTCCATGAACAGTAAGAAAGGTTGTGATACAGTTGTGTACACTTTTACCATGTGTGAAACCATTGATATCAGGTGACATGTGCTCTTTAACTCTATACAATAATCTATTAAGCACCATTCTCTCAAAGGTTTTGCACATGCAACTGGTCAGTGAGATGGGACGGAAAGCATCAGGTTGGCCAGGCTTTGGTACAGGTACCGTAAGACTGGTGGTCCATGATACAGGCAACTGCCCAGTGACATAGCTAGCATTAAAGAATTCTAATAATGGGTTACCGGGTACACGATGTAGGAGTCTTAGAATATGATAGGTGATGCCGTCCTCACCAGGAGCAGTGCTACTGCCCCTGGAGAGGGCTGCATCCAATTCATAATCTGTATATGGAACATCACATTCATCATGTTGCTTGCTCAACATGAAATTTATGAGAGCATTTCTGTCTGTGGACCTCTCCTGCAATTTCTCCCTAGTGCTAGCTGGTAACATTCCAAGGCTGGAAACCTGAGCCCATTTTGCAATTAACTGATTGGCTTTCTGTATCGGGTTTGGGTGTGAAACTTGTCTACTATTTTTACCAATAATTTTGTTTATGCCTTTCCAGGCTTTGCCCAGGGGAGTATGTGTCCTCTTTCTCCTCTCCCTCCGGTCCTCCTTGCCGTCATTCTCCTCCATCTCTTGGCTCTCCACATCGCCTGACTGTGCGGGCCGATGTCCATCGCTCTCCTGGTGGTCGGGTTGTTCACTCTCGCTCTTCTTCTCCTATCGAGACGCTGGAGTCTGTTGCCCAGTACATTGCTGCTGGGATGCCTGTCTCTTTGAGTCAGAAGCGGAAACCTGGCTCCTCTCCTTCCTCCTCCCTGGTAGGTAAGAAGGCTTCGCTTTCTTCGTCGCCCGTTATCTCTGATTCTATCATTCCTTCCCCTCCCGCTTCGGTGGTAGAGCCCCCTGTTCCTACTGTGGGGGTGTCTTTAGCCCACCGGTTCCATCTCGGTTCCTACCTTTGCTAGGGTGCGCGCCCCTCTTTCTGCCCCTCCTCCTCCAGACCCTGCTCGTCCACCTCTGGTCTGTCCTCCCGCTTCTTTCCCCCCGTCCTTTACTCAGTTTACCCATGCCCCCTAACCCTGACTTCGCTGACCCTGTGCTGCTCTAATGTGCTGTGTTCCTTTTTCTCCTTTGTTTCTTCTTTGCTCTCTGTTGCCCTATCTCTATTTGCCGATGTCTATTCTTCAATGGAACATCTGTGGATATTACGCTAATTTCCTTGACCTCCAACTTCTAATTTCACAGTTTTTGCCCCTTTGTGTCTGTCTCCAGGAGCCGATGCTTGGTGCTCGTCCTGGTCGCTTTCGTGGCTATTATTTTACCCGCCCCCCCCCCCCCCCAGCTGTTGCTAGGGCCCATAATTCTTCTGCTCTCTTGATTCATTCCGATGTTCCCCTTGTCCCCTTACTTTTTTTTCTCGGCTCTCCACTGTTCTTCTGCCCGTGTCTTTGTGCGTAGATGGTGCACGGTTTGTTCCATTTATCTCCCTTCCACCCCACCCCCCCTAGGTGTCCCACTTTCTCTTCTCAATCCTAAACACCACCTAGACTCCTTACCGGAGCCTGTGCTCCTGCTGGGCGATTTCAATTGTCGTCATAACCTTTGGGGTGATGTGCTGACGATCACTCGGGGTCGCCTCCTTGAACCTTTCATCCTCTTCTTTCCTGTCCCTAATTAATTCTGGTGCGCCCACTCATTTGGACTCTTGGACTCACTCCCTTTCCTGTCTCCATCTTTCTCTGTGCTCGTCATCCCTTTCCTTAGATTTCGGGTGGCAGGTCCTTGATGACCTTCATGGGAGTGACCATTTTCCTATCCTTGTTACTTTTTTCTCTTTTCGCCCTCCCCTCTCCTTCCCTAGGTGGCGGTTTGCCGAGGCTGACTGGCGCCTCTTTACTCTACGTGCTACTATTTCCGACCTCTCTGTTCTGCCTCTCCCTCGCGCCCTACTTCTTTTTCATGACACTCTCTTTGACGCTGCCACCTACTTTATTCTTCGCTCTTCCTCTCGGAGAACGCGGAAGTGCGTTCCCTGGTGGAATGTGGACTGTGCTCAGATCTCCGCTGTAAGCGTGCAGCCTGGAAGAGACATCGCCGCCGGCAGATGGTTGAGTCTTTTTGTTTCGGAAGGCGAGTGCCGTGCCCTGTAGGACCATCCGTGCAGCTAAACGTACTTGCTGGATGTCTTATGTCTCCACCGTTACGTCCGAAACTCCTCTACCTCTGGTCTGGAAGCGTATCCGCAAGTTTGCGGGTGAGTTAGTTCCCGATGTCTCGCCGGTCCTTCGCCTCCATGGTGATCTTGTGGCAGACCCGTTGCAGGTTGCGACCGAACTGGGGTTCCCATTTTTCATCCGTTGGTTCTGGTTCTTCCTTCGTAAGCTTATTCTTGAATATCGTCCTCTAAATTTCTGTACTTATCTTCATCTTCCCTATAATGATCCCTTCTCTCTCTGAACTTCAGTCGGCCCTAGATCATCTGCATTGCTCTATTTATAAATACTTTTTTTTAATCTGTCATGGACTCTGTGGTTTGTAAATGTCTACATTTCTTGTCTTAGTTGCAAGTTTTTCAGCTTCGTCTGCAATGTAGCCCTTTGCGGTTCTACGGCGGTGGGCTCCAATGACATTCATTATGAAATGCTTTGACATCTCCCTCCGTGCACGCCTCAGTATTTACTGAGCCTTTACAATCAGGTCTGGGAGTTGTCGTCAGTCCCTGAAGAGTGGCTCGATGCTGTTGTCCTCCCTGCTCAGAAACCAGGGTCTCTAGCGTCATCCCCCAAGGACTTCCGCCCTATTGCCCTCACGAGTTGCCTGCAAGCTCTTTGAACGTATGGTTAACGTTAGTTTGATGTAGTTCTTAGAAAACCATCGCCACCACCTCCCACTCTCAATTTCGTTTTCGCAAGTGTCGCAGCACGACAGATGTCTTGGTGAACTTGGTCTACTTTTGCTGCAAAGACCTCCATTGTTGCCGTCCTTTTTTACCTGGAAAAGGCTTAAGACGCTACCTGGGGATATCTTATTCTGTCTCAACTTCATTCTTTTGGCCTCTGTGGGAATCTCCCTCTCTTCCTCCAGTTTTTCCTCTCTCGTCGTTCTTTTCGTGTCCGGCTTGGTACCACTCCCTCTGCCCCTTTTCGGAAGTATGAGGGTGTACCCCAGGGTAGTGTTCTGAGCACTTCTTTTTCTAGTTGCCCTCAACGGTCTTCTTTCCTCTTCCTTCTGGCGTCTTCTCCGCTCACTATGTTGACGATCTTACCCTGGTGTCAGGGTGATGATTCGCCTCTCATTCAACGGCGGCTTCAACTTGCGATTGATGCCATGTCGTCTTGGGCCCCTGTCATGGCTTAAAGCTCTCTACGTCCAAGACTTGTGCTATGACTTTTACTCGGAAGCATGTAGTTCTTCATCCCACTTTGTCGCTTTATGGTCATCACCTTGTGTACAGGGATTCCACTAAGCTTTTGGGGTTAGTCTTTGACACTCGTTTGTCTTGGTCGGCCAATATCTCTTACCTCAGAGTTGAATGCTTAACCTACTAAAAGGCCCTTAACCTACTTAATTTAAGGTTTTTTCCCATACTTCTTGGGGAGCTGATAGGCGCGCACTCCTCTCTCGTCCTGTCTAAACTCGATTATGGTTGCCCTGCATACTCTTCTGCTTCTTCTACTCCTTGCCGTCTTGATGCTTTGCACCATACTGGGATGTGTCTTAGCTCTGGTGCCTTTTGCAGGCGATGAGTCACAATAACGTGGCCCCAGCGTGTCACGGAAGCGCGCGTCAATTCCGAAAAGTGTATACTCTCTTCAACTTTGTCACCTCAATTTTCGTTCTACGAGATTAAATTTGGTATCATTGTGTTCGCAATAAAATTCTCTACAGCACTAAATGCATATAAACTCCAAAAGCCCGGCTAATTACCCGCAGCAAGCAGAGAAAGTGCGAACGAGTTACCCGGGAGCGCGCAAACGCGATAAAATGTTTTCACTATTTTCACTCTGGTCACCTCAATTTTCGTCCTAGGTCTTTCATTTTGGTCTCAATGGATTCGTAATAGAATTCTCTAGAGGAATATTAGCATATAAAATAAAAAACCTGGTCACGCTCCAACCGCCGACGAGTTGAAGACGGGCCACGCGTTAGCCGTGAGTGAGCGCTCAGACACCTTCCTGCTACACTCCCAATTCCCGGCCACATATGTTTAGTATTATTTCCTGGTGGTAATCTCAATTTTCGTGTTACAGCGCTCATTTAGGTATGAAAATGTTCCTAATAGAATTCTTCAGATGGATATGTGCATATAAGGGCCAATTGAAGAACAACATTGCCTGTACAATACGGGAAAGTATGAACAAACAAAATAAATAAATAAATAATAAAAAAATTTGCACTTACCACCTCAGTGTTGTGTGTTGAACATTTGTTTTATCCACTCCACCTGCTCCTGGAAAACGTTTCCTGCAGGGTCAACCCATGTTTTGTATAGGTGGAGTGGATAGTGGGAGTTAGTCTCACATGCTTGTACTTCTCCTGTACACTACTCAGCTTCTGCTTTTCATGCCTTTCTTTCGCAATTTTCTTCCTGGAAGGGCCTTGTTCATGATCACTATCCATCGTGGAGTAAGCGTAGATAGTTTCTGAAGCCGCAGTAAGAAATATAGCCACGGAAAATAGCCGAAATGTTCACACGTTTGAGACGCGAGGGGAGGCGACACCGGTCACAACAGTGGAGTGAAAACAATGAGCCGACGGCGTGTGCTGCGCCGCCTGCGGGCCACTAGGCGCAACAAAGAAAATGGGAAGACATCAGCGCGCATTTTAAAACCAGTCCCAAAAAAATCGGATAAAAACCTGATTTTTGGCGAATTTTTAAAGTGGATGACGCAAGACTGCGTCATCCCCGGCATTACCGCCAGTAAACGGATGACGCAATGCTGCGTCATCCCCGAGCGAAAGTGTTAACCCTTAAACCGCGCATATCATATATATATATATATATATATATATATATATATATATATATATATATATATATATATATATATATATATATATGATATCAGTGACTAAACCGAAACCGCACACATCATTTAAGTATGCTTTTGTGTCTAGCTCTATAATTTAAATGCCCCGCCTAGGATAGGGGCAGCTATAGTACAGCCATGACCGATAGTTGCCAGATGCCACCTAGAAAAAATCTAGCCCAATATTCTTGGGTGTGAGAGCGTCAGTATTGAGCAAGCCACCAAGGCTGGTGCACGCAGCATGAGATCACAGCACCGCTGTTCAGCTTTTGACCACAGCATCGCCTACAAATGCCATAATATATATGATCCTGCTATTATTTAGTGATGATACCCCCTCCCCGCTCAGCTCGTTGTCGCCGTCTGGGGGCTTAGTGGGCGGCTGCCGGAGTGTGATGCTCCTTGGGACGGTCCTCTGTCCTTTTCTAGCCTTGTGCTCCTGCTGCCGTCCTCTCCAATTCTGCTGGGCATCTTTTCCTTTTCCTTCTGTTTCGTTTTTCTCCCCCCTCTTCTCCTATCTGCTTGCCGTTTCCTGCCGACCTTTTGCTCGTTCTGGTTCTTCCCTTGGACTTCTTCTACTTTGACGCCCGGGTGCTTGAGGAGGCATACTCTTGCACCCGTAGAACTGCAGTACCCGACGTCGAGAGCGAGGGGAACCTTTTATTGTCAATCCCCACTTCGTCACTGAATCCGATCTCGACGGACTGTCGGTTTCTTAAGGTGGCGTTTGTGGGGCGTATACTCACGACGCACCCCTAGGAGGCCCCGACAAGATCGGCGATAGCTTCTTGTTGGGTGTCCTGCCTCTAATTGTGGCTCCATGGTGGGTGTGGGGGCACATTCGTGAGTGAATTCGTAATTTCGTCAAGATGATAACCCCTGTTTCGGCTGCTTCTGGCTTACCTTTTCAGGCTCGTGGGGTGGGCGACCAAGCCCCCGAGTCGGTCCGTATTGGAAGACCGGGCTCTGTAGCCTCCGCTGCATTGGGCCCCGACCTTGCTCCTCCTTTGGCCTCTCTGACTCCTTCCCCTGGCTCCCCTCCCTCCTCTGTGGTTGGGTCGAGCCCCAAGCCCCCAGTGGTGACTACCTCGTCCCCTGGCGCGGCTCCTTCTCTAGTTGTAACTACTGCGCCTTTTAACCCCTCTCTCTCTGGGGGTTCTCACCGCCGTTCTCGTCACGGCCGCCCTCGCTCGATTCCTTCCAGTTCTGCTACCTATCAAGCCTTGTTTGGTCCCGCTTCGTGGGCCAAATATTTTGATCTCCTCCCTCTTGATTCTGCGCCTCCTGACGATTTCTCCCTTCATCGACATCTCATTGATTCCGTGGATGCCTCCATTACTTTTAACCCCTCTCGTCTCGGTACGCGTGTCGTTGCTGCTCCTTCTCAGGATGCTGCTTCCCGCTTGGCTGCCTTATCCTGCCTTGGCGAGACCCCCGTTCGGGTCTCGAAGAACGTTCAGTTGAATGCCAGTGTTGGCACTATTTTGCTCCCGCCCCATGTTGCGACCGGTGTTCGGGACCTACGCGACTGCCACGACGATATTCGACATATCCTCGCTGCCCAGGGCCATTCTATTCTCCAGGTGGACACGTTTACTCGTCCCCCTCGTGGTAGTCGCCGTCAACCCCTCCGGGTTGTGAAGATTACCTTTGATGGTAGGACCCTTCCACCCTCTGTCATTCTTGCTGGTGCCAGGTGCTCTGTCCAGGAGTACATTCCTTCTCCTCGGCTCTGCAACAAGTGCTGGAGGTTTGGGCATGGTGCCCTCCGCTGCTCCGGGACTGTCTCTCTCTGTCCTTTGTGTGGTGGCGAAGGTCACTCTAAGTCGGAGTGCGCTTCTCCCCAGGCTCGTTGCCTCAACTGCGGTGAGGCCCATCCTACCTTCTCCCGTGCGTGTGTCCATTACAAGCTTGAGGCAGCCGTCCTCAACTTGAAGCACCGGGAGCGTTTATCTTTTCCTGAGGCGAGGCGCCAGGTTCGCCGGCTCCCGCCTTATGCTAATATCTCTTATGCTCGCGTGTTGCGCTCTTCCTCTCCTCGTCCTTCCCGCCTTCCTCAGACTCACAACCGTTTCCGGGCCTTGGACAATGATGCACCCACTACCCCCTCCTCTGTCCCTTTGGGGTCTCTCCCGAAGGATCCTCCTCCTGGTCCTCTGTCTGGGGTTCCCCTTCCTTCTACCCGGTCTGTCGTGTCTTCTGTGTCTCCTTCCTCGTCCCCCTCCGATCCTCCTTCCCATCCTCTTCCTCCATCTATCGGCTCTCCCCGCCGCCTGTCGGTGCGGGCGGATGTCCATCGCTCTTCTAACGGCCGTCGTGTGTGCTCTCGTTCGGCTTCTCCTGTTGAGACACTGGAATCCGTTGCCCGGTACGTAGTTGCTGGGACACCGGTCTCTTTAAGTCAGAAGCGTAAGCCTGGCTCCTCTCCTTCCTCTTCCCCGGCGGGTAAGAAGGCTTCGCTTTCTTCCTCAGCTCCTCCTTCTGGCTCTGTTGCTCCTTCCACTCCCGTTTCAGTGCTTGCGCCCCCTGTTCCTGCTATGGAGGTTTCTTTGGCCCCTGCTTCCCTTTCGGTTGCTGCTCTTGCTGGGGTGCGCTCCTCTCTTTCTACTCCCCCTCTTCCTGCTGCTGTCCTTGACTGCTCCTCTCCGTTGTCTCCTCCTCCTCCTCCTCCGGACCCTGCCCGCCCACCTCTGATCTGTTCTCCCGTTTCCTTCCCTCCGTCTTTGCTCAGTTTACCCATGCCCCCTAACCCTGACTTTGCTGACCCTGATCCCGACCCTGATATTCTTTAACGTGCTCTGTTGGTCTTTCGCCTTTGTTTCTTCCTTGTTCTCTGTTTTTGTCCTTTCTCTTCTCGTCGTTGTCCATTCTTCAATGGAACGTTCGAGGTTATTACGCCAATTTCCTCGAACTCCAACTTCTGGTTTCGCGGTTTTCGCCCCTTTGTGTCTGTCTCCAGGAGCCGATGCTTGGTGCTCGTCCTGGTCGTTTTCGTGGCTATTCCTTTCTCTCCCCCCCCCCAGCCATTGCTGGGGCTTCTAATTCTTCTGCTCTCTTGATTCGGGCTGATGTTCCCTTTGTTCCTTTACTTTTTCCTTCGCCTCTCCATTGTTCTGCTGCTCGTATCTTTGTGGGGAAATGGTACACAGTTTGTTCCATTTATCTCCCCCCGAGTGTCCCGCTCTCTCTTCCTGATTTGAAACACCTCCTAGACTCCTTGCCGGAGCCTGTGCTCCTGCTGGGTGACTTCAATTGTCGTCATTCTCTTTGGGGTGACGTTCTGACGAATACCCGGGGTCGCCTCCTTGAGCCGTTTCTCCTCTCTTCTTCCCTGTCTCTTCTGAATTCTGGTGAGCCCACTCATTTGGACTCTCGAACTCGCACCCTTTCTTGTCTTGATCTTTCTCTCTGCTCTTCTTCTCTTTACTTAGATTTCACATGGCAGGTTCTTGATGACCTCCATGGAAGTGATCATTTCCCCATCCTTGTTTCCTTTTTCTCTTTTCGCCCTTCCCTCTCTTTCCCTAGGTGGCAGTTTGCTAAGGCGGACTGGACCCTATTTTCCCTCAGTGCTACTCTCTCTGACCTCTCCCTTCTGCCCCTCTCTCGCGCTCTCCTCCTTTTTCATGACACTGTCTTCGACGCTGCCCTCCGCTCTATTCCTCGCTCTTCCTCTCGGGGTCCACGGAAGTGCGTTCCCTGGTGGAATGCGGACTGTGCTCGGGCTGTCCGCTGTAAGCGTGCAGCCTGGAAGAAGCACCGCCGTAGGCAGACGACCGATTCTTTTCTTTTCTTTCGGAAAGCGAGTGCGGTGGCCCGTAGGGCCATCCGTACGGCTAAACGTGAATGTTGGGCATCTTATGTCTCGACAATTACGTCCGAAACCCCTCTGGCCCAGATCTGGAAGCGTATCCGCAAGATAGCGGGTAAGTTCGTTCCCGATGTTTCACCGGTCCTTCACCTCCATGATACTCTTGTGGCGGACCCGTTGCAGGTCGCTTCCGAACTGGGTTCCCACTTTTCTTCTGTTAGCTCTGGTCTTCATCTTCCCCAATCTTTCCTTCTTCGTAAACCTGTCCTTGAGTCTCGTCCTTTAGATTTCTGCACTCGTCTTCAGCTTCCCTATAATGATCCCTTCTCTCTCTCTGAACTTCGTTCTGCCCTGGCCCTCTGCGGTTCTACGGCGGCGGGCTCCGATGGTATTCATTATGAGATGCTTCGCCATCTCCCTCCGAGCACGTCTCAGTATTTACTGAGTCTGTATAATCGGATCTGGGAGTCGTCGTCAGTCCCTGAGGACTGGCTCGATGCCGTTGTCCTCCCTGTTCGCAAACCGGGGTCTCTGGGTACTTCCCCTAAGGACTTTCGCCCTATTGCTCTCACAAGTTGTGTCTGCAAACTCTTTGAACGTATGGTTAACGTTCGTCTGATGTGGTTCCTGGAACACCATCACCTCCTCTCCCCTTCTCAATTTGGTTTCCGCAAGTGCCGCAGCACGACAGATGTCCTGGTGAACTTGGAGGTCTATATACGTACTGCTTTTGCTGCGAAGACCTCCGTTGTTGCCGTCCTTTTTGACCTAGAAAAGGCTTACGACACCACTTGGCGTTATCATATCCTATCTCAACTTCATTCTTTTGGCCTTCGTGGTCATCTCCCTCTCTTTCTCCGCAGCTTCCTCTCTCGTCGTTCCTTTCGGGTGCGCCTTGGTACCGCTCTCTCTCCCTCTTTTCAGCAATACGAAGGTGTGCCCCAGGGTAGTGTTCTGAGCACTACTCTTTTTCTGGTTGCCCTCAATGGTCTTCTTTCCTCTCTTCCTTCTGGTGTCTTCTCCGCTCTCTATGTCGATGATCTTACCCTTTGTTGTCAGGGTGATGATTCGCCTCTCCTTCAACGCCGGCTTCAACTTGCGATTGATGCCGTGTCGTCTTGGGCCACAGGTCATGGCTTCAAGTTCTCTACTTCTAAGACTTGTGCCATGACTTTTACGCGGAAACGGGTTGTTCTTCGTCCCTCTTTGTCACTTTATGGTCATCCCCTTGAATACAAAGATTCCGCGAAGCTTTTGGGGTTATTCCTTGACACTCGTTTGTCTTGGTCTCCCCATATCTCTTACCTCCGTGTTGAGTGCTCTAAGTCCCTTACCCTCCTTCGGGTCTTGTCCCATACTTCTTGGGGGGCAGATAGGCGCACTCTCCTTGCTTTACATTCCTCTCTCGTCCTGTCTAAGCTCGATTATGGTTGCCCTGCTTACTCGTCTGCTTCTCCTTCTACTCTTCGCCGTCTTGATGCTTTGCACCATACTGGGTTGCGCCTCAGTTCTGGTGCCTTTCGTTCGACTCCCGTCCTTAGCTTGTATGTTGACACTGGCTTCCTGTCTCTCCAGGACCGCCGTGATCGCTACTGTCTTCGCTATCTTGCGCGGTCCTTGCAACATCCTTCCTCTCGTCTCTGTCGTGCTTTAACTTTTACCCCTCCTGCGGTTCCTGTTCCTCTTCACCACCTCCCTCTTTCTGTCCGGTTATCTCGCCTGCAGGATTCTCTTTCCGTTCGTATTTCTGATGTTTCTCCTCGTGTTGTTCCTTCTTTGCCCCCGTGGAGGGTCCCTCTTCCGCGGTTTTGTACATCCTTGACTCGTATCACTAAAGCTTTTACCCCTCCTACAGTTCTAAAACGCCTTTTCCTCGAGCACTTTTCTTCTCACTCCCGCTCCGTTTCTGTCTTCACCGATGGGTCTAAGTCAGCGGACGGTGTTGGCTACTCTGTTGTTTTTCCTGATCGCACTTATATGTGTCGCTTGCCTCCGGAGACTAGCATCTTTACAGCGGAACTTTATGCTATTCTCTATGCTCTTCGTCTCCTGCTTTCTCGTTGTCAGTCTTCCTTTGTGGTTGTTGTTGACTCTCGTAGTGCCCTCATGGCTCTCGGGTGCTTTAATCCAGTTCATCCGGTAGTTGTCGAGATCCAGCATTGGCTGTTTCTCGTTCACAGTAAATTTAAGTCGGTTGAGTTTTGTTGGGTTCCCAGCCATATTGGCGTGTCTTTAAATGAGCGTGCGGATGCTGCCGCTAAGGAAGCTGTCCGCTCTTGTCCCATCTCTCGTAAAGGCATTCCGTATTCCGATTTTTACCCGGTTATCCATTCCTCAGTCCTTACCCGTTGGCAGGCTTCTTGGTTGTCTGTTACTGGTAACAAGCTACGTACTCTTAAATGTTGTGTTTCCTCGTGGCCGTCCTCCTTCCACCGTAACCGGCGGTGGGAAACAGCTCTAGCGAGGTTGCGTATTGGCCATACTCGCTTAACCCATGGTCACTTGATGGAGCGCCGCCCTGCTCCTTATTGTCCTAGTTGCATTGTCCCTCTTACGGTCGTGCATGTCCTTCTTGAATGTCCTGACTTCCAGGACGAGCGTGTGTCTTGCTTTCCGACCGCCCCTCGCGGTCACCTGTCCCTCGATAGAATTCTTGGTGACTCGGATACTTTTGATATCGTTCGCCTTATGCGTTTTTGTTCTCGTATTGGCATCCTTGGTGATATTTAGCGCCCTCTGATTATTTTGCGTATTTGATGGTGCTACATAGCCTTCCCGGTTTGGTGCCTTCTTTTGATAATTACTTACTTATTTAGTGATGATAGTATTATAGAAGACCCCTGACTGTGATAAAACTGACCAGGATTCTGATAATAGCAGGATTGTGGTGATATTTAGTGCTGTGCTCCATGGAGGAAGAAGTAAGGCTGTGGGAGGGAGGGTGGTGGCATCGTCTTCTGTGTGTGGTCTTCTTTTATTGACTGCACTCACCATACCAGCTTAGTGGTTCGCTATGGTGAACACTAATGTAGATACTTATATATAATGTGTGTATAGGGTGTGAAGCTGATGCAGGGAAAGCGTCCAACAGGCATGCCCCAGCTACGGTACAAAGACGCCTACTACTAGGCGTCTTTGTACCGTCTTTGAAGGATGCCTACTACTAGGGTGTGATAACAGCAAGAGGAAGAGGTTGGGAGCCGCCATTTTGGTGAGGGAGGAGCGTCCTCTGCACGACTTGTCATGTTGTTTACTGGTAGCCACTAGGGTCTTTGGGCACCATACCACCTTATTTGTACAGGTATGGTGAATAAAACAGGTACAGGCATACCTAAGTTTAAGAGTTTAATTGGTTCCTGGAGACGCCTCGTATTCCGAAAACTCGCATTCCGAAGCTAATTTCCCCATAAGAAATAAAGGGAAATGAATTAATCCGTTCCTGACTACCCCAAAAACCCCACATCAAACTAAATTTTTATACCTAATTCATCTAAATAAACCTACAAAACTATGCTCAAGTTATTACTTACCTTGCTGTTGAATGCTGTAGGCGTATGGAAGATGGTGAGGAGGTGGGAGGAAGAGAGGAGTTACTGTTTGGAAGGGGAGTCCCCTTCCATTATCACATCAGGCAGTGAGGACTTCACTGGTATGCACACTCTGCCACATTTTGCCTGCATACCACTAGGACTTGCTTGTTTTACTAAGAATTTGTCTAATGACACTTGTTTTTCCCTACATTTTAACACTTGTCTGTAGTAAGACATCACATTATCATTTAAAAGGTCAATGCAACGGCCTGCTACAGCTTTATCTGGGTGAGTTTTTTCAACAAAACTTTGCAGTTCTTCCCATACTTCACACATTTTCTTAATCAAGAAGGGACATCCTCTACTGCCTCTACTCACAGCTATTTTCTTAGGTTGAACCTTACCAATGGCTTTCTTGAGACCCATGGCAAGATATATAATGACAACTTTTATGCTCAAATGGCCAAAAAAACGATAAAAAACTGTAAATCCTTGTGAAGAATTCAGGTGGGATAGTCACTGGACACGAGACACTGGTAAACTGAGGCGCGATCGCCATGCCACCACGCGCCAGTCGGCCTGTACACGTATCAACAAACTCGCGTCCCGAGGTAACCCTCGCCTTCCGAGACATATTTTTGGAGTAAATCCTGCTCGTCTTCCGAAAAACTCGCATACAGGGACACTCGCATTCCGAGGTACCACTGTAGATACTTATATATAATGTGTGTATATAGCATAATAATACCACAAACAATATTGTTGGAGGAGAAATATTAGTGCGTCTGGCCTTGAGGGCGGCCGCCACCAGCTGACTGTGTGAGTAGCTACGTCTTCGTGTCTTTACTCACCATAAAAGCTTAGATGTACAGTTATTATGAACAAAAATGTAAATACTTATATATAACGTCTGTGTATAGTGAATAAATGCAAAAACAGTATTGTGAGAGGAGAATGAGGGCGAGTGAGGTGTCGTTGCGGGAGGGAGTGGCAGTAAGTGGCTGGCTGGTGTGTGGCAGTCACTCCTCGTTGCTTTTTGACTCACAATACCAACTTAGTGGTTCGTTATGGTGAACAAAACATGCAAATACTTACAAATAACCTGTGTATATAGTGTAACAACAGCAAAATTATTTGATTATTGTTTTATGAACATAATAATTGAATCACTAATATGCACACCATAATTTTGAGTACAGCGATGGTTCACACATTTTATTATATAAATATATCACAATTCACTGTATTGAATAATATTACTGCAATAAAACTCAGAAAAAATCAATCAGAGACATTGAAATAATTAGATAATAATATATTTGTGGCAACTGCCGCCTGACAGCTCGGGCGGAGTAGACCTCGTCTGGCGAAGGCTCTGCCAACGCCCCTTTTTTGCCAGACTTCCCTACCCTATTGCGGCTAAAATATGCCACCTACGATTTTTTTGTTATTTTTTCCGTGATCAGGGAACAAAAATGAGCACTTCTATCAGACGAAAGAATTTTTTTGGATTTTTTTTTTTTGTTGCGCCTGTGGGTGTTAAATCCATTTGGGCCCCTAGCGGTTTGAGGGTTAAGAGATTACTGAATTTTTAATTTGATTAATTATGTTTCCTTTTTTATTAATTATTTTGAATCTGAATCCATATATTTATTCATAATCTTAATCTAATTGTTTAATTCTTTGTTCTCTTCTTTTTTTTTTTTTTTGCCTGTGTATTGCCTGTTTATATTGCATATCCTTGCCCATCTTGTATTATTACCGTATAATATTCATGTATTACAATATTAATGTAATTCTTAACTTAGCTAATTATTTGTATTTCATTTGATTAATTATTTGAATCTCAATTCGTTTACTCTAGAAATCTTAATTTGATTAATTATCTAATTTCCCACTCTTCTGTTCTTTATTATTTTTACTTGCATATCTGGTAAATTTTATTACTTATATACAGTATCTGCTAAATTTTATTACTTACATATCTGCTGAATAATATTTGCAATCACTTCTCTACTCTTGCATTTTTTCTTTTCAAATACAATGCATCATCACTCTAACAAACCCCGCTCTAACGAATTCCCGGATGGTCCAAGTAAATTGCATTTGGCACTAAATGTTCAGTGGAACATACAAAAATTCATTTGTGTTGTTCCACTGATGGTGATGACCTAGTCCGGCATGGCAGGGCTGTGAGAGCTGTGTACTGTACACACTCTTCACATCGTTCACTTCAATATGCATATCACTAGTAGCAGATACCTGTGTTAGGTCTTTTTCCAGATTTGAGATATCAAAATCATTGGCATGCTCATCTTCAAGCAATATGCCTTTCTATTCCAACATCAAATGATGTTTTCTTGAAAACAAGGCCGACTAGGGCTGGGAGCTTGATATGGATGAATACGACATGGTTGCTACCTTGAATATGAGCCTGCCCATGACCGTGGGGAATGCTGGGAATTTTTTTCAATCTGGCAAACACCTCAGGAATCCATCTTGTACCCAAGTCAACACCGTGTTGGACAGGTGTTTGGGAGCCAGAGGCGCGTGTGCCACCCATTGTTGCTCACTCAGTACTTACCCAGCCAGCAGCCCTACGACATTCTGGGAATTTTTTCCAAGATGGCTGCCTCTCACAGTAAGTCCTAAGAGTCCATTTTGTACCCAACCTACCGCGAGCGTGCTTCGACCGTATACAAAGAAATAAAAAATACTTTTGTCAGTTGGCGCAGTAATTGGCGAATGGCATTTGTCGTTTTGCGCAATGCAGTGGTTAAGGTGTTATGCGCACCCCTGATTGAGCAAAATTATGCGCTATTTGCATTTCAGAGGGTTAATACACTCAACATAACTGGGTAATAACACCATGATTAACCCTTAAACTGCGCAACACATCATATGATGTGTTGAGTAACTTGCTATATATGGGGCAAATGACGTGATGGAATACCGCACAAGATTTGAATGGCCATCGGGGTAGGGGGGCCCCCATACGCTGCCCAGGGGCTATAGTAAACCAGCTGCCATTTTGTAAAAAAAAAACCAGCTCACGCTACCAATGCATGGGAGGCCCCAATTACCCAGCGGTCACCATGGCAAATGCACAGCCAAACGCCTCCCGCGCACGCACCACGCAATCACTTACTCAAGAGCAAATAATTAGTGAATTATTTTCTGATGGTGAGGAAAGTGATTTTTGATGACCCTGACATTGATAAGGACTACAGACAATTGACCGATGATAGTAGCACAGACAGTGAATATGAGATACAGTCTCCTCCCACGGCGAGGCCTACATGCTCACCCGTGCCTCCTCGCCCAGTGTCTACTCCAATTCACCCACGACCACACAGTTCTTGTGCTTATTTAGAGTACGAGGATATTTTGGGCGACGAGTCAGAGGAAGGCGACTCATTTTCTGGTTTTAGTGAAGTGGATTCAGAGCATAGTGTTACCGTGCCTGTTGCTAGTACCAGTGGTGATACCGGGCGAGAATTTGTCGCGTCAGCAGCGTCTCGCCCAGCCAAGCGCTGCCGTATGGCACCACATGAGGAACCAAGACCCTCATGTTCACATGATTTCACCTCACGTTCACATAGCGGCCGTACTTTGTGTAGATGGGCTACAGCTCCTGGTCCATGGTGTGCAACGCTTCCTCGCTGTCGTGCCACTGTTGCGCCTCGCAGGACCCCAGGTGTCCTTGTGTGGAGTGATAGTTACGATTTTATTCCTCTAATTCCTGCCTTTGACAATAAAGAAGTTGGGATTACAGACCTTTTCCCTGATAATGGTGAGGACATGTGTGAAATGGATTACTTTAGAGCATTTTATGATGAGCCGCTCATGGAATATAATGTACACCAAATGAACCTTCATGCGACTCATCTCATTGGAAAAGAGATAACAGAATATTCACGATTGCAGCATTGGAAAAACTCTACTGTAGGTGAAATGTATGTATTTTTGCCAATATGTATGTTGATGAAACATTGTGTCAAACACGCTATCACAGATTATTGGAGCAAAGACCAGACTATTCCAACACCTTTCTTCGGGAAATATATGTCCTGAGACAGGTTTCAGATACTCCTCAGGTGTCTTCATTTTGCAAGTAATGAGGACCGGACAGAGGATGATAGATTTTGGAGAGTCAGACACTATATGAATGAAGTGACTGGAAAGTTCAGAGATTTCTACGTACCAGCACAGAAGCTGGTGATTGACGATTCCCTTGTGCTTTTCAGAGGACATGTTGCATTCAAGCAGTATATTCCCTCTAAACGCAACAGATTTGGATTGAAATTCTTTGTTCTTTGTGACTGTGAAACAGGATACGTGTTACACACGATTCTGTATTCTGCTAGCGATGTAGACATTCCCGGTAACGACCAACATGGTTTCTCAGGTAGTGTGGTGAAGTCACTGATGGTACCATGGATGAACAAGGGCCACATTTTATACACGGATAACTGCTATACAAGTCCCTTGTCAGCTAGGTTCTTGATTTAAAATAGAACTGGATTGTTTGGTACAGTAAAGCCAAGAAGAAGGGAAATGCCAGTGTTTGACAATAAACTTGAAGTTTATGACTGCCAGCTAAGAAAAAGTGATCAAATACGCTCAGTTACGTGGAAAGACAAAAGAGAAGTGAACTTGCTGACAACCGTTCGTGATGGTACAATGATGAACAGTGGCAAGGTGAACTAAGTAATGCAAGAACCAGTATATAAGCCAGATTGTGTTCTTGACTATAATATCAACATGCGTTTGGTTGATAAATCTGACATGATAGTGGGCACTGTCGAGTGTGTGCAGAAAACATTAAAGTGGACGAAAAAAGTGTTTTTCCGTCTTGTTGACATAAGCATGATGAATAGCTATAATATGTATCTGGTTAAAACTTGACGTAAACCAAGTTTCCGTTCGTTTGCTTTTACACTTGGGACACAGTTATTAGCAAAGTTTGCCAAAGATGTTCCTGGCATACAAAGACCCATCATGAACCCAGTGTTGCAGCATGCTGCTACACCCAGGCACGCTCACATGGAGGTCATTCAAGCACACAGACTAAAACATTTGCCACCAGCTGGAAAGCGTGCAATAGGCAAGCGTGATTGCTTAGTTTGTAGAACAAAAAAAAGAGATCCGAAACGTAAACATGTGCAAACATGGTGTGAAGCGTGTGCAGTTCCATTATGTGCTGTCAACTGCTTCAATGCCTACCACTCTCCCCAAGACTTCTTAAATGTGCAATAATATTACAAAAACCTGTAAATAGTGTGTGCATGTGTGTGTAAATATAATAATGAACAATGTGAATACATATTATATTGGCATAATGGGAAAACATTTTTGTGCGCATGTGTATACTCAATGTATGCAACATTTATTACCATTGAACATGAAGTAACATTATATGCAACACAATTAGTGAATATTTGTGATAAAATATGCGTAGACACTATAAATAATGCCGCGAAAATAAATTCGTAGCAATTCTGGCTGCTTGAAGACTGCGCGCGATGCCTCTGGGCCGCACCTTGCATGAGCAAGCATGCAGGGTGTGACCTCATCGCTCATATTGTCGACTCATTTATGCCATTTGTACGTACGATTAATTTTTTTCTCTCTTGTGGTCAGGGAACACAAATTAACAGGTTAGGAAACAATTTTTTTTCTTTTTTGTTATGCACCTGTGGGTGACAAGATGCAAATAGCCCTTAGCAACACAAGGGTTAACCCTTAAACTGCGCAATGCGCCTGCAGGCCCACGTCTGGTTTGCGCAACGCGCCTCCGGGTATTTTTATTTTTCACGTTCCATTCAAAACTCCCGCGGCTACGTGGGGTTCACATCAGCTTCCTCAGGGCTCTTGTAAACAGACGCCATCTTTAAAAAAAATCGTGGTCCACATTCCCGGGTGTTGGAGCCTCAGTAGTGAGTGAGCAACCAAGGCCGGCGCATGCAGTATGAGTGCACAGCACTGCTGTTCAGCGTGTGACCACAGCATCGCCTAATAATGTCAAAATATATATATAATCTGTATTATTTAGCCATGATAGTATTATAGAAGAGCCTGAGTGTGATAATGACCTGGAACAATGTTCAAATATCAGTGATTCAATGCTGTTCACGATGTTCACAGCACCACAGCATTATTTCGTCCATTTGGAATCTTCAAATGACTTCTTAGGTTCCTTTTCAAAATAAACGTGTGGTCAATTATTCATTTACAGGAATTAGTGACCAGGATTGTGGTTATAATTAGCATTGTGCGTAGTATTGTGGAAGGAGAAATTTTGGTGAATGAGGGAGGGAGAGAATTTAGGTAGCCTCCACTGTGTGTGGGAGCCAATCTTGTTTTGCTCACCATACTAGCTTAGTGGTTCACTACGGGGAACACATATGTACATGGGTATATACAGTGTGTGTGTATATAGTATAATAACAGCAACAAGAGTATGTTGGGAGGAGCTATTTTTGTGAGGGAGGTGACGTCGTAATCGCAGCGTCGTCTGCTGTGTGATTTCTCATGCAGTGTATAGTAGCAACTGTACTGTTAGGACACAATACCGGCTTACTTGCATAGTTCTGGTGAATAAAACATGTAGATAGGTATACATAACATATGTAAATAGTGTAATATAAACAGTAAGAGTATGGTGGGAGGATGGGTGAAGGCGAGTACGATGTTGGAGGAGACAGGGAGGACTGGCTGGCTGGGTGTGGCAGCTCACACTCGCTGAGTTCTGAGTGTGTTTATGGTGTGTGACAGTGCAGAGTGTGTAAATGTGTTGTAAATATACATAAATGAACCCAAAACATTGGTGTGAATAACAGTATGGTGGGAGGAGGGGTGATAGTGAGTACGATGTTGGAGGAATAAGGGAGGACTGGCTGGCTGGGTGTGGCTGCTCACACTCGAGGAGTTCTGTGTATGTTGATGGTGAATGTATATACTGTGTGACAGTGTATAGTGTGTAAATAGATTGTATATATACATAAATTAGCATGATACATGGTAAATATGTGCAACATACGTGTACACATGTGTCTTGCACGTAACACAGTGTCTTCGGACAGTACAGATGTTTTACTGCCATAATATAGTGTACGTGTTCTTTATACATAGAATTAGCACGTAAAAACAAATAAAATGTATTTGGAACTGTGCGCAAAAAATGAAAAAAAATATATTTGCGGCTACTCGCGCGCCCCGCGCCCCACGCCCCACGCCCTACTGGCCCCGGGAGCGTACGTCACGGGCGAATGGGGAATGATGACGTCACGCCCCAACTTATGGACCCTATAGCAGGCAAAGTAAGTACAATTTCGATTTTTTTTTTACATACCCATATTCAGGGAAGGGTTTTTGACACTTTAAAAAAAAATTCCAGAGAATTTATTTCCTGCGCACTGCGGGGGTGTCATATTTGGAGGCAACGCAGTTAAGGGGTTAATACACTCAACATCACTGGGTAATGCCAATATGATTAATACACTCACCATCACTGGGTAATGATAATAATTAATACACTCGCCATCACTGGTAAATGACAACACCAACATTAATACACTAGTTAATGAAAATATCTTGATTAATACACTCACAATCATTGGATATCGACATCAACATGATAAACACACACACTGGTAGTACAGTAAGAATAAAATTGTCCTTACCATCATTAATGGGCAGAAGTTGTGTTTGCTATCGTCCTGGGTAGCCGAGCAGAGACTGGAAGCAGTATTACCTATTAAGGCAAAATAAAACAAATTTAAGGTTTCTATGACTAAATTTTTCCCACCAAAACACAGTAAATGTTTAGAAAAATTAAATAATTTTTTTAGGTATTATGCTTTGAGCAAAAGTAAGGAGGGCGGGCCGGAGTAAGGAGGGCGGCCAGGAGTAAGGAGGGTGGGCAGGAGTGGGGAGGATGGGCAGGAATAAGGAGGGTGGGCAGGAGTAAGGAGGGTGGGCTGGAGAAAGGGGGGTAGCCAGGAGTAATGAGGGTGGGCAGAAGTACGGAGAGTGGGCAGGAGTACGGAGAGTGGGCAGGAGTAAGGAAGGTGGGCTGGAGTAAGGAAGGTGGGCTGGAGTAAGAAGGGTGGACAGCAATAAGGAGGGTGGGCAGGAGTAAGGAGGGTGGGCAGGAGTATGGAGAGTGGGCAGGAGTATGGAGAGTGGGCAGGAGTAAGGAAGGTGGGCTGGAGTAAGGAAGGTGGGCTGGAGTAAGAAGGGTGGACAGCAATAAGGAGGGTGGGCAGGAGTAAGGAGGGTGGGCAGGAGTATGGAGAGTGGGCAGGAGTATGGAGAGTGGGCAGGAGTAAGGAAGGTGGGCTGGAGTAAGGAAGGTGGGCTGGAGTAAGGAAGGTGGGCTGGAATAAGGAGGGTGGGCAGGAGTAAGAAGGGTGGGCAGCAATAAGGCGGGTGGGCAGGAGTAAGGAGGGTGGGCAGGAAAGGGGAAAGGGGTATGGGCAGGTTCTCGGCTGCCTCCCCTCCCTTTCTAACAGCCTACGTAATACAAACCACATGCATTAACCCTAAAGCTGCTACAGCCTGGGCTGTAAAAGCTGGGGCTGGGCAAAAAATATTTGAATTATGTGAAAATAATATTAAATGTTAAACAAATCTCCAACTTATTGGCTTAAGTGTCATGAAAGTTTCATTCCAATATGTTCAGAAATGTATTTTAGACAATTTTGTTTAAAAAGGAGAACATTTTGTTGATAAGGAGAACAGCTCCTGTTAACTGGAACTGAGGGATAAAGCAGTAATAAAGAGATGTAAGCACTTGTCCAATGTACAAACAAGAAGAATAGTAGCAAGAAGTATCCACAAAGTGGATATGCAGCTGGTGCCTGTATACCATTGCTGAGTAATACATAATAATACCAATAATAATGAGTGTTATCATGCTCTATTTTGTTATATATCATAAAAATGCATTGCCTAATGTTAATTTCTGTTACTTTCACAAATGTCCAATTTTTTTTTTTTTTTGGGGGGGGAGGAGATTTGTTTTTTCTCCTTTGTTTATTACCAGATTTTGTTGTACCCTCTACATCCTGGAGAGTGCATACCCATCCCCTAACTATGTCAAGATAGAATGAAATTGGTCATCAAATAAATCAGTCACAACTGGCAGAACTTGGGACTGAATTTTGTTACCGAGTTTTTCAGATTTCAAATTCTATTTTCTTTGTATCTTTAGGTGGTTTTGATGATTAGGGCTTTATAACTTTTATACAGAATACATTTTTATCCCTTAATTAAATCCCTAGTTAATAACTATATTTTGTTTCTTGGGGAAGGGGGGTATTTTTTCTTGACATCATTACAACACATATTGACCTACAAGTTTCGCATATTCGAGTACGAATGTCAAACTACCTTTATTAAAACTAATAAGTAAATTAATGAATAAGAACTAAATTATTCATTGTCAATAACTTCAACTTCAATTATCTCTAAAACTAGAGTTTCAACTTTGAGTCAGCTTCAAAAAAATTCAGTTTCTGACCAATTCTCACCATTTTTACAAATAATGTGCACAGCTGTCTGTTCTATAATCTTATTAGAATGGATTTTTCCCAAACCCTACATGTTTGGAGTTATCAATTTTTTTTTCTAGGTTTGGCGTATAATTCAAATGCCACATTGACGATTTTTTTTACAGTAAATTAAACTGGAAACATGTATTCTAAATCTATGAAAATGAAGATCATATACTATTCTGAGAGCATAATAACACCAAAGGAATAATTGGTGATAGTTTATATTTTTGCAGTTGATTTCAAAATCTGATATTCTCAATATTCACTTTTATAATTATTTTTTATTTTCTTATTTTTTAAGTTACGTTTGTGATCATTTAGACAAAGTTGCAGGATTTGCAAGTATGCACAAAAAATTGGAAAGCATTAGAGCAAATTTGAGAAACTGAACTTTTCCATCAGGTCCTTTCGTATATGCTTCTGAAATATGGCATATTTGGTTCTGAAACGCTATACGTGCTAGTGGCTTTACAAGAATGGTAATTTAACTTAATTTCTATATTCTCTGTTAACCCCCCAATGTAACTTCTTGTATATAAATAAATAAATAAATATGTATGCCATGCACAGCTTAAGGGTTAATACAGAACTGTACTGAATAAAATGTATATAATGTCAAACTAACAATAATAATATTTTTAATAAAACAATTTGTAAGTTGATTCTATTAGAAATGCAGCTGAGAGACTTGCTGTAAAGTTAAACATAGACAATTTCAAGGCTAGCACTGAATAGGTATGTCGATT
Source organism: Procambarus clarkii (assembly GCF_040958095.1). Lineage (NCBI taxonomy): Eukaryota > Metazoa > Arthropoda > Malacostraca > Decapoda > Cambaridae > Procambarus > Procambarus clarkii. The sequence continues at coordinate 30,612,795 of NC_091157.1, forward strand.
TAAGGAGAGTTAATACATCATTAACATGAAAATTTGTGGCGAGGCATTAAGTGTAGATGTTGGAAGTGCTAATGCATATAAGCATAAACTTTCTCAGCACATGATATCTAATAATCAAAGCTGGTTTTAAGTGTACAAAGCAGATAAAAATGGCTTTATCTGAAAGATATGTATATGATAAGATATATGATAAGACATTTAACTGAAACTATATATTATGAAAGATATTTTAATGAAGCTCACAAGAAAGAAACAAACTAAGATTCAAAAGTTTTGGTATGGTTTCACAGTAGGCCTACAGGACCAGCACCCAGCACTAGCAAGGACTCACCTTCCGAGGATGCCCAGGCAACTGGACCAGCACCCAGCACTAGCAAGGACTCGCCTCCGAAGATGCCCAGGCAACTGGACCAGCACCCAGCACTAGCCATAACTTACCTGGGAGTACCAATTGAGCTGTACAGCACAGTTCTAATGACATTAAATGTACAAAGTGTAGTTTATATGATACAAGTGTACTGCAGTAGTGTGATTCTAGTGGTCTGTACTTTATGTACAGACTGTACTGTATAATGTACATTTGTTAGAAAAGTTACTGTTCTTTAAACAATTTATATTCATATGTGTGGCACTCTCAAGATATTAAGGCTAACAAAGTTTGCACTACAAAACTCAACTGGTAGGGTAAGTACAGTACTGTAACGTGCAATATAAATTTATTTCATTGCAATACAAATTCTTTATTATTTAAATTTTTCATAAGGCAAATGTGGACTGGCATATGTATTAATGTGATTGTATTTTTTTTTTTTTGGGGGGGGGAAGGGTGTTGCTGGGGCCGAACGGATGGAATGAATTCCACACTGGAATGAATCGGCTATGCCCCATATAGTTCATTCAAGCGAGTACACACATTTAATTTCTACATTTACTATCAACATTTAATGTCATCTAATTTCATGCATTTCTTTGATAAAGTGTTTACTCGTGTCCTTTATGATTTTGGTTATTTGAAACTGTTGGCCAAATTAACCTTAAATTATAGTATGTTACTCTATGTTCAGATATGTTCAAAGAAAATGTTATGAGGAATAGTTCACTTGCTTTTCTAAATTACACCTTGTATTTCCATTCTATAATTAATGTAAATAAACTCCTGTACTGTTGCTAGAACTACTGACTCCATAATGTAATAGTCTATGCTTGTCATCCTTAAGTATCACCTTCTTTGTATTAATTTTTTATTTTCCTTGAACATTCTCATTTAGTTAGCTTACTTCTCTAATAGTATTAAGTGTTTTATCCCGTCACAACTTTAATTAAAAAATTTCTATATTATTATTAATTTTGCCCGAAACGCTTTGCGTAATAGTGGCTTCATTAGTATGTGTAACTTCTGTCCCTTCAATTGAACAATATTCTTATGTTCTTTGTACACACCATCTTTTGAATAAATAATAATATTATTATTATTATTTACACAGAAAATCACACAAAAGTGATATACATCAATGAGAAAATTCCCTCGGGCTGTGAGATGATGCAAACCTGCAATGTTTGCATTACCTCACAGCCTCAGTGGATTGTTCATTGATGTATATCACCTTAGTGTGATTTTCTGTGTATCTGAAGTTGTGCATACAATGTTGAACTACAGTACTTTATCCTTCACCTGAGTGCTTGGGGTCTTACATAAAACTTGGACTGGCTTCAGGACTGTGATATCAGGATATCACAGACTTCCTGAGATATCAGTAGAAATCCGATTGTAATTAAGTCAGTGGTGGTACAGTAGTAGAGTATGCGGCTGGCAATGCCTTGGTCATGGGTTTGCAACACTACACGGTCCCAGTGGAATTTCTCATTATTATTATTATTATTATTATTATAAAAGTTATCATTATTCGATAGGCCAATGTCCACACCCAAACAATGCTATTGGCATATAATTTACCCCAACAATTCTACTGGCCTACATTACACCTCCAACAATTCCATAGTCCTATTTCCATACCCCAACATTTTTGTTGAAGAAAAAAAAATGCTGTTTGTTGACCAACTTGTATATTGGCTATTTTCTACCAAGTTCCCTCCCCTTTTTTCATCTTTTATTATTTTTATTTTTTTCTTTCAATGCAATTATACTTTAAGCTCAATTACTATTAAGTAATTGAGTCTGTACATAAAGTACAGTGGTCTGTACATAAAGTACAGACCACTAGAATCACACTACTGCAGTACACTTGTATCATATAAACTACACTTTGTACATTTAATGTCATTAGAACTGTGCTGTACAGCTCAATTGGTACTCCCAGGTAAGTTATGGCTAGTGCTGGGTGCTGGTCCAGTTGCCTGGGCATCTTCGGAAGGTGAGTCCTTGCTAGTGCTGGGTGCTGGTCCAGTTGCCTGGGCATCCTCGGAAGGTGAGTCCTTGCTAGTGCTGGGTCTAAGTGGGTTTTTTTCCCCACCTCACCTTGCCTGAAACGCTATGTGTACTAGTGGCTTTAGGTATTGTATGTACTACCTCTATCTTTAAATCAAACAGAATGTTTGTACTGTAACTCTGCAACTATGTATATACTTTTCCTAAATAAATTTTTATTATTTTTATTATTAACAATTGTATGTTGGGGGTGTAAGACAATGTTGGAGCAGACAATGGTGGAGCAGAAAGCTCAGTACTCACTTCCCCCCTTCAGAGCAGGAGAGATTGCTGAAATAGAGGGAATACAGAGAACATATACGGCACGCATCGTTGAGATAAAATACCTAAATTATTGGGATCGTCTCAAAGCTCTCCGAATGTACTCTCTAGAATGGAGACGAGAGATACCAAATAATATACACATGGAAAATACTGGAGGCCCACGTCCCAAATCTACACAGTAAAATAACAACGTACTGGAGTGAATGATATGGAAGAAAATGCAGGATTGAACCAGTGAAGAGCAGAGATGCCATAGGCACAATCAGAGAACATAAGAACATAAGAGCAAAGGCAACTGCAGACGGCCTATTGGCCCATACGAGGCAGCTCCTATCTATAACCACCCAATCCCACTCATTTACATGTCCAACCCGCGCTTGAAACAATCGAGGGACCCCACCTCCACCACGTTACGCGGTAATTGGTTCCATAAATCAACAATCAACAGCCCTGTTACCGAACCAGTATTTACCCAAGTCTTTCCTAAATCTAAATTTATCCAATTTATACCCATTGTTTCATGTTCTGTCTTGTGCTGATACTTTTAATATCCTATTAATATCCCCTTTGTTGTGTCCATTCATCCACTTGTAAACCTCGATCGTGTCACCCCCTAACTCTTCGCAGTATAAACATCAGAGGTCCACGGCTGTTCAACGTTCTCCCAGTGACTATAAGAAATATTGCCGGAACAACCATGGACATCTTCAAGAGAAAACTGGACTGTTTTCTAAGAGAAGTTCCGGATCAGCCAGGCTGTGGTGGGTATGTGGCCCTGCGGGCCGCTCCAAGCAACAGCCTGGTGGACCAAACTCTCACAAGTCGAGCCTAGCCTCGGGCCAGGCTTGGGAAGTAGAACTCCCAGAACCCCCATCAAGCAGGTATCAAGCAGGTAATGCACTCAAGTACTTACGGAGGATGATGAGAGTGCGAGGAACAAGGTGGTCAGGTGGAGCCAGTGACTCCTTCCTTCAACAGTTCTGTCTCTCCCTCGTGGTATATCCTCAATGTCTTCAGTGGTGTGGCCTCACCACACACTTACACTGCCACAAGTGTCCTGAGAGTACTGTGGGAGGGACAATTTGGCGGGTATTGTGGACACAGGTCTGTAGAGGTGACCCACGTGTTACAACAATAGCACAGTAATTCACCTGGAACTGTCGTCGTAGGGAGAGGAAGGGCTGGTAGGGTAGGTGGAGCAAGTCTAGGCTCCTCAGGAAGGGTAGGACAGAGGGAATCAATGCCTCTTAGGAGTCCTATGGGCACATATCCTAAGTGCCAGTGGTGCCGGGCAGGCGTCGTCCGCGTTGGGTCACATGCAGTTCAAATCTGGCCCACTCGGCCTGCGCGGGCTGCCGCGCGGGTAGGCCGTGCGCCGTCGTCGTCCACCAATCAGGGCACAGCCCTGCCTATACTGTAAAATGTCTCCTTGGCGGGCACTTTGAATGTGGTTCCCTCTACACTCCTCCCGTCCCTATAGAACAATGGGTATGTTGGAGGGAAAACGTTTCACTATATACAACATGTCTTTTTGTAAAAAAGTCTGGTTTCATGAATGGGTCCTATTACAATTATTACCCGTATTATCTTTGCACTATACACGAACTGTTTCAACATTGCATACACTACACTATTCCCTTTCCTTTTTTCTTTTTTTTTTCTTTTCAGCTTCACTCTTAGGAATTTACTCTGTCCTAACAATATTCCTCGCACCGAAGCGCTGCTCCTTGAATGTGAGTCCTTTGACAGAGCAACCCTCTTCCCACATCTCACCCCCAGGATCCCAAGGGAAAGCAATTGGATCTATGCCTTCCAAGAACTGACCAAATGCTAGTTCATTCTTTATTTTCTTCTGAGCCCTCCTTTCCACATTGTGTCTTAACGGGCCCCACTTCCTGTGAGAATTTTGCTTTGCTTCCTGATCCAGACCTGTTTGTTCAGTAGTGGCATGGTCCCGAATTGCCACTTTTGTCCTGCATTGGATTCCTGAAGGAGCCTCACTTGACGAGTTCTCACTTAGCATAACCAAACTCTGTTGGTTGTATGTGTCTGATGTGCTAATGTCCATGTCCCCCCTGTCAGTGTGAGCCGAGATGTCTTCCACACCTCTAGACAATATCTGGTCAGCATCTTGCTCCGATGCCCCTCCTTGGCCTGTTATGCCCTGGGTCGGAATTAGACCGAATGAGCCGACCCGGCAGCGTTTAAAGACGAATTCTGGTCCTTAAATGAAACATGTGGCCTGTTGCCCGAGGTGTCCCCGTGCTGGCGGACTGCTTCCTCATCCCTTTCGGATTCCTCACAGTCCCGAGCAAAATGACCCTCTTTTCCACACCTGTAGCACTGAACAGGTCGCCTAGGGGATGGGCTACGGCGATGCTGTGGTGACATAAGAGCAACTGTAAGGTGCCTCAAACTCTCACACACCTGGTCCAATCTCCCGTTGGTCTCTGAGATACCTGCTACCAAGGTGTCCAACTTCGCCTCCACGCCCCTGGAAGATAAAGGATGCGAGCCCGCACTCGATGGTCGGCAAGTGTTGATTCCAAAACCTGAAGAGCTGGTAGCCGGTGACGTGCCTGGGGAGCTGGGAAGGGCGAGTGTCGAGCGCCGAGAAGCGTCATTACTCCTGGGTGGCCGCTCATACTGGGAGTACCTTCCCACTGCATTCACTCGCACTGCTGGACCTTGGGGCACTCGGTGATGGGAGTCGTATCCTTTGGAACCTGAGGAACCGTGGATCGCTATGGCATTGTGCTGGAAGGTTTGGGCCCGATCGATAGCCTCCTCCATGGAGGAGTTCCTCGCATTGGAAATGTATCCTGCCAGACTCTTATCCTGTAATCCCTGGCCGAATCTCATTACTGCGATTTGTTCCACTTCCCATCGTGGCACATGTTTGTAGGCCCGATGAGCCAAGTAGTGGGCCCTATCTGCCCAATCAGCAATATCTTCTTCTGGTTCCTGCTGGGCCTGGTTAAACTTCATCATGGCTACATCCAGAACTTCCCTATCGCCAAATCGCTTGATCATCTTATGCATCATGCGAATATAATCGATCGACGGTTCTCTGTCCAGTAAGCGATTGTAAAAATCACTTGCCTTACCCTTGAGGCACCATCCTAACTGTGTCAATGACGTAGGCCCGCTCCAGTCCTTTTCCGAGGCATAAGACGTGAAGCGGCGGTAGAAGGTGGCCCAATCTGACTTCCCGTCATAGTCCAACGCCCGAGGTGGTGTGCGGAAGGTCTCTTTCTGTTGGCGATAACCTGTCCGCCTGCTGCGGGATAGAGAGGCATCCGAATCGGAAGTCAGAGAGCTGTGTGACGAGTGTCGAGCTGTCCGTCTCCTTGATCGAGCCGATCGATGGTGGGAGGGGCTCCCCTGCCGAGTACCTTGCTGGCCACTAGCCCTGGAGTAAGCTGGTGACTGAGGTCGACGTCCACGTTGGCTGCTGCTGGCGGCACCCCTAGAGGAGTGGCGGGTTCCCGTTTCGCTGGACGAGGACGATGAACGACTTCCTGCCCCCTGACCTAAGGGCCCGGAGCCCTGTTGGGACGGGTCCACCTCAAACGATATAGCAGCCATCAACTCGGGTTTGGTCCGAAGGCGGTTGATATCATAAATGTTGTCCTCCGTGATCACGTGGCGATGCCGAAACTTGATAATGCGAGCGGCCAATTTATCTCCTACACCCGGTAGCAGCTGCAGCTCAGCAGCCGAAGCAGAGTTTATCTTGATTAGAGCCATTGTGCTGGTGTCGAAAGTTAAAGCTCCAATATATCGTGCCACACCTGGTAATAAGCCTTAGATCTGGGGCCAGGCACCTCACATGTATACAAAAAAAAAAAAAAAAAAAAAAAACACAGACACCAATGGCCACACTTAAGGTTCCAATGTTCAGAGATAGGGATAAATGTTCCACCAGGAAAAATAAGCACTGCACAGTCAATAATGTAAATGATGGGGCCAGGTGGGGTTCAAGCAACATAAAACACTGCACACTTAATTGGTACCTAAATCCCTTGAGGCTTAGACAAAAACTGGGCACTTACTGCACTTGCAAAACTGGAAAATCTGACATGGCAGACACTTTGAGGAACTTTAACAAGCAATGTGCCTGATTTTCATAAGCACTGGGCTGAGGGTTCTCAAAAACACTTTTTTCAGGTGAACGTGTGGAACTGTGTGCAGGGCGGATCACTATCCACCTTAAATCTGGTATGAACACAAACTCACTGGCTCACTTAATGTATCTCTTTCCCTTGAGCCGTTACTTCTGTAGAAAGCCTAGAACAGGTTACGTCTAGTTAACAGTAGAAATGAGAAAATAACAGACCTGTAGCAAGCACCCTGCAGAACTGGGACCAGCGTCGCTGTAGTAAACACACTGGAGGCGGATGCGCTCGGGAACGACAGCCTGAAATCCTCCGCGAGCGGATTCGTAAACAATACAGGTCGGGTATGCTCATGAACGGTGGCCCGTATTCCGCGTGAATGGTGGTACTCGTCTCCCCTTCTTCAAAGAACTTGGGGACCGCGGGAATCGGTGCTTGGGGGACAAGACAATAAAATGCAACAAATCCGGAGAAATAATCCGTATAAAACACTGATAACTGGAACTTATGGAGAATCTTGGGGGATTGCACGAGATGTGGAATAAAACATATGCACAAAAAAAACAGGGGTTGAAATATCTTGGGCACCGCTATTGAACAACGAACCGAAGAACATCTATGGTGCAACCAAAGCCAGTAATTCGAGACTGGAACCGTTGAACACTATCTAAGACGTCTTGACTGAAGTCGGCAGAACGATGATGCAGATATCTTGGCGAGGTCCTCTTGATCACCGCGTGGGAACGTTTACTCACTGCGCCAATGTAGAGGTGACCCACGTGTTACAACAATAACACAGTAATTCACCTGGAACTGTCGTCGTAGGGAGAGGAAGGGCTGGTAGGGTAGGTGGAGCAAGTCTAGGCTCCTCAGGAAGGGTAGGACAGAGGGAATCAATGCCTCTTAGGAGTCCTATGGGCACATATCCTAAGTGCCAGTGGTGCCGGGCAGGCGTCGTCCGCGTTGGGTCACATGCAGTTCAAATCTGGCCCACTCGGCCTGCGCGGGCTGCCGCGCGGGTAGGCCGTGCGCCGTCGTCGTCCACCAATCAGGGCACAGCCCTGCCTATACTGTAAAATGTCTCCTTGACGGGCACTTTGAATGTGGTTCCCTCTACAGGTCTTTAAGACAGGCGAACTTCACGAGACGTGGAGACGTCTATAGCAACCTTTGTTGTGATGACGTCACTCGCTCGCTCGCTTACCCGCCACGGTGCTCTTCCCATTTTCTTTGGTTACTGATCTTTGCCGACGTTTAATTTATTTATTTATTTATTTATTTATTTATTTATTTATGCATATACAAGAATGTACATTGGGAATGTGAGGATACATAATATAGTAATTACAGTCTTCTAAAGCCACTAGCACGCGCAGCGTTTCGGGCAGGTCCTTAATCTAAGAAAATTTTAAGGAGGTAAATACTTGCAAAATTTATAGACAAAAAAATGATAACAGTTACATGGAATGAAAAAAAGAAGATGAGAGAAAATTGTAGGTACAGTATATTAAAGCACATAGGTAGCTAAGATTGATTGCAATGACAGCTTGAATGGTAGTTGACAAAAATTGGTAGGCACAATACAGCAGAAACAATATAAGATTGATTGCAATGACAGCTTGAATGGTAGTTGACAAAAATTGGTAGTCACAATACAGCATATGGCTAGCACATAAAAGAAGACAGCAATGAACACAATGATAAGGTTGTTTGATATTACATAAAAATTAGGAGATTGGGTAACACTAGGTACAGAGCAAATTTAAAGCTCAGTGTAGGAAACTAAGAAGATGAAGTTAGGTACTTTTTGGTTTTGCTTTTAAATAAGGCAAAAGTTTTACAGTTTTTCAATTCACTAGGGAGTGAGTTCCATAGACTAGGTCCCTTAATTTGCACAGAGTGTTTACACAGATTAAGTTTGACCCTGGGGATATCAAAGAGATATTTATTTCTGGTGTGGTGATAATGGGTCCTATTACATCTGTCCAGGGAGAGTTTCAGAGCATGGTTTGCATTTAAGAACAGGGTTTTGTAAATGTAGTTGACACAAGAGAATGTGTGGAGGGAGTTAATATTTAGCAAGTTTAGGGATTTAAACAAGGGAGCTGAGTGTTGTCTGAAAGCAGAGTTAGTTATTTTTCTGATGGCAGATTTTTGCTGTGTGATGATGGGCTTAAGGTGGTTTGCAGTGGTAGACCCCCATGCACAGATACCATAATTAAGATAGGGGTAGATTAGTGCATAATATAGGGAGAGGAGAGCAGAGTTAGGAACATAATATCTGATTTTGGGGAGTATACCAACTGTCTTAGAGACTTTCTTAGTTATGTGTTGAATGTGGGTGCTGAAGTTGAGTCTCTTGTCTAGGAATAGGCCAAGAAACTTGCCATCATTTTTATTACTGATGTTAATGTTGTCTATCTGTAGCTGAATTGCATTTGATGATTTGCTTCCAAATAAGATGTAGTAAGTCTTTTCGATGTTTAATGTTAGTTATGTTATTGTTATTATGTACCACGCCCTGCGCTGGTGACTCTCTATTACTCCCTTATCTATCCATATCTCAACTATGGTATTTGTGCTTGGGGTTCTACTACCCAAAATCATTTACGTCCTCTAATTACTCAACACAAAGCTGCTATTAGGACAATATCTAACTCTGGCCCCAGACATCACTCGGTACCCCTACTCAAATCTCTGAATATGTTAGATATTAAGTCACTGCACATTCTCTCATGTGTATTATACATATATAAAACGCTGAACTGTAATGCCAATCCTGACATCAAAAGCTTCATTGAAGGTTGTAACAGAACCCATGAGCACCACACCAGAAATAAATACTGTTTTGATATTCCAAGAGTACGACTTAATCAAACTAGAAATGCTCTTCAAATCAAGGGACCCAGAATGTGGAATGACCTTCCCAACCACGTTAAAGACTGTACCTCTCTCAACCAGTTTAAGATAAAAATGAAGCACTACCAAATATATTCCCTGTAACCTTCCTTACCCCTCTGTTGTCAACCCATGTCTGCTTTTTTTTTTCAAAACAACGCTGTTTGAATGTAATTGTCTGTAATAATTTGTAATTGTATTTGTGCTGCTTTTTCAGCCATGTTCCCCCCTCTTTTACCTCTATTTTTATTTGTTCTCAACACGTTTTATTCTTTATACCCATTAGTATTAAGCTTTAGTCATTAATGTTTTTCCTGCCAGAAACGCTTTGCGTAATAGTGGCTTTAGGCATTGTATGTACTAGCTCTATCTATTAATCCAACAAACTTTGTAAAATCTCTTGTATGTATGTACCTTACCTAAATAAACATTTATTTATTTATTTATTTATTTATTTAAAAGCCTTGGTCCACATAAGCAGGATACAAGGTTTACACTGAGAACAAGCTAGGGTAAAGTACTACTAGTGAAGCACTTGAAGCTTGGGCAGCTTAGGGGGGTAGTGAGCCCACGTGGTACCTTAACACAACACAACACTAATGGGTACCCAAAACACTGGCAAATACTACCCCAAGGTCTCCACCAATCTTACAAACCCAGAATAGGCACACTTAAAAAACACAGGACTTAACTTAATGGTACAGGAACTTAAGGTAAGGGAAATAAGTAAGAGGAAAGGTAGAGGTGTGCAGAGCAGCTCAGAAAGGTCTTGACCCCCACGAACGCCAGTCAGAGAAGGCAGAGCATCTCCACTCTCCTCCCTCAGTTCACTCGCTGCCAGCAGACTACTCAACTAATCGTACAGCATTCCTATCCCAAGTTTACTCAGGATTACTTTACAAATGATTAGACAATATTAATAAACAAAGTTGGTGCCTATTTTATTATTTAATAATCAACCCCAAGCTCAGTCTTTACATGCTCTGTGAGAAACAAGAATCGTCTTACGTCTGGCAGGGAAGATACGACAAATGCACCTCGCCATGCGTCCCCAATACAATAAGGTAGTTTATTTAGCTCAATTTTGACCTCTGGTTTCCACTGAGGAACCCAGGGTCGTAACAATTGACATTTAGGGGTGAGGTAGGTTACATTGAGTTAATTAGGTAGTACTTAGTTTTTATTTATTTATTTATTTATTTATTTATTTATTTATGCATATACAAGAATGTACATAAGGAATGTGAGGATACAAATATGGTAATTACAGTCTTGTAAAGCCACTAGCACGCGCAGCGTTTCGGGCAGGTCCTTAATCTAAGAAAATTTTAAGGAGGTAAATACTTGCAAAATTTATAGACAAAAAATGATAACAGATTACATGGAATGAAAAAAAAGATGAGAGAAAATTATAGGTACAGTATATTAAAGCACATAGGTAGCTATGATTGATTGGGAGAGGTACAGTCTTTAACATAGTTGGGAAGGTCATTCCACATTCAGGGTCCCTTGATTTGTAAAGCATTTCTAGTTTGACTAAGTCGTACTCTTGGAATATTAAATAAGTATTTGTTTCTGGTGTGGTGCTCATGGGATCTTTTACAACCTTGTAGGAAGCTTTTAAGGTCAGGATTGACATTACAGTTCAGCGTTTTATATATATAAAATACACATGAGAGGATGTGCAGTGACTTAATATCTAACATATTTAGAGATTTGAGTAAAGGTACCGAGTGATGTCTGGGGCCAGAGTTAGATATTGTCCTAATAGCAGCTTTGTGTTGAGTAATTAGAGGACGTAAATGATTTTGGGTAGTAGAACTCCAAGCACAAATACCATAGCTGAGATAAGGATAAATGAGAGAGTGATAGAGTGTCACCAGGGCAGGGCGAGGTACATAATATCTGATCTTAGGAAGAATGCCAACAGTTTTTGAAACTTTTTTTGGATATATTTAGAATGTGTCCTTGGAAATTCAGCTTGCGGTCAATGAGAACGCCAAGGAATTTGCCATCTACTTTGTTACAAATTTGGGTATTGTTAATCCTGAGATTTATTTGATTTGAGGATTTATTGCTAAACAAAATATAGAAAGTTTTGTCAATATTGAGGGTGAGTTTGCTAGCAGTTAGCCAGTGATGGACTTTATTTAGCTCAGTATTCACTGTGACATTTAGAACAAGGGGGGTCAGGACTGAAGTAAATGAAAGGCGTATCGTCAGCAAATAGAATTGGTTTGAGATGTTGGGAGGCATTTGGAAGGTTATTAATGTAGATGAGAAAGAGGAGAGAGCCAAGTATGCTGCCCTGGGGAACACCAATGTTGATGGGTAGGGTGGGAGAAATTGAATTATTCACAGAAACATATTGGAGCCTGTCAGTAAGGTAAGACTTAAGGTACTGCAGTGAGTGACCTCTGACTCCATAATGTTGTAATTTAAGAAGAAGGTTAATTTTGGTGGTTGACAGTGTCAAAAGCCTTACGCAGGTCCAGAAATAACCCAACAGGGAACTCATTTTTATCAAGAGCTGCATATATCAAGTTAATCATACAAATAAGCGCATCGTTAGTGCTTTTTTGGAGTCTGAAGCCATATTGACAAGAGCTAAGTATATTGTGTTTGGCTAGATAAGAGTAAAGCTGCTTGTAGATTAGTTTTTCAAATATTTTTGACAAGTTTGGCAGAATTGATATTGGTCTGTAGTTGTTAACATCAGTGGGATCACCACATTTGTGGACAGGGGTTACTCTCGCTGTTTTTAGAATTTCTGGAAAGGTTTGGAGTTCAAGTGACTTGTTGAAGAGCAATGCAATGGCAGGAGCTAAAAATTTGGAGTTTTTTTTTTTGTAAATAAGAGTTGGTATCTCCTCAAAGGCACTAGACTTGGTTTTAAGGGATAGGATTAAGTCAGTAACATCAGTGGAAAAAGTAGGCATTAGGTACAGAGACTGTGGATAGTTACCTGTAAGATAGTCCTGAATATTAGTATTGGAAGATGGAATATCATTTGCAAGGGATGACCCAATGGAAGAGAAGAACCTATTAAATTCAAAAGCAGAATCAGAGGCTGAAAGCAGACCATCGTTATTTGACAGGAGTGTTGGTTTGTTATTTAAAATCTTCTTTGATCCCAATATTTGTGAAATTGTGCTCCATGTTTTATTAATGTTGCCCTTTGTGTGGATAAATTTATCTTCGTAGTATCTAATTTTGGCTCTCCTAATTATTTTAGATAGCAATGATGAGTAATTCTTTGAAAATTCTTTGGAGACGATTCCTAACCTATACTTCTTCTCAAGGTCATGTTTTATATTAATGGATTTAAGTATACCCTTTGTAAGCCAAGGACTGTTTAGCCTTTTAGTTGTGACTTGTTTCGTTAGCATAGGACAGTGGGTGTTATAAAGGCTGAGAGTTTTTTGAAGAAAAGATTGCACTGCTAGGTTGATGTCTCTTATGTTCCCTAATTCGGACTCCCAGTTGACATTAGCAGCAGCAGCTATAAAATTGTCTATGGCAGTTTCATTGTGCAGCCTAAAGCTTATCTATAATAATTAATATTAATAATTAATAATAATAATAATAATAATAATAATAATTAATAATTTTTATTTAGGCAAAGGTACATACATAAAGAGATTTTACAAAGTTTGTTGGCTTTATAGATAGGAGCTAGTACATACAATGCCTAAAGCCACTATTACGCAAAGCGTTTCGGGCAGGAAAAAACACTACTGACTAAAGCTTAAAACTAATGGGTAAAAAGAAAAAAATGCGTTGAGTACAAATAAAAATAGAGGTAAAAGAGGGGGGGGGGGTTAAAGAGTTAATTACAGAGATATTGTGATTATGTGTTAATGCATTGTTTACATCATGTGCTGCAAAATATCTGCAATTTAGATCATTAAAGTGATGATTGTCATAGATAGTGGATAAGAGGTTTAGTTCTGGGTCTATACTTGTCTGCATTAGAGTGCTGGTTGTAGGAAAACAAGGCAAGAATGACAATTACAAAACAATTTTTTTTTTATAAAAGGGGGAAAATTAAAATATAAACAAGACCTATACAAGACAAACACAAAATGAAGAAAAAAAGAAAATGGAGGTAGATTGCTTACAAGTTCTCTCAGGTGCACTGTAAGTTATAATTTGCATTTTGAGACACAGACAAAGCCAGGGGTACAATGGTGTAAGGGAGTATGGCGAGGCTAGGCAACCTAGGTAATAAATGAAAGCAAAGAAAAAAGTTGAATAATAAACATAGGCAAGTTTAAAGTTCAATCAAGTTCAATCGGCTGTCGTCTGACGCGGTTGAGTGCACGCTACGCTCCTCACTCTAAGCTGTATATCAGCCCTTTAACTATCGCCAGATGATGTAGACCGCCACCCACAGGCAGCTAAGTACATGGAGTCCAAGCATGTTATAGCAAAACCAAAGTAACCGACCAAAATCAACTCATTCCATCTCAAACAAGTTTCAAAACAATCCTCTACGGCTGTGAGTACCAGTGCATGCTGCCCGCCTTCACGCAAGTTTCTTCACAATATATACCCCAGTCCATTCTAACCAATCATGTCTCCTAAAAATGTCACTGTGCAGGGAAATAAGGACAACAAACTCCTTAACAAGGCATCCATCCCGGCCAACACTAACAACATTCGTGTTTCTCCGTCTGGTAGCTCTGGGGTCCGGGGCGGCGGTGCTGCCCTCCCCTCCACCCCATTGAGCAAGTTGAGCAAGGGAGCAGAGTCCTCTCAACCCTCTCCTATGGACATGCTAGCATCCCAGTTTAAGCAACTCAAGCGAGCTTCCGGTCCTTCAAAGGAATTCACAAACTGGACCGAGAATCAGTGGTTCAAAAAGTTGTGCCTAGTCCTCGAGTCTCAAAATACTATCATCTTGAGTCTTCTAAATAAGAATCTAGCGAACCGCGCTAATCTCCAACAACAACAACAAGAAATAACCCTCCTCCGCGAGGATATTAGAAACTGCAAGGCTAGCCAAGACCAACTACAGCATGATATGAATGATCTCCGTGAGGAAAAAAAACCTTCTGAAAACTGATGAAGCCATAAAAAAACAGGAGGAAGCTCTCAACAAAATGACTGCATGTATCAGTACATTTTCAGCCCAACGTTCCGTCTCCCAGGATGAACAAGACCAGCAAAAGCTGCTAGACTCTGTTATCGTGTCGTCCCAAGATATACCTGTGGAACATGAAGGTGAAAATTGTGTCGAAATAGCTCAGGATCTCTTAAAAAACAAATTGCAGCTCATTCTAAACAAAACTGACGTTATTGCTGCCTACAGAGTAGGCAAAAAGAATCCATCATGTCAAAACCAGCGGAAAATTCGCCTGAAGCTGTCTTCCCAGTTCACGAAATCCCATCTAGTCCGGACAGCTGCATCCCAACGGAAGGGATTATACATCAACGAGTGCTTGACTAGGAACAGACAGCAACTCCTCTACCGCCTGCGTCAAATCCGTCAACAAAACCCAGATGCGATTCATCAGTGCTTTGTTAGAGATGGACTGATAAAGGTGAGAAAAACCGCAGAGGGCAAAATGTTTACAATTACTAAAGTAGAGAACCTCAACACTTTCCTCTCCCAATGCGGTTTATCTCAACTCATTATCACTCCCAGTGAATTAACTTAATTAACCCCCTGTCAACTAGTGGGGCTAGGTTTCCTAAGTCTCATTGTTTCATTTTCTGACTTAATTTTTAACTTACTCTTAACTAGTCATTTACTGAAATTATTTAATTGAGTGCATTAATAGTTCTTCAGGTCTTATAAATAAATAAATAAATATATAAATATGTTTATTCAGGTAAGGTACATACATACAAGTGATGTTACATTAATGGATTGATATATAGATAGAGCTAGTACATACAATGCCTAAAGCCACTATTACGCAAAGCGTTTCGGGCAAGAAAAACATTAATATCTAGAACTTAATACTAATTGAGCATAAAGAATAAAAAGTGTTGAAAACAAATACAAATAAAGATAAAAAAAAGGGGGAACATGACTGAAAAAGCAGCACAAATACAATAGGTTGACAAACAGTGTTGATTAAAAAAAAATAATAGTAATAAAATAACAGACATGGGTTGACAATAAAGGATGAGGTGGGTTACAGGGAATTTATTAGGTAGTGTTTAGTTTTTATCTTAAACTGGTTGAGAGAGGTACAGTCTTTAACATGGTTGGGAAGGTCATTCCACATTCTGGGTCCCTTGATTTGTAGAGCATTTCTAGTTTGATTAAGTCGTACTCTAGGAATATCAAAACTGTATTTATTCCTGGTGTGGTGCTCATGGGTTCTGTTACAACCTTCAATGAAGCTTTTGAGGTCAGGATTGGCATTACAGTTCAGCGTTTTATATATGTATAATACACAAGAGAGAATGTGCAGTGACTTAATATCTAACATATTCAGAGATTTGAGTAAGGGTACCGAGTGATGTCTGGGGCCAGAGTTGGATATTGTCCTAATAGCAGCTTTGTGTTGGGTAATGAGAGGACGTAAATGATTTTGGGTAGTAGAACCCCAAGCACAAATACCATAGTTGAGGTATGGATAGATGAGGGAGTAATAGAGAGTAACCAGGGCAGGGCGGGGTACATAATATCTGATCTTAGAATGAATGCCAACAGTTTTTGAAACTTTTTTTGATATATTTAGAATGTGACCCTGGAAATTCAGCTTGTGGTCGATGAGAACGCCAAGGAATTTGCCATCTAATTTGTTACAAATTTGGGTATTGTTTATTTTGAGATTTATCTGATTAGAGGATTTATTGCCAAACAGAATATAAAACGTTTTGTCAATGTTAAGGGTGAGTTTGTTGGCAGTTAGCCAAAGATGGACTTTCTCTAGCTCAGTATTTACTGTGGCATTTAGAGCAAGGGGGTCAGGACTGGAGTAAATGAAGGTTGTGTCGTCAGCAAATAGAATTGGTTTGAGGTGTTGGGAGGCATTTGGAAGGTCATTAATGTAGATGAGAAAGAGGAGAGGGCCAAGTATGCTGCCCTGAGGAACACCAATGTTGATGGGTAGGGTGGGAGAAATTGTATTATTCACAGAAACATACTGGAGCCTGTCAGTAAGATAAGATTTGAGGTATTGCAGGGAGTGTCCTCTGACTCCATAATGATGTAATTTAAGAAGAAGGTTTTGATGGTTGACAGTGTCAAAAGCCTTACGCAGGTCCACAAATAACCCAACAGGAAACTCCTTTTTATCAAGAGCTGAGTGAATTAAGTTAATCATACTAATAAGTGCATCGTTAGTGCTTTTTTTGGGTCTGAAGCCATATTGACAAGAGCTAAGTATATTGTGTTTGGCTAGAAAAGAGTAAAGCTGCTTGTAGATTAGCTTTTCGAATATTTTTGACAAGTTAGGCAGGATTGATATAGGTCTGTAGTTGTTAACATCAGTGAGATCACCGCATTTGTAGACAGGGGTTACTCTTGCTTTTTTTAGAATGTCAGGAAAGGTTTGGAGTTCAAGTGACTTGTTGAAGAGCAATGCAATAGCAGGGGCTAGAGATCTGGAGGCTTTTTTGTAAATTAAAGTTGGTATCTCCTCGAGGGCACTAGACTTGGTCTTATTAATTATACAGTCATAACTGAACTATTTATAGTTAATAATCATTAGCTTAAATTTGCCTATGCTTATTATTCAACTTTTCTTTGATTACATTTATTACCTAGGTTGCCTAGCCTCGCCATGCTCCCTTACTCCATTGTACCCCTGGCTTTGCCTGCATCTCAAATTGCAAATTGTTACTTACAGTGTACCTGAGAGTACTTGTAAGCAATCTACCTCATTTTTCATTTTTGCTCAATTTGTTTTTGTATTGCTTAGTCTTGTTTATATTTTTGTTTTGTATTTCTATATCTTGTGTTTTGTATAGTCCATGTTTATATGTTTTTTCTTTAATCTCATTTATTACCTAGGTTGTCTAGCCTAGCCATACTCCCTTACTCCATTGTACCCCTGTAAGCCCCTTTTGTGTTTGTTTTGTACAGTATTGTGTACATTTTTTCCCTATTTTATAGCTTATTTCTACCTTGTAACTTGCCTTTCTTTCCTTGTTTTTCCTGCAATCAGCTTTTTTATGCAGACAAGTATAGACCCAGAACTTAACCTCATATCCACTATCTATGACAATAATCACTTTAACGATCTAAATTGCAGATATTTTGCAGCACATGATGTAAACAATGTATTAACTCATAATCACAATATCTCTGTAATCAATTTGAACGTTAGATCCCTAGGTAAACACTTCGAAGATGTTAGTGCCTTGATTGAAGCTATTGACAACAAATTCTCTTTTATTATACCTACTGAAACATGGTTGAAAGAGGATACTACTCAACTCTTTAACATGCCTAACTACTCAGCAATTCACAACTGTTGTCAACTTCAGAGAGGTGGTGGCACTGCTCTTTACTACCACCAAGAACTAACATGCTTAAAAGAAATTAGAACTAGAGACTGCTATGGGGAGTATATCTTCGCCAGCTTCAGAGTCAAGGGTGCCGAGTCTGTCCTGTCTGTGGGTGCAGTTTATAGAATTCCTAACACTGATGTGTCCGAATTCAACTCAAACCTTAGAAATCTAATACTTGATAACAGACTGAACAAAAACCACCTAATTATCGCAGGGGACTTTAATATTGACCTCTGCGAGCCAGAACACCCTACTGCTGTTAGCTTCCTCAACTGTATGAATTCCTGCTTCCTCATACACTTAATCACTAGACCTACTAGAATCACTGATAGCACTGCCACGACTCTAGATCACATCTGGACAAACATAACCTCTCCGCTTACTTCAGGTATAATCACCGATAGCACTACAGACCATTACCCCACATTTCTCTTAACTAACATTAGCAAACCACCTCTTGAGTCAAGAGAGATACGTTTTAGACTACACAATGAAACTGCTATAGACAATTTTATAACTGCTGCTGATAATGTCAACTGGGAGTCCGAGTTAGGTAACATAGAGGACATCAACCTAGCAGTGCAATCTTTTCTTCAAAAAACTCTTAGCCTTTATAATACCCACTGTCCTATGCTTACAAAACAAGTCACAACCAAAAGGCTTAACAATCCCTGGCTTACAAAGGGAATACTTAAATCTATTAATAAAAAACATGACCTTGAGAAGAAGTATAGGTTAGGAATTGTCTCCAAAGAAGTCTCAAAGAATTACTCATTATTGCTATCTAAGATAATTAGACGAGCCAAAACTAAATACTACGAAGATAAATTTACCCAAATAAAGAGCAACATTAAACAAACTTGGAGAACAATTTCACAAATATTGGGATCAAAGAAGTCTTTAAATACCAAACCGACTCTCCTGTCTAATAACGATGGTCAGCTTTCAGCCTCTGATTCTGCTATTGAGTTCAATAGGTTCTTCTCTTCCATTGGTTCATCCCTTGCAAATGACATTCCATCTTCCAGTACTGACATTAAGGACTATCTTACAGGTAACTATCCACAGTCTCTGTACCTAAAGCCTATTAATTCCACTGACGTCAATGAGATAATCCTTTCCCTTAAAACCAAGTCTGGTGCCCTTGAGGAGATACCAACTTTAATTTACAAAAAAGCCTCCAGATCTTTAGCCCGTGCTATTGCTTTGCTCTTCAACAAGTCACTTGAACTCCAAACCTTTCGAGATATTCTAAAAAAGCGAGAGTAACGCCTGTCCACAAATGTGGTGATCTCACAGATGTTAACAACTACAGACCTATATCTATCCTGCCAAACTTGTCAAAAAAATTTGAAAAACTAATCTATAAGCAGCTTTACTCATATCTAGCCAAACTCAATATACTTAGCCCTTGCCAATATGGCTTCAGATCCAAAAAAAGCACTAACGATGCACTTATTAGTATGCCTCGATTTATTTATTTATTTATGCATATACAAGAATGTACATAAGGAATGTGAGGATACAAATATGGTAATTACAGTCTTGTAAAGCCACTAGCACGCGCAGCGTTTCGGGCAGGTCCTTAATCTAAGAAAATTTTAAGGAGGTAAATACTTGCAAAATTTATAGACAAAAAAATGATAACAGATTACATGGAATGAAAAAGAAAAAGATGAGAGAAAATTATAGGTACAGTATATTAAAGCACATAGGTAGCTATGATTGATTGCAATGACAGCTTAAAATGGTAGTTGACAACAAATTGGTAGGCACAATACAGCAGAAACAATAAAAGATTGATTGCAATGACAGCTTGAATGGTAGTTGACAAAAATTGGTAGTCACAATACAGCATATGGCTAGCACATAAAAGAAGACAGCAATGAACACAATGATAAGGTTGTTTGATATTACATAAAAATTAGGAGATTGGGTACCACTAGGTACAGAGCAAATTTAAAGCTCAGTGTAGGAAACTAAATAGATGAAGTTAGGTACTTTTTGGTTTTGCTTTTAAATAAGGCAAAAGTTTTACAGTTTTTCAATTCACTAGGGAGTGAGTTCCATAGACTAGGTCCCTTAATTTGTATAGAGTATTTACACAGATTAAGTTTGACCCTGGGGATATCAAAGAGATATTTATTTCTGGTGTGGTGATAATGGGTCCTATTACATCTGTCCAGGGAGAGTTTCAGAGCATGGTTTGCATTTAAGAACAGGGTTTTGTAAACGTAGTTGACACAAGAGAATGTGTGGAGGGAGTTAATATTTAGCAAGTTTAGAGATTTAAACAAGGGAGCTGAGTGTTGTCTGAAAGCAGAGTTAGTTATTATTCTGATAGCAGAATATACATAGATATAGATAGCAGATTCATACAGCTCTTGATAAAAATGAGTTCCCTGTTGGGTTATTTGTGGACCTGCATAAAGCTTTTGATACTGTCAACCACCAAAACCTTCTTCTTAAATTACATCATTATGGAGTCAGAGGACACTCCCTACAATACCTCAAATCCTACCTTACTGACAGGCTCCAATATGTTTCTGTGAATAATACAATTTCTCCCACCCTACCCATCAACATTGGTGTTCCCCAGGGCAGCATACTTGGCCCTCTCCTCTTTCTCATCTACATTAATGACCTTCCAAATGCCTCCCAACACCTCAAACCAATTCTATTTGCTGACGACACAACCTTCATTTACTCCAGTCCTGATCCCCTTGCTCTAAATGCCACAGTAAATACTGAGCTAAATAAAGTCCATCTGTGGCTAACTGCCAACAAACTCACCCTTAACATTGACAAAACTTTCTATATTCTGTTTGGCAATAAATCCTCTAATCAAATAAATCTCAAAATAAACAATACCCAAATTTGTAACAAATTAGATGGCAAATTCCTTGGCATTCTCATTGACCACAAGCTGAATTTCCAGGGACACATTCTAAACATATCAAAAAAAGTTTCAAAAACTGTGGGCATTCTTTCTAAGATCAGATATTATGTACCACGCCCTGCCCTGGTGACTCTCTATTACTCCCTTATCTATCCATATCTCAACTATGGTATTTGTGCTTGGGGCTCTACTACCCAAAATCACTTACGTTCTCTAATTGCTCAACACAAAGCTGCTATTAGGACAATTTCCAATTCTGGCCCCAAACATCACTCGGTACCCCTACTCAAATCTCTGAATATGTTAGACATTAAGTCACTGCACATTCTCTCATGTGTATTATACATATATAAAACGCTAAACTATAATGCCAATCCTGATCTCAAAAGCTTCATAGAAGGTTGTAACAGAACCCATGAGCACCACACCAGAAATAAATACAGTTTTGATATTCCTAGAGTACGACTTAATCAAACTAGAAATGCTCTACAAATCAAGGGGCCCAGAATGTGGAATGACCTTCCCAACCATGTTAAAGACTGTACCTCTCTCAACCAGTTTAAGTTAAAAACGAAGCTATACCTAATAAATTTCCTGTAACCTACCTTACCCTTCTATTGTCAACCATGTCTGTTTGTCTTTAAAGAGCGCTGTTTGTCGACATAATTGTATTTGTGCTGCTTTTTCATCTATGTTTTCATTTCTTGTTTTCATTCTACTCATTATGCTCAATTAGTATTAAGCTTGTCATTTAAGCTTATCATGCCCGAAACGCTTTGCGTAATAATAATAATAATAATAATAATAATAATAATTTTTATTTAGGTAAGGTACATACATAAAGAGATTTACAAAGTTTGTTGGCTTTATAGATAGAGCTAGTACATACAATGCCTAAAGCCACTATTACGCAAAGCGTTTCGGGCAGGAAAAACATTAATGACTACAGCTTAAAACTAATGGGTAAAAAGAAAAGATGTGATGAGTACATATAAAAAATAGAGGTAAAAGAGGGGGGAACATTGTTGAAAAAGCAGCACAAATACAATTACAAATTATTACAGAAAATTACATTCAAACAGCGTTGATTTGAAAAACAAAAAAACAAAAAACATACATGGGTTGACAACAGGGGGGTAAGGTGGGTTACATGGAATTTATTAGGTATAGCTTCGTTTTTAACTTAAACTGGTTGAGAGAGGTACAGTCTTTAACATGGTTGGGAAGGTCATTCCACATTCTGGGCCCCTTGATTTGTAGAGCATTTCTGGTTTGATTTAGTTGTACTCTAGGAATATCAAAACTGTATTTATTTCTGGTGTGGTGCTCATGGGTTCTGTTACAACCTTCTATGAAGCTTTTGAGATCAGGATTGGCATTATAGTTTAGCGTTTTATATATGTATAATACACATGAGAGAATGTGCAGTGACTTAATGTCTAACATATTCAGAGATTTGAGTAGGGGTACCGAGTGATGTCTGGGGCCAGAATTGGATATTGTCCTAATAGCAGCTTTGTGTTGAGTAATTAGAGGACGTAAGTGATTTTGGGTAGTAGAGCCCCAAGCACAAATACCATAGTTGAGATATGGATAGATAAGGGAGTAATAGAGAGTCACCAGGGCAGGGCGTGGTACATAATATCTGATCTTAGAAAGAATGCCCACAGTTTTTGAAACTTTTTTTGATATGTTTAGAATATGTCCCTGGAAATTCAGCTTGTGGTCAATGAGAATGCCAAGGAATTTGCCATCTAATTTGTTACAAATTTGGGTATTGTTTATTTTGAGATTTATTTGATTAGAGGATTTATTGCCAAACAGAATATAGAAAGTTTTGTCAATGTTAAGGGTGAGTTTGTTGGCAGTTAGCCACAGATGGACTTTATTAAGCTCAGTATTTACTGTGGCATTTAGAGCAAGGGGATCAGGACTGGAGTAAATGAAGGTTGTGTCATCAGCAAATAGAATTGGTTTGAGGTGTTGGGAGGCATTTGGAAGGTCATTAATGTAGATGAGAAAGAGGAGAGGGCCAAGTATGCTGCCCAGGGGAACACCAATGTTGATGGGTAGTGTGGGAGAAATTGTATTAATAGTGGCTTTAGGCATTGTATGTACTAGCTCTACCTATAAGTCAACCAATCTTTGTAAAAATTTATTGTATGTATGTACCTTACCTAAATAAACATTTTCATTTTCATTTTCATTTTCATTAAACTAATGATTATTAACTATAAATAGTTTAGTTATGATCATATAATTAATAAGAACTAAAGAAAATATTAATGCACTCAATTAATTAAGTCCAATAAATGACTAATATACATTAAATTAAAATTTACTTTAAAAAAGTGTAACAAAGAGACTTAGGATACCTAGCCCTCACTAGGTGACAAGGGGGGGATAATTATGTTGACTCAATGAGAGTGATAATAAGGTTAGACAAACCACATTGGGAGAGGAAAGTGTTGAGGTTATCCTCATTAGCAATTGTAAATATTTTACCTCCTGAGGTCTTTCTCACTTTAATCAAGCCATCTCTAACGAAGCACTGATGAATCGCATCTGGGTTTTGATGACGGATTTGACGCAGGCGGTGGAGGAGTTGCTGTCTTTTTCTAGTCAAGCACTCGTTGATGTAGATTCCCTTTCGTTGGGATGCAGCTGTCCGGACAAGATGCGATTTTATGGACTGGGAAGCTAGCTTGAGGCGAATTTTTCGCTGGTTTAGACCTGATGGATTCTTTTTGCCTACTCTGTAGGCAGCAATAATGTCGGTTTTATTTAGAGTGACACGCAATTCGTCTTTTATGAGAGCCTGAACTATTTCAATACACTTTTCACCTTCACGTTCCACACGAATATTTTGGGACGACACAATAACATAGTCAAGCAGCTTTTGCTGGTCCTGTTCATCCTGGGAGATGGAATGTTGGGCAGATGACACATTTGCAGATGACACTAAGATCTATGATAAAGAAGGAAGTGAAAGTGATATTGAGACCTTACAAAGAGATCTACATGAACTCCACCAATGGTCAGATGTCTGGCAAATGCTCTTTAATGTCGATAAATGCAAGACCTTGCCTGTAGGGCATAACATTCCACGTCACAACTACCAAATTGCCAGCTTTACCTTACAACAGATAGATGAAGAATGCGACATTGGAATCAGAATCCATCATTCACTAAAAGTTGCACAACAAGTGGGAGCGGCAGTAAAAAAAGCGAACCAAACCTTGGGAATAATCAAGCGTGCCTTTACTTTCAAGGAAACTATAGTAGTCCTTCAATTGAAATTGAAATTGAAAATTGAAATAAGTTTATTGAGGTAAAATACACACAAAGGGATGAGGTAGCTCAAGCTATTCTCACCCCATTCAGTACAACGTGTTAATATATACATAGACACACATCACAAATAAACACATTACCAA
This sequence comes from Procambarus clarkii, assembly GCF_040958095.1. Lineage (NCBI taxonomy): Eukaryota > Metazoa > Arthropoda > Malacostraca > Decapoda > Cambaridae > Procambarus > Procambarus clarkii. Next base: position 30,637,332 of record NC_091157.1, read on the forward strand.
ACATTCTGAGAGGTAAAAATATACATTTCCTCCCTCACAAGTAGTATGGTATCAGACGTACACACAAATACTTTTATGACCTAGGTATACTGTATAGACAATTTGCAAGACACCTGCAGATAATTCAACAAAATATTACAATCTTGGTGCAAAATTCTTATATCTCTCAAGAATATCATCAACCTTTCCGTTGTGACACATCCAGGCTATTTGTTCAGGAACAGTCCTTATCTCAGTGTTTCTATATACATTAATCAACGGACAATCAAGAATATAATGGGCAAGGGTGTGAGACCTTAACATACCACATAGTTTACACTTCGTGTCATTACCATGAACATCTATCCCATATTCCCAGTAATATTTGTACCCAAGCCTGAGCCGCATGTACACAGAGTCACTCCAAGCATTTCTCCTTTTACCATAAGTGAAATGGGTGTTTTGACTCACATACATGTAGTGTTGCATGGTTTGACTTCTCTCATACATTATCTCTCTCCTCTCCACTCCCGCCTGTGCCTGAATATTTCTGATTTTGCTTCTTATTTGTCTCATTGTGAATTCACATTCAATGTCAACTTGTGGTTTTGATGTGGCACGTTTGGCCAAGTCATCCGCCACCTCGTTGAGCACTATTCCAAGTGCGCCCCCACCTGGATTATTGCATACAGGCATTGAGACCTTATCTTCAGAAAGACATAGCTGCTCTGGAGAAGATGCAACACCGGGCAACAAAAATCATACCACAGATTAGTCATCTCTCGTATCAGGAAGGGTTGAGGGCCACTGGCCAAACAACACTGCAAACCAGGCATGACAGGGCGGAGCTCATCGAAACACTTAAAATACTAAACAATTTGGATGATGTCGATCCGGATACTTTCTTCAAAAAGGCAGATGTAACACGAACGAGGAGCGACGGGTTCAAGCTCAACAAGCCACAATGTAGGACAGAAAACAAGAGATGCTTTTTCACCCATATGGTGGTAAACCCGTGGAACAGCCTACCCGCCAAAGAGTGGATAAGGTAAACGCCAAAACTACTGGGTTTTAAAATACAGATAGAAAAGATCGTCCAGGCAAATGGGTAGGACCTTTGACAAGCCGCCAACTTCCTGTCCTCGTTGAGGCCACCAATATTAGTGGCTCTCAGATTAATTAAAGGTCTGCAAAGATCAGTAACCAAAGAAAATGGGAAGAGCACGGTGGCGGGTAAGCGAGCGAGCGAGTGACGTCATCACAACAAAGGTTGCTATAGACATGTACATGACTCGTGAGGTTCGCCTGTCTTAAAGACCTGTGTCCACAATACCCGCCAAATTGTCCCTCCCACAGTACTCTCAGGACACTTATGGGAGTGTAAGTGTGTGGTGAGGCCACACCACTGAAGACATTGAGGATATACCACGAGGGAGAGACAAAACTGTTGAAGGAAGGAGTCACTGGCTCCGCCTGACCACCTTGTTCCTCGCACTCTCATCATCCTTCGTAAGTACTTGAGTGCATTACCTGGTTGATGGGGTTCTGGGAGTTCTTCTACTTCCCAAGCCCGGCCCGAGGCTAGGCTCGACTTGTGAGAGTTTGGTCCACCAGGCTGTTGCTTGGAGCGGCCCGCAGGGCCACATACCCACCACAGCCTGGCTGATCCGGAACGTCTCTTAGAAAACAGTCCCAGTTTTCTCTTGAAGATGTCCACGGTTGTTCCGGCAATATTTCTTATAGTCACTGGGAGAACGTTGAAACAACCGTGGATGTTTATACAGTGAAGAGTTAGGGGTGACATGATAGAGGGGTCCGTCTAATTACCACAAGCTACCACAAGCTACACAAGCTTCAGAAAGCTTCCTGGCAATACGTTAGTAATGAATAAATATGATATGTTAGGTTAGGCTGACCTAACCTAACCTATCCTAACCTATCCTAACCTATCCTAACCTATCCTAACCTATCCTAACCTATCCTAACCTAACCTAACTTAACCTAACCAAACCTAACCAAACCTAACCTAACCTAACCTAACCGACGCTTGCGTCGTCGACTTTATTTGGCGTCACCAGCTTTTTATTTTCGCCTAATTTCTTTATAAAAAAGATACCACGAGGGTGGTATCGGTGGTATCGAGGGTGGCTAGAGTACGACTTAATCAAACCAGAAATGCTCTACAAATCAAGGGGCCCAGAATGTGGAATGACCTTCCCAACCATGTTAAAGAGAGTACCTCTCTCAACCAGTTGAAGTTAAAAACGAAGCTATACCTAATAAATTCCCTGTAACCTACCTTACCCCTCTATTGTCAACCCATGTATGTTTTTTGTTTTTTTTTGTTTTTCAAATCAACGCTGTTTGAATGTAATTTTCTGTAATAATTTGTAATTGTATTTGTGCTGTTTTCTCAACAATGTTCCCCCCTCTTTTACCTCTATTTTTATTTGTACTCAACGCATTTTTTTCTTTTTACCCATTAGTTTTAAGCTTTAGTCAGTAGTGTTTTTTCCTGCCCGAAACGCTTTGCGTAATACTGGCTTTAGGCATTGTATGTACTAGCTCTATCTATAAAGCCAACAAACTTTGTAAAATCTCTTTATGTATGTACCTTTGCCTAAATAAAAATTATTATTATTATTATAATAAAAATTATTATTATTATTATTATTATTATTATTATACTTTTTCAGATTAAAATTATGTTTTTTTGTGTTGTACATTCAGCACCAACATTATAATGAGTAAATATATCATATTTATTCATTACTAACGTATTGCCAGGAAGCTTTCTGAAGCTTGTGTAGCTTGTGGTAATTAGACGGACCGTGATAGAGGTTTACAAGTGGATGAATGGACACAACAAAGGGGATATTAATAGGGTATTAAAAGTATCAGCACAAGACAGAACACGAAACAATGGGTATAAATTGGATAAATTTAGATTTAGGAAAGACTTGGGTAAATACTGGTTCGGTAACAGGGTTGTTGATTGTTGATTTGTGGAACCAATTACCGTGTAACGTGGTGGAGGTGGGGTCCCTCGATTGTTTCAAGCGTGGGTTGGACATGTAAATGAGTGGGATTGGGTGGTTATAGATAGGAGCTGCCTCGTATGGGCCAATAGGCCGTCTGCAGTTGCCTTTGCTCTTATGTTCTTATGTTCTCTGATTGTGCCTATGGCACCTCTGCTCTTCACTGGTTCAATCCTGCATTTTCTTCCATATCATTCACTCCAGTACGTTGTTATTTTACTGTGTAGATTTGGGACGTGGCCCTCCAGTATTTTCCATGTGTATATTATTTGGTATCTCTCGTCTCTTTACTAGAGAGTACATTCGGAGAGCTTTGAGACGATCCCAATAATTTAGGTGTTTTATCTCAACGATGCGTGCCGTATATGTTCTCTGTATTCCCTCTATTTCAGCAATCTCTCCTGCTCTGAAGGTGGGAAGTGAGTACTGAGCTTTCTGCTCCACCATTGTCTGCTCCAACATTGTCTTACACCCCCAACATACAATTGTTAATAATAAAAATAATAAAAATTGATTTAGGAAAAGTACATACATAGTTGCAGAGTTACAGTACAAACATTTTGTTAGATTTAAAGATAGAGGTAGTACATACAATACCTAAAGCCACTAGTACACATAGCGTTTCGGGCAAGGTGAGGTGGGGAAAAAAAAACACTTAGACTAAAACTTAATAGTAATTAAGCTTAAAGTATAATTGCATTGAAAGAAAAAAAATAAAAATAATAAAAGATGAAAAAAGGGGGGAACATGGTAGAAAATAGCCAATATACAAGTTGGTCAACAAACAGCATTTTTTTTCTTCAACAAAAATGTTGGGATATGGAAATAGGACTATGGAATTGTTACAGGTGTGGACGTTGGCCAGTAGAATTGTTGGGGTAAATTATATGCCAATAGCATTGTTGGGGTGTGGACATTGGCCTATCGAATAATGATAACTTTTATAATAATAATAATAATGAGAAATTCCACTGGGACTGTGTAGTGTTGCAAACCCATGACCAAGGCATTGCCAGCCGCATACTCTACTACTGTACCACCACTGACTTAATTACAATCGGATTTCTACTGATATCACAGGAAGTCTGTGATATCCTGATATCACAGTCCTGAAGCCAGTCCAAGTTTTATGTAAGACCCCAAGCACTCAGGTGAAGGATAAAGTACTGTAGTTCAACATTGTATGCACAACTTCAGATACACAGAAAATCACACTAAGGTGATATACATCAATGAACAATCCACTGAGGCTGTGAGGTAATGCAAACATTGCAGGTTTGCATCATCTCACAGCCCGAGGGAATTTTCTCATTGATGTATATCACTTTTGTGTGATTTTCTGTGTAAATAATAATAATAATATTATTATTTATTCAAAAGATTGTGTGTACAAAGAACATAAGAATATTGTTCAATTGAAGGGACAGAAGTTACACATTCTAATGAAGCCACTATTATGCAAAGCGTTTCGGGCAAAATTAATAATAATATAGAAATTTTTTAATTAAAGTTGTGACAGGATAAAACACTTAATACTACAGTGGTACCTCGGAATGCGAGTGTCCCTGTATGCGAGTTTTTCGGAAGACGAGATGGATTTCCTCGAAAAGTATGTCTCGGAAGGCGAGGGTTACCTCTGGACGCGAATTTGTTGATACGCGTACAGGCCGACCTAGCGCGTGGTGGTTCGGCGATCGTCGCCCCTCCACCCCTTCGCCCCTCAGTTTACCATTGTCTCGCGCCCAGTGACTACCCCACATCAATTCTTCTCGCGGATTTTCAGTGTTTTGTTGGATTTTTGGTGATTTGACTATACAATTTGTTATTATATATCTCACCATGGGTCCCAAGAAAGCCAGTGGTAAGGATAAAGGCCAGAAAGCCCATGTGAGGATGACAATAGAGGAGAAACAAGAGATCATTCGGAAACATGAGAACGGTACACGTGTTGTTGAACTTTGTAGGCAGTACAACAAAGCCACATCAACAATATGCACTATACTGTCTCCACTCGATCATCCGGACTATATGGGAAGGACCCCCAGCCGGATTATCACATTTTTCGGATAATGGTACTTTTTCACCTACGAGTCCAAAAGTGACCATTTCCAACTATTTTTATACTACAAACAACATACTGTAATTTGAATTGCCTTGCCACATACAATTATTAAATATTCAACTAGAAACCTCAACTTACCTTGTTGGTGTTCGTCTTCTTGATTGATGCCACACATCTTGAAGTTAAAAATTCTTAACAATTTACGTAACCTATACTAACACAACACTAAAATTAACACTTAAAATTACTGTACAGTTCATTAAGCTAAGTTAGTTTTGACTGCCAGCTGCTGAAGCCTCACTGGTTGAGGGCATTTGGGTTGCCTGTGAGGCCTCACTTGTTGAAGGTGCTTGCTTGCACCTCACTTGTTGAAGCGCTTGCATGCCCTCACTTGTTGAAGGCGCTTGGCTTGCCTGTGACGCCTCACTTGTTAAAGGCGCTTGCTTGCGCCTCACTTGTTGAAAGCGCTTGGCTTGCCTGTGGCACCTCACTTGTTGAAAGCGCTTGGCTTGCCTGTGGCACCTCACTTGTTGAAAGCGCTTGGCTTGCCTGTGGCGCCTCACTTGTTGAAAGCGCTTGGCTTGCCTATAATGCCTCACTTGTTGAAGGAGCTTGGCTTGCCTGTGGCGCCTCACTTGTTGAAGGCGCTTGGCTGCCTGTGACGCCTCACTGTTTGAACAACACGTAACTTGTCTTTAATTGCTAGGACAATCTTCTTCCTCTTAACACTTCCAGAACGATTGATGCTGCTACCAGACATATTCTTGGCCAAAAATGTTCAAAATTACTATGAAAATTAAGAAAGTTATTTAAAAAAATATTTCACTAATGGCGCAACACTGTGAGGCCGCACTGGTTGAGGCGTATAACTGTGACTTGTCTTTAATTGTTAGGACAACTTTCTTCCTCTTAACACCTCCAGAACGATTGATGCTGCTACCAGACATAGTCTTGGCCAAAAATGTTCAAAGTTACTATGAAAATAAAAAAGTTATTTAAAAAAATATTTCACTAATGGCGCAGCACTGTGTATAACACGAGGGACGGACGCACATGGGTTGACCAGTGTTGGACAGGTCCACTTGGGGCAGCCATAACGCGTTATGTAGGCCGCCAGGAGGAAAAAAATTCACAATATTTTTTAAGGAAACTTCAGCCTGTGCACAATGCTTTTAGGAAACTTATTTATTTGTTATTACATAATTACTAGTAGTTATTTTATTTGTTTTTGGCTATGATTAATTGTTCTAAAATTAATGGTAATTCCTGTACCCTTCCCACCCTCCCAACACCACCCACCCACCCCACCCCCACCTACACCATGCGCCTCGAGTCTCGGGCAGACGGGATTAATACCGTATGGCCTGCCTCATGTTTTCATATACAGACAAAGGCACGATTATCTGGGGACTGACCGGATAGTGTAATTTCTGCAGAAAACCTGCTTTAATCCGGTCCCTGTGGCTATTTTGGCCGGATATTGTGATAACTTTATCCATTCACGATTTTGGCCGTATAAGGGCGTTTTTCGGATGTTCGAATCCCGGATAATCGCGGGGTTACAGTACTTAAGAAGAAAAATGAGATTATGGGTGCTAAAGTGGCAAAAGGAGTAAGAACAATAACAAAACAAAGACCACAAATACTTGAAGAAGTGGAAAAGTTGTTATTAATTTGGATACACGACAAGGAGTTAAGGGGTGACAGTGTTACGGAGGCCATTATTTGTGAGAAAGCCAGGAAGGGGACTGATGCCTGCCAGGACTGCCTGATGTGATAATGGAAGGGGACTCCCCTTCCAAACAGTAACTCCTCTCCTCCTCCCCCTCCTCACCATCTTCCATACGCCTACAGCACTCAACAGCAAGGTAAGTAATAACTGGAACATAGTTTTGTAGGTTTATTTAGAAGAATTAGGTATAAAAATTTAGTTTGATGTGGGGTTTTTGGGGTAGTTAGGAACGGATTAATTCATTTCCCTTTATTTCTTATGGGGAAATTAGCTTCAGAATGCGAGTTTTCGGAATACGAGGCGTCTCCAGGAACCAATTAAACTCTTAAACTGAGGTAGGTATGCCTGTATTAGAGAAGTAAGCTAACAAAATGAGAATGTTCAAGGAAAATAAAAAATTAATACAAAGAAGGTGATACTTAAGGATGACAAGCATAGACTATTACATTATGGAGTCAATAGTTCTAGCAACAGTACAGTAGTTTATTTACATTAATTATAGAATGGAAATACAAGGTGTAATTTAGAAAAGCAAGTGAACTATTCCTCATAACATTTTCTTTGAACATATCAGAACATAGAGTAACATACTATAATTTAAGGTTAATGGGGCCAACACTTACAAATAACCAAAATCATAAAGGACACGAGTAAACACTTTATCAAAGAAATGCATGAAATTAGATGACATTAAATGTAGATAGTAAATGTAGAATTAAATGTGTGTCTTCGCTTGAATGAACTATATGGGGCATTGCTGATTCATTCCAGTGTGGAATTCATTCCATCCGTTCGGCCCCAGCAACCCTCTTCCCCCCCCCCCCCAAAAAAAAAAAATACAATCACATTAATGCATATGCCAGTCCACATTTGCCTTATGAAAAATTTAAATAATAAAGAATTTGTATTGCAATTAAATAAATTGATATGGCATGTTACAGTACTGTACTTACTCTACCAGTTGAGTTTTGTAGTGCAAACTTTGTTAGCCTTAATATCCTGAGAGTGCCACACATGAATATAAATTGTTTAAAGAACAGTAACTTTTCTAACAAATGTACATTATACACTACAGTCTGTACATAAAGAATCACTAGACCACTAGAATCACACTACTGCAGTACACTTTCATATAAACTACACTTTGTACACTTAATGTCATTAGAACTGTGCTGTACAGCTCAATTGGTACTCCCAGGTAAGTTATGGCTAGTGATGGGTGCTGGTCTAGTGGCCTGGGCATCCTCAGAAGGTGTGTCCTTGCTAGTGCTGGGTGCTGGTCTAGTGGCCTGGGCATCCTCAGAAGGTGTGTTTTGCTAGTGCTGGGTGCTGGTCCAGTTGCCTGAGCATCCTCAGAAGGTGAGCCCTTGCTAGTGCTGGGTGCTGGTCTAGTTGCCTGGGCATCCTCGGAAGGTGAGTCCTTGCTAGTGCTGGGTGCTGGTCCTGTAGGCCTACTGTGAAACCATACCAAAAACTTTTGAATCTTAGTTTGTTTCTTTGTTGTGAGCTTCATTACAATGTTTTTCATAATATATAGTTTCAGTTAAATATCATATATCTTATTATATACATATCTTTAAGTTAAAGCCTGTTTCATCTGCTTTGTAAACTTAAAACCAGCTTAGATTATTAGATATCATGTGCTGAGAAAGTTTATGCTTATATGCATTAGCACTTCCAACATCTGCACTTAATGTCTCGCCACAAATTTTCTTGTTAATGATGCATTGCCTCTCTTTAAATCAACATACTATTCAGTGCTAGCCTTGAAATTGTCTATGTTTAACTTCACAGCAAGTCTTTCAGCTGCATTTCTAATAGAATCAACTTACAAATTGTTTTATTTAAAATATTATTATTGTTAGTTTGACATTATATACATTTTATTCAGTACAGTTCTGTATTAACCCTTAAGCTGTGCATGGCATACATATTTATTTATTTATTTATTTATTTATTTATTTACAAGAAGATATATTGGGGGGTTAACAGAGAATATAGAAATTAAGTTAAATTACCATTCTTGTAAAGCCACTAGCACGTATAGTGTTTCGGGACCATATACACCATATTTCGGGAGCATATACGACAGGACCTGATGGCAAAGTTCAGTTTCTCAAATTTGCTCTAATGCTTTCCAATTTTTTGTGCATACTAGCAAATCCTGCAACTTTGTCTAAATGATCACAAACGTAACTTAAAAAATAATTATAAAATTGAATATTGAGAACATCAGATTTTGAAATCTGCTGCAAAAATATAAACTATCACCAATTATTCCTTTGGTGTTATTATGCTCTCAGAATAGTATATGATCTTCATTTTTATAGATTTAGAATGTATGTTTTCAGTTTAGTTTACTGTAAAAAATATTGTCAATGTGGCATTTGAATTATGCGCCAAACTTAAAAAAAAAAATTGATAACTCCAAACATTTAGGGTTTGGGAAAAATCCATTCAATAGGATTGTAAAACAGACAGCTGTGCACATTATTTGTAAAAATGGTGAGAATTGGTCAGAAACTAGGTCTTTTAAAACTGACTCAAAGTTGAAACTATAGTTTTAGAGATAATTGAAGTTGAAGTTATCGACAATGAATAATTTAGTTCTTATTCATTAATTTACTTATATCTTTTAATAAAGGTTGTTTGGCATTCGAACTCGAATATGTGAAACTTTTAGGTCAATATGTGTTGTAATGAGGTCAAGAAAAAATACCCCCCCCAGAAATAAAATATAGGGATTAACTAGGCATTTAGGGGATAAAAATGTATTCTGTATAAAAGTTATAAAGCCCTAATCTGGTCCCTAATCATCAAAACCGCCTAAAGATACAAAGAAAATAGAATTTGAAATCTGAAAAACTCTAAAAAAATTCAGTCCCAAGTTCTGCCAGTTGTGACTGATTTATTTGATGACCAATTTCATTCTATCTTGACATAGTTAGGGGATGGGTATGCACTCTCCAGGATGTAGAGGGTACAACAAAATCTGGTAATAAACAAAGGAGAAAAAACAAATCTCCTCCCCCCCAAAAAAAAAAAAAATTAGACATTTGTGAAAGTAACAGAAATTAACATTAGGCAATGCATTTTTATGATATATAACAAAATAGAGCATGATAACATACTCATTATTATTGGTATTATGTATTACTCAGCAATGCTATACAGACACCAGCTGCATATCCACTTTGTGGACACTTCTTGCTACTATTCTTCTTGTTTGTACATTGGACAAGTGCTTGCATCTCTTTATTACTGCATTATCCCTCAGTTCCCGTTAATAGGAGCTGTTCTCCTTATCAATGAAATGTTCTCCTTTAAAAAAAAATATTTGTCTAAAATACATTTTTGAAAATATTGGGATGAAACTTTCATGATGCTTAAGCCAATAAGTTGGTGACTTGTTTAGCATTTAATATTAATTTTCACATGGGGAAGAATATGGCAGAAGGCCAAATTATATTTTTAATAGAGCAGGGCTTATTGTTACAATGTGTAGGGTTTTCTTTCCCCCCCCCCTTCCCCTCTGTGTATGAGTTAGATTTGGTGTCGGCCCCCTCCCCGGGTTCGGTTCCGTGTTGATAGCAGAATATACATAGATATAGATAGCAGATTCATACAGCTCTTGATAAAAATGAGTTCCCTGTTGGGTTATTTGTGGACCTGCATAAAGCTTTTGATACTGTCAACCACCAAAACCTTCTTCTTAAATTACATCATTATGGAGTCAGAGGACACTCCCTACAATACCTCAAATCCTACCTTACTGACAGGCTCCAATATGTTTCTGTGAATAATACAATTTCTCCCACCCTACCCATCAACATTGGTGTTCCCCAGGGCAGCATACTTGGCCCTCTCCTCTTTCTCATCTACATTAATGACCTTCCAAATGCCTCCCAACACCTCAAACCAATTCTATTTGCTGACGACACAACCTTCATTTACTCCAGTCCTGATCCCCTTGCTCTAAATGCCACAGTAAATACTGAGCTAAATAAAGTCCATCTGTGGCTAACTGCCAACAAACTCACCCTTAACATTGACAAAACTTTCTATATTCTGTTTGGCAATATGTCTAACATATTCAGAGATTTGAGTAGGGGTACCGAGTGATGTCTGGGGCCAGAATTGGATATTGTCCTAATAGCAGCTTTGTGTTGAGTAATTAGAGGACGTAAGTGATTTTGGGTAGTAGAGCCCCAAGCACAAATACCATAGTTGAGATATGGATAGATAAGGGAGTAATAGAGAGTCACCAGGGCAGGGCGTGGTACATAATATCTGATCTTAGAAAGAATGCCCACAGTTTTTGAAACTTTTTTTGATATGTTTAGAATATGTCCCTGGAAATTCAGCTTGTGGTCAATGAGAATGCCAAGGAATTTGCCATCTAATTTGTTACAAATTTGTGTATTGTTTATTTTGAGATTTATTTGATTAGAGGATTTATTGCCAAACAGAATATAGAAAGTTTTGTCAATGTTAAGGGTGAGTTTGTTGGCAGTTAGCCACAGATGGACTTTATTTAGCTCAGTATTTACTGTGGCATTTAGAGCAAGGGGATCAGGACTGGAGTAAATGAAGGTTGTGTCGTCAGCAAATAGAATTGGTTTGAGGTGTTGGGAGGCATTTGGAAGGTCATTAATGTAGATGAGAAAGAGGAGAGGGCCAAGTATGCTGCCCTGGGGAACACCAATGTTGATGGGTAGTGTGGGAGAAATTGTATTAATAGTGGCTTTAGGCATTGTATGTACTAGCTCTACCTATAAGTCAACCAATCTTTGTAAAAATTTATTGTATGTATGTACCTTACCTAAATAAACATTTTCATTTTCATTTTCATTTTCATTAAACTAATGATTATTAACTATAAATAGTTTAGTTATGATCATATAATTAATAAGAACTAAAGAAAATATTAATGCACTCAATTAATTAAGTCCAATAAATGACTAATATACATTAAATTAAAATTTACTTTAAAAAAGTGTAACAAAGAGACTTAGGATACCTAGCCCTCACTAGGTGACAAGGGGGGGGATAATTATGTTGAGTCAATGAGAGTGATAATAAGGTTAGACAAACCACATTGGGAGAGGAAAGTGTTGAGGTTATCCTCATTAGCAATTGTAAATATTTTACCTCCAGAGGTCTTTCTCACTTTAATCAAGCCATCTCTAACGAAGCACTGATGAATCGCATCTGGGTTTTGATGACGGATTTGACGCAGGCGGTGGAGGAGTTGCTGTCTTTTTCTAGTCAAGCACTCGTTGATGTAGATTCCCTTTCGTTGGGATGCAGCTGTCCGGACAAGATGCGATTTTATGGACTGGGAAGCTAGCTTGAGGCGAATTTTTCGCTGGTTTAGACCTGATGGATTCTTTTTGCCTACTCTGTAGGCAGCAATAATGTCGGTTTTATTTAGAGTGACACGCAATTCGTCTTTTATGAGAGCCTGAACTATTTCAATACACTTTTCACCTTCACGTTCCACACGAATATTTTGGGACGACACAATAACATAGTCAAGCAGCTTTTGCTGGTCCTGTTCATCCTGGGAGATGGAATGTTGGGCAGATGACACTAAGATCTATGATAAAGAAGGAAGTGAAAGTGATATTGAGACCTTACAAAGAGATCTACATGAACTCCACCAATGGTCAGATGTCTGGCAAATGCTCTTTAATGTCGATAAATGCAAGACCTTGCCTATAGGGCATAACATTCCACGTCACAACTACCAAATTGCCAGCTTTACCTTACAACAGATAGATGAAGAATGCGACATTGGAATCAGAATCCATCGTTCACTAAAAGTTGCACAACAAGTGGGAGCGGCAGTAAAAAAAGCGAACCAAACCTTGGGAATAATCAAGCGTGCCTTTACTTTCAAGGAAACTATAGTAGTCCTTCAATTGAAATTGAAATTGAAAATTGAAATAAGTTTATTGAGGTAAAATACACACAAAGGGATGAGGTAGCTCAAGCTATTCTCACCCCATTCAGTACAACGTGTTAATATATACATAGACACACATCACAAATAAACACATTACCAAACATTCTGAGAGGTAAAAATATACATTTCCTCCCTCACAAGTAGTATGGTATCAGACGTACACACAAATACTTTTATGACCTAGGTATACTGTATAGACAATTTGCAAGACACCTGCAGATAATTCAACAAAATATTACAATCTTGGTGCAAAATTCTTATATCTCTCAAGAATATCATCAACCTTTCCGTTGTGACACATCCAGGCTATTTGTTCAGGAACAGTCCTTATCTCAGTGTTTCTATATACATTAATCAACGGACAATCAAGAATATAATGGGCAAGGGTGTGGGACCTTAACATACCACATAGTTTACACTTCGTGTCATTACCATGAACATCTATCCCATATTCCCAGTAATATTTGTACCCAAGCCTGAGCCGCATGTACACAGAGTCACTCCAAGCATTTCTCCTTTTACCATAAGTGAAATGGGTGTTTTGACTCACATACATGTAGTGTTGCATGGTTTGACTTCTCTCATACATTATCTCTCTCCTCTCCACTCCCGCCTGTGCCTGAATATTTCTGATTTTGCTTCTTATTTGTCTCATTGTGAATTCACATTCAATGTCAACTTGTGGTTTTGATGTGGCACGTTTGGCCAAGTCATCCGCCACCTCGTTGAGCACTATTCCAAGTGCGCCCCCACCTGGATTATTGCATACAGGCATTGAGACCTTATCTTCAGAAAGACATAGCTGCTCTGGAGAAGATGCAACACCGGGCAACAAAAATCATACCACAGATTAGTCATCTCTCGTATCAGGAAGGGTTGAGGGCCACTGGCCAAACAACACTGCAAACCAGGCATGACAGGGCGGAGCTCATCGAAACACTTAAAATACTAAACAATTTGGATGATGTCGATCCGGATACTTTCTTCAAAAGGGCAGATGTAACACGAACGAGGAGCGACGGGTTCAAGCTCAACAAGCCACAATGTAGGACAGAAAACAAGAGATGCTTTTTCACCCATATGGTGGTAAACCCGTGGAACAGCCTACCCGCCAAAGAGTGGATAAGGTAAACGCCAAAACTACTGGGTTTTAAAATACAGATAGAAAAGATCGTCCAGGCAAATGGGTAGGACCTTTGACAAGCCGCCAACTTCCTGTCCTCGTTGAGGCCACCAATATTAGTGGCTCTCAGATTAATTAAAGGTCTGCAAAGATCAGTAACCAAAGAAAATGGGAAGAGCACGGTGGCGGGTAAGCGAGCGAGCGAGTGACGTCATCACAACAAAGGTTGCTATAGACATGTACATGACTCGTGAGGTTCGCCTGTCTTAAAGACCTGTGTCCACAATACCCGCCAAATTGTCCCTCCCACAGTACTCTCAGGACACTTATGGGAGTGTAAGTGTGTGGTGAGGCCACACCACTGAAGACATTGAGGATATACCACGAGGGAGAGACAAAACTGTTGAAGGAAGGAGTCACTGGCTCCGCCTGACCACCTTGTTCCTCGCACTCTCATCATCCTTCGTAAGTACTTGAGTGCATTACCTGGTTGATGGGGTTCTGGGAGTTCTTCTACTTCCCAAGCCCGGCCCGAGGCTAGGCTCGACTTGTGAGAGTTTGGTCCACCAGGCTGTTGCTTGGAGCGGCCCGCAGGGCCACATACCCACCACAGCCTGGCTGATCCGGAACTTCTCTTAGAAAACAGTCCCAGTTTTCTCTTGAAGATGTCCACGGTTGTTCCGGCAATATTTCTTATAGTCACTGGGAGAACGTTGAAACAACCGTGGATGTTTATACAGTGAAGAGTTAGGGGTGACATGATAGAGGGGTCCGTCTAATTACCACAAGCTACCACAAGCTACACAAGCTTCAGAAAGCTTCCTGGCAATACGTTAGTAATGAATAAATATGATATGTTAGGTTAGGCTGACCTAACCTAACCTATCCTAACCTATCCTAACCTATCCTAACCTAACCTAACTTAACCTAACCTAACCTAACCGACGCTTGCGTCGTCGACTTTATTTGGCGTCACCAGCTTTTTATTTTCGCCTAATTTCTTTATAAAAAAGATACCACGAGGGTGGTATCGAGGGTATCGAGGGTGGCTAGAGTACGACTTAATCAAACCAGAAATGCTCTACAAATCAAGGGGCCCAGAATGTGGAATGACCTTCCCAACCATGTTAAAGACAGTACCTCTCTCAACCAGTTTAAGTTAAAAACGAAGCTATACCTAATAAATTCCCTGTAACCTACCTTACCCCTCTATTGTCAACCCATGTATGTTTTTTGTTTTTTTTTGTTTTTCAAATCAACGCTGTTTTAATGTAATTTTCTGTAATAATTTGTAATTGTATTTGTGCTGTTTTCTCAACAATGTTCCCCCCTCTTTTACCTCTATTTTTATTTGTACTCAACGCATTTTTTTCTTTTTACCCATTAGTTTTAAGCTTTAGTCAGTAGTGTTTTTTCCTGCCCGAAACGCTTTGCGTAATACTGGCTTTAGGCATTGTATGTACTAGCTCTATCTATAAAGCCAACAAACTTTGTAAAATCTCTTTATGTATGTACCTTTGCCTAAATAAAAATTATTATTATTATTATAATTAAAATTATTATTATTATTATTATTATTATTATACTTTTTCAGATTAAAATTATGTTTTTTTGTGTTGTACATTCAGCACCAACATTATAATGAGTAAATATATCATATTTATTCATTACTAACGTATTGCCAGGAAGCTTTCTGAAGCTTGTGTAGCTTGTGGTAATTAGACGGACCGTGATAGAGGTTTACAAGTGGATGAATGGACACAACAAAGGAGATATTAATAGGGTATTAAAAGTATCAGCACAAGACAGAACACGAAACAATGGGTATAAATTGGATAAATTTAGATTTAGGAAAGACTTGGGTAAATACTGGTTCGGTAACAGGGTTGTTGATTGTTGATTTGTGGAACCAATTACCGTGTAACGTGGTGGAGGTGGGGTCCCTCGATTGTTTCAAGCGTGGGTTGGACATGTAAATGAGTGGGATTGGGTGGTTATAGATAGGAGCTGCCTCGTATGGGCCAATAGGCCGTCTGCAGTTGCCTTTGCTCTTATGTTCTTATGTTCTCTGATTGTGCCTATGGCACCTCTGCTCTTCACTGGTTCAATCCTGCATTTTCTTCCATATTATTCACTCCAGTACGTTGTTATTTTACTGTGTAGATTTGGGACGTGGCCCTCCAGTATTTTCCATGTGTATATTATTTGGTATCTCTCGTCTCTTTTCTAGAGAGTACATTCGGAGAGCTTTGAGACGATCCCAATAATTTAGGTGTTTTATCTCAACGATGCGTGCCGTATATGTTCTCTGTATTCCCTCTATTTCAGCAATCTCTCCTGCTCTGAAGGTGGGAAGTGAGTACTGAGCTTTCTGCTCCACCATTGTCTGCTCCAACATTGTCTTACACCCCCAACATACAATTGTTAATAATAAAAATAATAAAAATTGATTTAGGAAAAGTACATACATAGTTGCAGAGTTATAGTACAAACATTTTGTTAGATTTAAAGATAGAGGTAGTACATACAATACCTAAAGCCACTAGTACACATAGCGTTTCGGGCAAGGTGAGGTGGGGAAAAAAAACACTTAGACTAAAACTTAATAGTAATTAAGCTTAAAGTATAATTGCATTGAAAGAAAAAAAATAAAAATAATAAAAGATGAAAAAAGGGGGGAACATGGTAGAAAATAGCCAATATACAAGTTGGTCAACAAACAGCATTTTTTTTCTTCAACAAAAATGTTGGGATATGGAAATAGGACTATGGAATTGTTACAGGTGTGGACGTTGGCCAGTAGAATTGTTGGGGTAAATTATATGCCAATAGCATTGTTGGGGTGTGGACATTGGCCTATCGAATAATGATAACTTTTATAATAATAATAATAATGAGAAATTCCACTGGGACTGTGTAGTGTTGCAAACCCATGACCAAGGCATTGCCAGCCGCATACTCTACTACTGTACCACCACTGACTTAATTACAATCGGATTTCTACTGATATCACAGGAAGTCTGTGATATCCTGATATCACAGTCCTGAAGCCAGTCCAAGTTTTATGTAAGACCCCAAGCACTCAGGTGAAGGATAAAGTACTGTAGTTCAACATTGTATGCACAACTTCAGATACACAGAAAATCACACTAAGGTGATATACATCAATGAACAATCCACTGAGGCTGTGAGGTAATGCAAACATTGCAGGTTTGCATCATCTCACAGCCCGAGGGAATTTTCTCATTGATGTATATCACTTTTGTGTGATTTTCTGTGTAAATAATAATAATAATATTATTATTTATTCAAAAGATTGTGTGTACAAAGAACATAAGAATATTGTTCAATTGAAGGGACAGAAGTTACACATACTAATGAAGCCACTATTATGCAAAGCGTTTCGGGCAAAATTAATAATAATATAGAAATTTTTTAATTAAAGTTGTGACAGGATAAAACACTTAATACTACAGTGGTACCTCGGAATGCGAGTGTCCCTGTATGCGAGTTTTTCGGAAGACGAGATGGATTTCCTCGAAAAGTATGTCTCGGAAGGCGAGGGTTACCTCTGGACGCGAGTTTGTTGATACGCGTACAGGCCGACCTAGCGCGTGGTGGTTCGGCGATCGTCGCCCCTCCACCCCTTCGCCCCTCAGTTTACCATTGTCTCGCGCCCAGTGACTACCCCACATCAATTCTTCTCGCGGATTTTCAGTGTTTTGTTGGATTTTTGGTGATTTGACTATACAATTTGTTATTATATATCTCACCATGGGTCCCAAGAAAGCCAGTGGTAAGGATAAAGGCCAGAAAGCCCATGTGAGGATGACAATAGAGGAGAAACAAGAGATCATTCGGAAACATGAGAACGGTACACGTGTTGTTGAACTTTGTAGGCAGTACAACAAAGCCACATCAACAATATGCACTATACTGTCTCCACTCGATCATCCGGACTATATGGGAAGGACCCCCAGCCGGATTATCACATTTTTCGGATAATGGTACTTTTTCACCTACGAGTCCAAAAGTGACCATTTCCAACTATTTTTATACTACAAACAACATACTGTAATTTGAATTGCCTTGCCACATACAATTATTAAATATTCAACTAGAAACCTCAACTTACCTTGTTGGTGTTCGTCTTCTTGATTGATGCCACACATCTTGAAGTTAAAAATTCTTAACAATTTACGTAACCTATACTAACACAACACTAAAATTAATACTTAAAATTACTGTACAGTTCATTAAGCTAAGTTAGTTTTGACTGCCAGCTGCTGAAGCCTCACTGGTTGAGGGCATTTGGGTTGCCTGTGAGGCCTCACTTGTTGAAGGTGCTTGCTTGCACCTCACTTGTTGAAGCGCTTGCATGCCCTCACTTGTTGAAGGCGCTTGGCTTGCCTGTGATGCCTCACTTGTTAAAGGCGCTTGCTTGCGCCTCACTTGTTGAAAGCGCTTGGCTTGCCTGTGGCGCCTCACTTGTTGAAAGCGCTTGGCTTGCCTGTGGCGCCTCACTTGTTGAAAGCGCTTGGCTTGCCTATAATGCCTCACTTGTTGAAGGAGCTTGGCTTGCCTGTGGCGCCTCACTTGTTGAAGGCGCTTGGCTGCCTGTGACGCCTCACTGTTTGAACAACACGTAACTTGTCTTTAATTGCTAGGACAATCTTCTTCCTCTTAACACTTCCAGAACGATTGATGCTGCTACCAGACATATTCTTGGCCAAAAATGTTCAAAATTACTATGAAAATTAAGAAAGTTATTTAAAAAAATATTTCACTAATGGCGCAACACTGTGAGGCCGCACTGGTTGAGGCGTATAACTGTGACTTGTCTTTAATTGTTAGGACAACTTTCTTCCTCTTAACACCTCCAGAACGATTGATGCTGCTACCAGACATAGTCTTGGCCAAAAATGTTCAAAGTTACTATGAAAATAAAAAAGTTATTTAAAAAAATATTTCACTAATGGCGCAGCACTGTGTATAACACGAGGGACGGACGCACATGGGTTGACCAGTGTTGGACAGGTCCACTTGGGGCAGCCATAACGCGTTATGTAGGCCGCCAGGAGGAAAAAAATTCACAATATTTTTTAAGGAAACTTCAGCCTGTGCACAATGCTTTTAGGAAACTTATTTATTTGTTATTACATAATTACTAGTAGTTATTTTATTTGTTTTTGGCTATGATTAATTGTTCTAAAATTAATGGTAATTCCTGTACCGCTCCCACCCTCCCAACACCACCCACCCACCCCACCCCCACCTACACCATGCGCCTCGAGTCTCGGGCAGACGGGATTAATACCGTATGGCCTGCCTCATGTTTTCATATACGGACAAAGGCACGATTATCTGGGGACTGACCGGATAGTGTAATTTCTGCAGAAAACCTGCTTTAATCCGGTCCCTGTGGCTATTTTGGCCGGATATTGTGATAACTTTATCCATTCACGATTTTGGCCGTATAAGGGCGTTTTTCGGATGTTCGAATCCCGGATAATCGCGGGGTTACAGTACTTAAGAAGAAAAATGAGATTATGGGTGCTAAAGTGGCAAAAGGAGTAAGAACAATAACAAAACAAAGACCACAAATACTTGAAGAAGTGGAAAAGTTGTTATTAATTTGGATACACGACAAGGAGTTAAGGGGTGACAGTGTTACGGAGGCCATTATTTGTGAGAAAGCCAGGAAGGGGACTGATGCCTGCCAGGACTGCCTGATGTGATAATGGAAGGGGACTCCCCTTCCAAACAGTAACTCCTCTCCTCCTCCCCCTCCTCACCATCTTCCATACGCCTACAGCACTCAACAGCAAGGTAAGTAATAACTGGAACATAGTTTTGTAGGTTTATTTAGATGAATTAGGTATAAAAATTTAGTTTGATGTGGGGTTTTTGGGGTAGTTAGGAACGGATTAATTCATTTCCCTTTATTTCTTATGGGGAAATTAGCTTCAGAATGCGAGTTTTCGGAATACGAGGCGTCTCCAGGAACCAATTAAACTCTTAAACTGAGGTAGGTATGCCTGTATTAGAGAAGTAAGCTAACAAAATGAGAATGTTCAAGGAAAATAAAAAATTAATACAAAGAAGGTGATACTTAAGGATGACAAGCATAGACTATTACATTATGGAGTCAATAGTTCTAGCAACAGTACAGTAGTTTATTTACATTAATTATAGAATGGAAATACAAGGTGTAATTTAGAAAAGCAAGTGAACTATTCCTCATAACATTTTCTTTGAACATATCAGAACATAGAGTAACATACTATAATTTAAGGTTAATGGGGCCAACACTTACAAATAACCAAAATCATAAAGGACACGAGTAAACACTTTATCAAAGAAATGCATGAAATTAGATGACATTAAATGTAGATAGTAAATGTAGAATTAAATGTGTGTCTTCGCTTGAATGAACTATATGGGGCATTGCTGATTCATTCCAGTGTGGAATTCATTCCATCCGTTCGGCCCCAGCAACCCTCTTCCCCCCCTCCCCCCCCAAAAAAAAAATACAATCACATTAATGCATATGCCAGTCCACATTTGCCTTATGAAAAATTTAAATAATAAAGAATTTGTATTGCAATTAAATAAATTGATATGGCATGTTACAGTACTGTACTTACTCTACCAGTTGAGTTTTGTAGTGCAAACTTTGTTAGCCTTAATATCCTGAGAGTGCCACACATGAATATAAATTGTTTAAAGAACAGTAACTTTTCTAACAAATGTACATTATACACTACAGTCTGTACATAAAGAATCACTAGACCACTAGAATCACACTACTGCAGTACACTTTCATATAAACTACACTTTGTACACTTAATGTCATTAGAACTGTGCTGTACAGCTCAATTGGTACTCCCAGGTAAGTTATGGCTAGTGATGGGTGCTGGTCTAGTGGCCTGGGCATCCTCAGAAGGTGTGTCCTTGCTAGTGCTGGGTGCTGGTCTAGTGGCCTGGGCATCCTCAGAAGGTGTGTTTTGCTAGTGCTGGGTGCTGGTCCAGTTGCCTGAGCATCCTCAGAAGGTGAGCCCTTGCTAGTGCTGGGTGCTGGTCTAGTTGCCTGGGCATCCTCGGAAGGTGAGTCCTTGCTAGTGCTGGGTGCTGGTCCTGTAGGCCTACTGTGAAACCATACCAAAAACTTTTGAATCTTAGTTTGTTTCTTTGTTGTGAGCTTCATTACAATGTCTTTCATAATATATAGTTTCAGTTAAATATCATATATCTTATTATATACATATCTTTAAGTTAAAGCCTGTTTCATCTGCTTTGTAAACTTAAAACCAGCTTAGATTATTAGATATCATGTGCTGAGAAAGTTTATGCTTATATGCATTAGCACTTCCAACATCTGCACTTAATGTCTCGCCACAAATTTTCTTGTTAATGATGCATTGCCTCTCTTTAAATCAACATACTATTCAGTGCTAGCCTTGAAATTGTCTATGTTTAACTTCACAGCAAGTCTTTCAGCTGCATTTCTAATAGAATCAACTTACAAATTGTTTTATTTAAAATATTATTATTGTTAGTTTGACATTATATACATTTTATTCAGTACAGTTCTGTATTAACCCTTAAGCTGTGCATGGCATACATATTTATTTATTTATTTATTTATTTACAAGAAGATATATTGGGGGGTTAACAGAGAATATAGAAATTAAGTTAAATTACCATTCTTGTAAAGCCACTAGCACGTATAGTGTTTCGGGACCATATACACCATATTTCGGGAGCATATACGACAGGACCTGATGGCAAAGTTCAGTTTCTCAAATTTGCTCTAATGCTTTCCAATTTTTTGTGCATACTAGCAAATCCTGCAACTTTGTCTAAATGATCACAAACGTAACTTAAAAAATAAGAAAATAAAAAATATTTATAAAATTGAATATTGAGAATATCAGATTTTGAAATCTGCTGCAAAAATATAAACTATCACCAATTATTCCTTTGGTGTTATTATGCTCTCAGAATAGTATATGATCTTCATTTTTATAGATTTAGAATGTATGTTTTCAGTTTAGTTTACTGTAAAAAATATTGTCAATGTGGCATTTGAATTATGCGCCAAACTTAGAAAAAAAAATTGATAACTCCAAACATTTAGGGTTTGGGAAAAATCCATTCAATAGGATTGTAAAACAGACAGCTGTGCACATTATTTGTAAAAATGGTGAGAATTGGTCAGAAACTAGGTCTTTTAAAACTGACTCAAAGTTGAAACTCTAGTTTTAGAGATAATTGAAGTTGAAGTTATCGACAATGAATAATTTAGTTCTTATTCATTAATTTACTTATATCTTTTAATAAAGGTTGTTTGGCATTCGAACTCGAATATGTGAAACTTTTAGGTCAATATGTGTTGTAATGAGGTCAAGAAAAAATACCCCCCCCCCCAGAAATAAAATATAGGGATTAACTAGGCATTTAGGGGATAAAAATGTATTCTGTATAAAAGTTATAAAGCCCTAATCTGGTCCCTAATCATCAAAACCGCCTAAAGATACAAAGAAAATAGAATTTGAAATCTGAAAAACTCGGTAACAAAATTCAGTCCCAAGTTCTGCCAGTTGTGACTGATTTATTTGATGACCAATTTCATTCTATCTTGACATAGTTAGGGGATGGGTATGCACTCTCCAGGATGTAGAGGGTACAACAAAATCTGGTAATAAACAAAGGAGAAAAAACAAATCTCCTCCCCCCCCCAAAAAAAAAAAAAATTAGACATTTGTGAAAGTAACAGAAATTAACATTAGGCAATGCATTTTTATGATATATAACAAAATAGAGCATGATAACATACTCATTATTATTGGTATTATGTATTACTCAGCAATGCTATACAGACACCAGCTGCATATCCACTTTGTGGACACTTCTTGCTACTATTCTTCTTGTTTGTACATTGGACAAGTGCTTGCATCTCTTTATTACTGCATTATCCCTCAGTTCCCGTTAATAGGAGCTGTTCTCCTTATCAATGAAATGTTCTCCTTTAAAAAAAATATTTGTCTAAAATACATTTTTGAAAATATTGGGATGAAACTTTCATGATGCTTAAGCCAATAAGTTGGTGACTTGTTTAGCATTTAATATTAATTTTCACATGGGGAAGAATATGGCAGAAGGCCAAATTATATTTTTAATAGAGCAGGGCTTATTGTTACAATGTGTAGGGTTTTCTTTCCCCCCCCCTTCCCCTCTGTGTATGAGTTAGATTTGGTGTCGGCCCCCTCCCCGGGTTCGGTTCCGTGTTTCCCCGGGTACGTTGGTTCCGTCTTTCCGGAGGTTTTCGGCTTATCGCATCCAACCTGGTGTGGTGCGAGCGGCCCTTGCAGCTTACCTCCTGCATGACCCAGATTATGCCTCGGAAATGGATCCATCCGAGTTCAGGTTTGGGACTTCGTTCCCTTTCTGGCTCCGTTACAAGGTTCTGGAGTCTTCCTGGCTAGCGGACTTCCCCTCTTGTTTGTTCTGGATTCCTGGCATTCCTTCTGTCGTTCCCGCACGCTGGAGTGGCAGGAAGCTTCCACGGTGCTTCAGGTTTTCCTGGGGGGCGATCTTGAGTACTTGAATGAGTGCTTGTTTGCCCCTGCCCTTCCCCGCGATGTAGGCGTTGCTCAGCTTCATGTGCAGGTTCCCGCCCTTTCGGCGGCACTCATAGCGGAAGACTTGCATGCCCGGGGCCTTTTGGCTTCGGCCTTGCGGTTCTTTTTCCTCCTGGAACTGTCCTCGGATTGGCTCGTGGAGGATGTGAGGACGCTTGGGTCCGTCCCGGGGTCCGGCGCCTTGTCCTCGGCAGCGCGTTCGTCCGCTGCCTTGTTGAAGCTTTTCACACTGATTTTGCGGGATACGGTTTCCCTGTTTTATGCTTCCCGTTTCGCATGTCGGCAGGCGGTGCTGGGTTCCTCCGTGGAATCTGCTTAGGCTCTGGCTCTTAGGCGGTCTTCACCTTTTTGTCCTCTTCTGTTTGAGGAGTCGGCTGTCGCGCAGTTTATTCAGGCTGCGTCGTCAACTTGTCGTCCGATGTCGGACTTGTTTGTTTTCCGGGGGTCCCGGGGTGGGTCTTCCCGGAAGGGTCGTGCCAGGGCTCGGGGTTCCTCTCGTTGTGGTAGGCCACTGGTGTCAGGTTTGGGTTCCGCTCGTGCTTCGGGCCTGCCCTCGTCTGGTCGGTGCGGTGTTCGCTCTGTGCGGGGTTCTGGGTCTCGTAAGGGGCTCTGGCCCTTTCGTGGTTTGCCTCATTGACGGGGCGATGGGGGGTGGGGGCTTGCGCTGTTCACCCACGCCTGGTCCCAAGATTCGTGGGCGTTTCGGGTCGTGTCTGTTGGCCTGCGGTGGCGTTGGGGGGGAGGGGGTCGGGGCTGGCAGGGCAGGTTTCTTCACCTGCGCTCTGTCTTGGAGTGGGTTCGCTTGGGCGGTCGTCGAAACGACGTCGTCCCTCAGATGTGCTTCCCGTCTGTTTCTAGTCCTAAAATGGGACTGCACGGACCTGCAGTTCATTTTGGACTTGTCCCGTCTGAACCCCTGGGTTCATTACCCCTCCTTTTGGATGACTACGCTGTCTCAAGTTCGGCTCCTCTTGGAGCCGGGCACTTGGATGGTGTCCCTGGACCTCAGGGATGCTTATTGGCGTGTTCTGACCCATCCGCGATTCAGGGACTGACTCGGTTTTGTTGTGGGGCGTCTGAGTTACCGCTTTCATTGTCTCCCGTTCGGGTTGAACCTGGCACCTCGCGTGTTCACACGCCTTGCGTGGGTCGTTGTAGCCCGTATGCGTCTCCTAGGTGTTCGGGTGTTGACCTACCTCGACAACTGGCTGGTTTGGGCTCCCAGCTGGTCAGCTTGCTTGCTAGCCAGGGATTTGGTTCTATCCCAGCTCGCCGGGTTCGGGTTCTTGGTGAACTGGAGGAAGTCCCATCTGGTCCCCTCTCTGGTTCGGACTTAGCTGGGTCTCGTTTGGGACTCTCGGACCGCCTCCTTGTCTCTCCCTCCAGAATCTCTCCTGCGGGTGAGGTCCCGCCTTCGTCTGTTTCTGGTGGGCCCTCGGGTCACCCGACGGTTGCTCGAGGGGCTGTGCGGGAGCCTGAACTTCACGATGGTAGCCTACCCGCCGGGTCGGGTTTGGCTTCGTCGGCTGTTCTGGTTCCTTCAGGGTCACCCCTTTCGCCTCTCTCGCGATCACTGGGTTCAACCCCCGGGGGCCTTGCATCGGCTGCTGCGTCACCGAATTCCTCTTCGGGTTTTTCGGGGTTCAGTGCCTTGGCGCCTGCCCGAGCCCCTCACTCGATGTGTACACGGATGCGTCGTCTCTCGGCTGGGGCTTTGTGACCAGTGCTCACCAGGCAGGCCAGGGGTGTTGGGATCCGCCCTTTCATCGAGCTCACAGCACGGTGCGGGAGTTCGCGGCAGTGTGGTTTACTCTTCGGAGGATTTGGGTCGCCCGCGGATCGACGATTCGGCTCCATTCGGACTGCTCTCTGGTGGTTTATTGCCTGAACCGCGGGAGTTCGATGCGGTCCTTGTCTCTTTGGGGTTGGTTGCTTCGGGTGACTCGTCTGCTGATTTCTCGGGGTTTGGCTCTCCTGGCGGTTCACGTACAGGGCGTGTCCAACGTCTTGGCCGACGGCCTGTCTCGCTTTGTTCTCCTCTCCATGGAGTGGATGGTCGACGACGTTTCCTTCCGTTGGCTTTGCCAGACGTTTGGGCGCCCTGAGGTGGACTTCTTTGCGTCTGTGTGGTCGCTGCGTCTTCCCGTGTATGCGGCGCCCTTCCCCGATCGCGAGGCCGTCGGGGTCGATGCCTTTTGGCTAGACTGGTCGAGGTGGGGGTTCCTGTACCTCTTTTCCCCCGGTTCGGCTGTTACTCCAGGTCCTGACTCGCTTGGTGACTTACCAGGAGAGAGTTGTCCTTCTGACCCCTTGGTGGCCGGCCCAGCCTTGGTTTCAGGCACTGCTTGCTCGGTGTCCGAACCCGAGGGTTTTTCCGCAACTCCGCCTCTTTCAGCAGATCGGGCCGGTACGTCACGTGGCTGGTTCGATCTTCTCCTTGAGTCTTCGCATATGGTTTTTTTTACTCTAGTCTATCATCATCTCTATGGTGATCAGGTGGCCTCTTTGTTGGTGTCCCACCTGAGGGCTTCTTCTTGGCAGCAGTATGAAGTTTCCTGGCGATCCTTCTGTTTCTTTTTGTGTCTTCGTCATGTTAGTTTGTTGTCTGTTAGGGTGGTCTCTTCCTTTCTCTCTTAGTTGTTTTAGGACCGTCATCTTATGCCTAACACTGTCGCCTCGTATCGTGCGGCAATGGCAGAGCCGCTTCAGCTTGCCTTCGGTATCGATGTTACGTCGGCGCTGTTTTGCAAGCTGTTTCGTGCCTTGTTTCTCCTCCGGCCTGCTCATGTGCCGCTTGAGCCGTCCTGGTTTTTGGACAGAGTGCTCGCTTACCTTTCGTCTCCTCATTTCGTTGTGGCCCCTTCGGTCCGGGATTGTTTCTCCAAGGCTCTTTTCTTGTTGGCATTAGCCTCTGGGGGTCAGGTAGGGGAGCTTCATGCTCTCCTCCGGCACAGGGGTTTCTGCTCTTTTGGTCGTGGAGATTGTTTTGTTCGCCTGCAGGTGTCTCCTTCTTTTCTGGCGATGAATGAGACTGCTGCATTCCGGAGGGGTCCGTGGGTGGTTGATGCTTGGTTGGTCCCGCCGGGGGTGCATCATGTTTTGTGTCCGGTTGCGGTGCTTCACCGTTATTTGCGCGCCACGGCTTCTGTGTCCGGGGACGTGCTTTGGGTTGATCCGGTTTCCCTTCTTCCCTGTTCGCGGATTCGGGTTTTCCAGGTCGCCCGCAGGGTTATCAAGTCCAGCCACCCTGTGGTCTATCCCCGTGCCCATGATGCCCGTAAATTCGCGCCTCTTGCTGCTGTCTTTGGGAATATGTCTTGGTCTGATATTTGGGCGTGGGGTTTTTGGCAGTCGAAGAGGGTCCTGTCTGCTCGTTACCTCGTGAATGTCCCTGGGCCCCGTCAGGCCTGTGTTGCTTTGGGTTGGCGGTTGCAGCCAGTTGTCTCGACTTCGAGTTTAGGGGTGAGCGAAGACCACCTCCCGGGTAAGTCCCTCTTTTTTCCGTCTGTGGGTAGTTAGCTCCCCCCAGAAAACCAGCGTTGAATGTAATGAAACGCCATTTTCTGGGTGAGCCCCTGAGGCTCACCGGCATCCGTCCCTCCGGTCGGCATTTTTGTTGCGTTTTTGACATCCAGCCTCAAGAACTGAGGTGTGGGTAGTCGGCATGGAGGGTCTGGGGGGGGGAGGGGGAACCTGCGCAGACAGTGGTGCGGCGACATGTGACGTCACACTAGTTTGCTTGTTTTCTGTTGGGGGGTTCTATCCACTAGTTCGGCTTTTGGTAGCAATTTTCATCAGAATAAGGGTTTGTTTTCAGGCGCTTACCTTTCTGGGTGCCTGTTCCGGTCGATGGCAGACATAAAATGCTTCCAACCACACGGGGTTTTCTATAGGCCATTGCTCCCCCTTGCCTCTCTGAGGGGGGCCCGGTTCTGGCCGTGGTCCCCGGTAGGCCTAAGAACTCCATACACATGACTGATGCCAAAGTCTGACATTAGCATATCAGCCTGGGAAAGCTCCGGGGAGCCTCCAGAACTCACCCAGAAAATGGCGTTTCGTTACATTCAACGCTGGTTTTTTTTATTTAATTTTCTAAACATATACTATGTTTTGGTGGGAAAAATTTAGTCATAGAAACCTTAAATTTGTTTTCTTTTTCCCCTAATAGGTAATACTGCTTCCAGTCCTTGGTAGCCGAGCAGAGACAATAGCAAACACAACTTCTACCCATTAATGATGGTAAAGACAATTTTATTCTTGTTGTACTATTAGTATGTGTGGGCTATCATGTTGATGTCAATAATACACTCGCCATCAGATTCAGATTCTTTATTCAGGTAAAGGTACATCCATTGAGTTACATACATAATGATGGATTTAAAGATAGAGATAGTACATACAATACTTAAAGCCACTAGTACGCATAGCGTTTCAGGCAAGGTTATCTTGAGTTGATTTCGGGGCTTTGTTTTTAGTGTCCCTGCGGCCCGGTCCTTGACCAGGCCTCCACCCCCCCCAGGAAGCAGCCTGTGACAGCTGACTAACACCCAGGTACCTATTTACTGCTAGGTAACAGGGGCATAGGGTGAAAGAAACTCTGCCCCATTGTTTCTCGCTCGCACC
This sequence comes from Procambarus clarkii, assembly GCF_040958095.1. Classification (NCBI taxonomy): domain Eukaryota; kingdom Metazoa; phylum Arthropoda; class Malacostraca; order Decapoda; family Cambaridae; genus Procambarus; species Procambarus clarkii. The sequence continues at coordinate 30,665,501 of NC_091157.1, forward strand.
CGGGACCACAGGATCACAAGTTCAGCGTGCTGTCCGCTCGGCCGACCAGCTCCCCTGGTCGGCCGAGCGGACGAAGGTGATGGGGGAAAAAACACTTAGACTGAAACTTAATAGTAATTGAGCTTAAAGTATAAATTGCATTGAAAAAAACAATAAAAAAAAGGGGAAGGGAGAACAAGGCAGAGAGAAGCAATTATACAAGTTGGTCAACAAAAAGCATTGATTACAATAATAAGACATGGGTTGACATTTAGGGGTAAGGTATGTTACATGGAGTTTATTAGGTAGTTTTTAGTTTTTATCTTAAACTGGTTGAGAGAGGTACAGTCTTTGACATGATTGGGAAGGTGTCAAGGTTCTCACCCATTCCTACCTTATATGGTTTGGGGCTGTTCCCATGGGTCTTCACCCCTCCGTACCAGACGCCACTGCTCGCCCTGGGGCTCCCCAGTCCACTAACGGCTGGCCTTATATATACCCCTAGCGAGTAGAGAAGTTCCAGTCTACCTGTATAACACCTGAACCTGCCCGTCTTGACACTGGGACACTCTCTCTTAGATATCTGGTCTGCTCGAGGTCGCCAGCTGGGTGTTTACTCGTGTCCCGGCAACACTTCAGTGGTCTCATTAGTTATCTTAAATCAAGGATGCAATCTCATGTGCAGTGCAAGGTGACATAAATGGTTTCACTCAAAATAGCCCTAGAGAAGGGAGGCTCACTCAAACACATTGGTAAGATTAAAAGTTTACCGAAGAAAATATATACACTTGCATAAGAAAATAATATAGGTGGAATTGTCCGATGGCAGTAACACTCCTCTTGCTCCATCTCTAGCAACACGGTCAGCTGACTGGGTCCACCCTTCCGTTGGCAGGCACACACCTCGCACTTACCTCAATCGTGAAGGGATCCAGTTGGATGTTCAGTCAGTGTAAGATGTATCCTTTGCTAGTTAAGCTGGACCCTAGGCTACCACATAACCGTTCTGCGGAATGCAAGAAATTTAGTTTCGGCACTCAAAAATCTAATTTTTTACAATTTATATATAAAAATTTCAGCTCCCGGACAGGCCCCCGCTTGTTATGGGGTCCTTGGTTGTACTGAGAAGAGCCAATAGTTAGTCAAGATGTATCTAAAATAGTGGGATAGATAGGCCCGGCCCCCCAAGGAACAAAGGTTCCTAGTAATGATTCTGTTTTTTAAATTACAGGTCTGCTGTCTAGTAGCTAATCATCTACACCACTTCAACAGGATGAATTGATACTTCTCATAATCTAACTTGTTTATTAAAACCCTCTAATAACCTCCATATCCATTAATACAATAAATTTCTTTACCACTCTACCTTACGTTAAACACCTTGGTCCACATAGACAGGATGCAGAGTTTACAATTACAACTAGGGTAAAGACTACTTGGAGCAGGACACTAGTAAAGGCTCTAGATAGCCTGGTAAAACTTGAGCACACGTGGTTTTACTAAAACACCCTAGAGTAATCTTAGGGAAATAAACACTAGCTTAGGCTACACAAGAACTTAACTACACAATTTGCCAGAACACGGTAACACAGTATTATACTTATCTTAGATAATAAATGTAGAATGAGGTAAGGGAGAAGGAGGTGAACAGAGCCCACGCGAGAGTGTGAACACCACAACAGCCAGAACCAGAGAGAGCGAGAGCAGCCTCCTCCATTCTCTTAAATATGCTGCTGGAAAGGGTACCTAGCTGATCGTACAGCTATAAACATAACAAGCCTTCACCAACATTCATTACTAGTTACTTTAACAGTTCTAAGAATAGCTGGGAACTAGTTCAATATTATATTTAATAGTCAACAAGCCCAGAGTCTGAATAATCTGTGAGTAACAAGGTTCATCTTACGTATGGCAAGGAAGACTGAGACAAATACGCATCAGGTATGAGAAGCCTTGAATATAAACATTATTGTTAATTAAATATCCCTCCTACACAACTATTTGGAACTCAATTTGACCTCTGGTTTCCGAATGGGAACCCAGGGTCGTAACAGCGGCATTATTTGCAGTATCTATGGCATATTTTACAACATTTTTTCACGGATGTGGTACAATGTGTGGTCACTTAATGTTTTATTATAATACAACTGGTATAAATTTAATATTTTGTCACATATTATTGTCACATGTGCACAAAAATGTTTTATATTTCAGGAAATATGAAATTTATTATGAATTGTTTTCACTGTATACACTTACTCAATATGTAGATGTTTTTACACCAGTATCGGACATTTAGAAGTCCTCGAGACTGTGATACTCGTCAAAACATTTGGCATAGCACAATGGGACCTTTCATGCTGTGCACCAAGTTAAGACCAATTTTACGTTTTTGTTCCCTCTTTTTTTGTGGTCTTTCATACAATGCACTCACGCTGGGCTACTGCACGCTTTCCAGTTGGTGGTAAATACCTTACATTGTGTGTCAGAAAGGCGTCCTTGTAAGCGAGCCTGGATGTGGGAGCATGGTGCAATGTTGGGTTCACAATGGGGCCTTTGTATGCCAGGAATTGGTTTGACAAACTTTTCTAGTAATTGTCTCTACAGTAAAACTGAAAGCACAGAAATTTCATTTACCATCTGTTTTGACAAAATACGTATTGTAACTGTTCAGCATTATTACATCAACAAGGTGGAAAAACATCTTCTTGGTCCACTTCACTGTTTTCTGTACACACTACTGCCCCTACCATCATATCACATTTATCCACCAAACGCATGTTGATGTTATAGTCCAAAACACAATCAGGCTTATAGATTATTTTTGTTGTTCTGTTCACCTTGCCACTGTCCACCATTGTACCATCGTAAACGGTGGTCAACATGTTCACTTCATGCCTGTCTTTCCACTGCACTGAAAGCATTGCACCAGTTTTTCTTTGCTCGCAATCACCAACTTGCATAGCAGTGTGAAACACTGGCATTTTCCTTTGTTTTGCCTTCACTGTGCCACACACACCAGTTCTATTATCAAGCAAGAACCTGGTTAGCAAGGGACTGGTATAATAGTTATCTGTGTATAATATGTGGCTCTTGTTCAGATATGGTGCAAGCAGTGACTTCACCACACTACTCGAGAAGCCATGATTGTTATTAGCAGGAATGTCTACACTTGTACCCGTATACATTATCATGTGTAACACAGTTCCTGTTTCACAGTCACAGAGTACACATAATTTAAATCCAAATCTGAGGCGTTTTGAGGGAATATACTGCTTGAAGGCAGACCGTCCTTTGAAAAGCACAGGGGATTCATCAGTCGCCAGCTTCTGAGCTGGTACGTAGAAATCTGACTTTCAAAAAAGTTCATTCAGGATGTGCCTCTCCTTCCGAAGTCTATCATCTTCAGTCTGGTCTTCATTATTTGCAAAATGAAGACACCTGAGGATTATCGCAAATCGGTCTCGAGACATATATTTCCCAAACAATGGTGTTGGAATAGTTTGGTCTTTGCTCCAATAATGGTCGAGTACGTGTTTGACACAATGCTTCATCAACATACACATACATTTCACCTAAAGTCGTATCTTTCCATCGCTGTAATCGTGAAAAATCGGATAACTCCTCACTATTGAGATCAGTCATATATTTGTTCGTTTCCTGAACAATATGCTCCATGAGCGGCTCATCAAAATATGCAGTAAAGTAGTCCATTTCACACATACCTGTATTATATATCATGCCATGAGTCCCAGGAAAGTCAGTGGTAAGGCTCAATATATGAAAACCCATGTAAGGATGCCATAGAGCAGAAACAAGAGTACAGAATGTCTCTTCCTCAACAATTAAGAAAATGTGTGCAGCATGGGAAGAATTGCAAACCTTTGCTGAAACGACTCACCCAAATCAAGCTGCTGTAGGCCGTTGCCTTAACCTATTCAATGACACTGTGATGCATCATTACAGACAAATGTTAAAATGAAGGGAAAAAAATGTCTCTTGACAAATTTGTAGTGAGACAAACAAGCACTGAACCACAACCAGGTCCTAGTGGTATTCAGGGAAAACGTAGGAGAGAGAGTACCCCAGAGAAAACATCACTGCCTGATGTGATAATAGAAGGGGACTCCCCTTCCAAACAGTAACAACTCTCCTCCCAACTCATCACCCTCGTCCATACGCCATCAAGAGCCCTCCATAAAGGTAAGATCAACTTAGGTACTGTATTGTAGTTAGAAAAAAACATTGTATTCAGTATAAAATGTATTTGTATGTTAATATTTTGGAGGGTGGGGAACGGATTAATTCAAATCCCTTTATTTCTTATGGGAAAAATCGCTTCGACTTACGATCCGTCTCTGGGAACGGATTAGCATCGTAAGTCAAGGCCCCCATTCTAATGGGTTTGTTCCCATTTCCAGTTATAACATCATTCATGTTGTTAACAATATCACAAATTCCTAATCCCGAATAGCAAACCCTTAACTTGTTCCCCCTATCCCTGGGACAAAACGTTTTAGCCAAATACCTCACCTGGGAATCTCCCACAACGAAAATTCGCTAAAGTACTCTCATTACTTTGTGAGCATCTTGAGGGACTTGCGCTCCCTTCATTGTCTTCCCTTTCGAGGGATTAAGACCAACTTAAACTAAGAATACTTGATCTTTCCTCCATTATCACATACGATACATACATTTCCTTCCATTATTTGTAAGAAAGTAAGGACGGGTTTTGTTAGTCTGTAATCTCGGGTACGGCTTGCAAGCAGCCCTGCTGCTGCAATATGTTACCTAAAAATATTATCCTATACTCCGGGATATATTTATAAAAAATATTGGCCCTTCTGTGGATATGTTAATCTGTCAGTAATATTAACTATACTCTAGAATAGCTAATACAAAAAATGTATGTAAATATTATATAATTACTATTAGTAAAAAAAGTACCTGCACTGTAATATTACTTTTTTTCGAGGTGACACTGTACTGTAATAATACATATAGCTTAACCAAATATTCTTTCCACAGGATAACAAGCCAGAGGAATGTTCAGTGTGTTATGACGATTATGATGACAATCAGCTACGCCCTCGCACACTGCCGTGCGGCCACACATTCTGCTCCCAGTGTATTGACAATGCTATCAAGAATGGTCAGCTGACCTGCCCCAGCTGCCGTGCCCAGCACGCTGCCACAGCTGCTACTCAGTTCCCAATTAGCTACGCTGTGGAGGCTTTTGTTAGGAAACTTAAAGATATCCAGCTAACACAAAAGAAAACTGTACCAGTAAAAAAGAAGTTACATTCCCTGGTACAGGAGCAGAAGAGCAGCATCAGCAGCCTCATTACTAGCTGTGAAGAGGTACTGTCCCAGCTGGGGGAGTATCGGGGCCAGTTGGGGGACTGGAAGACTTGCTACCTTCAGCTCCAGGACAGACTCTATGCTCTGGTAGAGCAGAACAAGTCAGCAATGAAGCTCTTGGAACTGGAGGATACCAGTGTGGTGGATATGACAACACAAGGAGAGGAAGGGAAGACTCAGCTGCAAGCCATGTTGGGGAGCCTCGACACAGGCAACACCCCACAGGAAGTTTACACAACCATAGGCACAGCTGATGAGTGCAGCATGAAGATAGAAGATTGGCTCCAGAAGTGCCGGGAACTCTTCCCAAATGTCAAGACTGTCCACACCTCAGTGAAGGTACGCTGCTGAAGGTCACATTGTTCTCACCCAACTGAGTGTAGTATTGCCTCTATATAAACACTTTTGACATGGAGACACATCAAGATGAGAGTTGACTTTATATATAGGAAATTTTTTGCTCTAACACCTGAAACATTGTTATTAATAAAGTCAACTGTCATCTTGGTGTTTCTCTACACTGTGGTCAGTGTAGAGAAACATTACTTATATTGTCAAATTACTTTACTCATTCTGATGCTTCATTATATATAGTCCAGTTACTTTACTCAGTGCCAGATGGTTCATTATAGTCCAGTTACTTTACTCAGTGCCAGATGCTTCATTATAGTCCAGTTACTTTACTCAGAGCCTGATGCTTCATTATAGTCCAGGTTCCACCATTAATGTTTGTGTTGGTAATGACAGGTGCAGGAGACCATCAGGGAGGCCCTGGAGATGATGACCACAGAGACAGGTGCCACAGCTGACCCCGTACACCTGGGAGACTCAGCCTCTACTATTAATGTTTGTGTTGGTAATGACAGGTGCAGGAGACCATCAGGGTGGCCCTGGAGATGACGACCACAGAGACAGGTGCCACAGCTGACCCTGTACACCTGGGAGACTCAGCCTCCAGCATTAATGTTTGTGTTGGTAATGACAGGTGCAGGAGACCATCAGGGAGGCCCTGGAGATGACGACCACAGAGACAGGTACCACAGCTGACCCTGTACACCTGGGAGACTCAGCCTCCAGCATCATGGATAAAGTTCAGGAAATCACTTTAGAGATCCCCCAGAAGCAATTAACAGTAAGTTTTTTATTTTCTCTCATAGGTCATACCACAAGATATTGAGTTGAGTTTTGAGGAGAGGAAGCCTGTTCTTAGGTTTATCGGGGTTCCCCAAGGTCAACCACTGACTTTCCTTAACATACAATCCACAATAGTTGCCTAACTCCTGGATAAATATTTACTGGTTGGTGAACAGAGGCAACAGGTGAAAGGCAACAGGAAACATGTTAACCATTTCTGGCCTGCATGGTGATTGAACCCGTGATCCTCTATTGAACCCGCGATCCTGGCCCCCCCCTCACAGAGGCGCAGAGAGCGGGAGACACTCCACCAACCTTTCCAAAAAAGTGTACCTGGTTGATGGGGTTCTGGGAGTTGTTCTACTCCCCAAGCCCGGCCCGAAGCCAGGCTTGACTTGAGAGAGTTTGGTCCACTAGGCTGTTGCTTGGAGCGGCCCGCAGGCCCACATATCCACCACAGCCCGGTTGATCAAGCACTCCTTAGGGGAAACAATCTAGTTTCCACTTGAAGATGTGTACGGTTGTTCCGGCAATATTTCTTATGCTCGCTGGGAGGACGTTGAATCCAGTAAGACAGCGAACCAAATCAGACCACTGCTGGGTACGAAGAAACTGAAGCCTTAAAATTGAAAACGAACTCCACAACAATGCCAGGACCAACCCCATGCCAGTGGAGGGATGGGGGGGGGGGCTGGAGCTACAGGTCCAGCACCAACCCCCTGCCAGTAGAGCGGGGGCTGGAGCTACAGGTCCAGCACCAACACACTGCCAGTAGAAGAGGGGGGGGGGGCAGGAGCTATAGGTCAAGCACCAACCCCCTGCCAGTAGAAGGGGGGCTGGAGCTACAGGTCCAGCACCAACCCCCTGCTAGTAGAGGGTGGCTGGAGCTACAGGTCCAGGACCAACCCCATGCCAATAGAGGGGGGGCTGGAGCTACAGCTCCAGCACCATCCCCCCTGCCAGTAGAGGGGGGCTGGAGCTATAGGTCCAGCATCAACCCCCTGCCAGTAGAGGAGGGCTGGATCTACAGGTCCTGCACCAACCTCCTGCCAGTAGAGGAGGCTGGAGCTGCAGGTCAAGCACCAACCCCCTGCCAGTAGAGGGGGGGGGGAAGGAACTGCAGGTTCAGCACCAACCTCCTGCCAGTAGAGGGGGCTGGAGCTACAGGTCAAGTACCAACACCCTGCCAGTAGAGGGGGGTTGGAGTTACAGGTTCAGGACCAACCCCACCCTGCCCGTAGTGGGGGCTGCAGCTACAGGTCCAGCACCAACCCCCTGCCTGTAAAAGGCGGGGCTAGAGCTACAGGTCCAGCATCAACCCCCTGCCAGTAGAGGGGGCTCGAGCTACAGATTCAAAGCCAACCCCCTGCCAGTAGAGGGGGGCTGGAGCTACAGGTCCAGGACCAATCCCCTGCCAGTAGAAGAAGGCTGGAGCTAAAGGTCCAGCACCAACCCCCTGCCAGTAGAGGGCGGAGTGGAGCTACAGATTCAGGGCCAACCCCCTGGCTATAGAGGATGGCTGGAGCTACAGGTCCATCTCCAACCCCCTGACAGTAGAGGTGGGGGGGGGGCCTAGAGCTTCAGGTCAAGCAGGAACCCCCTGCCTGGAGAGGGGCCTGGAGCTACAGGTCCAGCACCAACCCCCTGCCAGTAGAGAGCGGGCTTGAGCTATAGGTCCAGCATCAACCCCCCTGCCAGTAGAGGGGGGCTGGAGGTACAGGTCCAGCACCATCCCCCTGCCTGTAGAGGATGCTGGAGCTGCAGGTCAAGCACAACCCCCTGCCAGTAGAGTGGGGGGGCTGGAGCTACAGGTCCAGCACCAACCCCCTGCCAGTAGAGGGGGGGGCTGGAGCTACAGGTCCAGCACCAACCCCCTGCCAGTAGAGGGGGGGGGGTAGGTCCAGCACCAACCCCTTGCCAGAAGAGGGAGGGGGGGGGCTGGACCTACAGGTCCATGACCACCCCCTGCCAGTAGAGGGGGGCTGGAGCTACAGGTCCAGCAACAACCTCCTGCCAGTAGAGGGGGACTCGAGCTACAGGTCCAGCACCAACCCCCTGCCAGTAGAAGGGGGCTGGAGTTACAGGTCCAGCACCAACCCCCTGCCAGGAGAAGGGGGCTGGAGCTACAAGTCCAGCACCATTCCCTTGCCAGTACAGGGGGCTGGAGCTACAAGTCCAGCACCAACCCCCTGCCAGTAGAGGGGGCTGGAGCTACAGGTCCAGCATCAACCCTCTGCCGGTAGAGGGGGGCTGGAGTCTTCATTTCCAGGACCAACCCCTTGCCAGTAGAGGGGGGGCTGGCGCTACAGATCCAGGGTCAACCCCCTGCCAGTAGAGGGGGCTGGAACTACAGGTCCAGCACCAACTCCCTGCCAGTAGATGGGGCTGAAGCTACAGGTCAAGCACCAACCCCCTGCAAGTAGAGAAGGGGCTTGAGCTATAGGTTCAGCAACAACCCCCTGCCAGTAGAGGGGGGCTGGAGCTACAGGTCCAGCACCAACCCCCTGCCAGTAGAGGGGGGCTGGAGCTACAGGTCCAACACCAACCTCCTGCCAGTAGAGGGGGCCTGGAGCTACAGGTCCAGTACCAACCCCCTGCCAGTAGAGGGGGGGGGGCTGGAGCAACAGGTCCAGCTCCAACCCACTGCCAGTAGAGGGGGAGGCTGGAGCTACAGGTCCAGCACCAACCCCCTGCCTGTAGAGGGGGGAGGCTGGAGCTACAGGTCCAGCTCCAACCCCCCCCCCCCCTTCCGGTAGAGGTGGGCTGGAGGTACAGGTTCAGCACCAACCCCCTGCCAGTAGAGGGGGAGGCTGGAGCTACAGGTTCAGCACTAACCCCCTGCCAGTAGAGGGGGGTTGGAACTACAGGTCCAGCAACTACCCCCTGCCAGTAGAGGGTGGCTGGAGCTACAGGTCCAGCACCTACCTCCTGCCAGTAGAGGGGGGGCTGGAGCTATAGATCCAGCACCAACCCTCTTCCAGTAGAAGGGGGCTGGAGCTACAGGTCCTGCACCAACCCTTGCCAGTAGAGGGGACTGGAGCTACAGGTCCAGCACCAACCCCCTGCCAGTAGGGGGGGGCTGGAGCTACAGGTCCAGCACCTACCCTCTGTCAGTAGAGGAGGGCTGGAGCTATAAGGCCAGCCCCAACCCCCCGCCAGTAGAAGGGGGGCTGGAGTTACAGGTCCAGGACCAACCCCACCCTGCCCGTAGAGGGGGCTGCAGCTACAGGTCCAGCACCTACCCCCTGCCAGTAGAGGGGAGCTAGAGCTACAGGTCCAGCACCAACCCCGTGCTAGTAGAGGGGGGCTGGAGCTACAGGTCCAGGACCAACCCCATGCCAATACAGGGGGGGCTGGAGCTACAGGTCCAGCACCATCCCCCTGCCAGTAGAGGGGGGCTGGATCTATAGGTCCAGCATCAACCCCCTGCCAGTAGAGGAGGGCTGGATCTACAGGTTCAGCACCAACCTCCTGCCAGTAGAGGAGGCTGGAGCTACAGGTCCAGCAACAACCTCCTGCCAGTAGAGGGGGACTCGAGCTACAGGTCCAGCACCAACCCCCTGCCAGTAGAAGGGGGCTGGAGTTACAGGTCCAGCACCAACCCCCTGCCAGGAGAAGGGGGCTGGAGCTACAAGTCCAGCACCATTCCCTTGCCAGTACAGGGGGCTGGAGCTACAAGTCCAGCACCAACCCCCTGCCAGTAGAGGGGGCTGGAGCTACAGGTCCAGCATCAACCCTCTGCCGGTAGAGGGGGGCTGGAGTCTTCATTTCCAGGACCAACCCCTTGCCAGTAGAGGGGGGGCTGGCGCTACAGATCCAGGGTCAACCCCCTGCCAGTAGAGGGGGCTGGAACTACAGGTCCAGCACCAACTCCCTGCCAGTAGATGGGGCTGAAGCTACAGGTCAAGCACCAACCCCCTGCAAGTAGAGAAGGGGCTTGAGCTATAGGTTCAGCAACAACCCCCTGCCAGTAGAGGGGGGCTGGAGCTACAGGTCCAGCACCAACCCCCTGCCAGTAGAGGGGGGCTGGAGCTACAGGTCCAACACCAACCTCCTGCCAGTAGAGGGGGCCTGGAGCTACAGGTCCAGTACCAACCCCCTGCCAGTAGAGGGGGGGGGGGGCTGGAGCAACAGGTCCAGCTCCAACCCACTGCCAGTAGAGGGGGAGGCTGGAGCTACAGGTCCAGCACCAACCCCCTGCCTGTAGAGGGGGGAGGCTGGAGCTACAGGTCCAGCTCCAACCCCCCCCCCCTTCCGGTAGAGGTGGGCTGGAGGTACAGGTTCAGCACCAACCCCCTGCCAGTAGAGGGGGAGGCTGGAGCTACAGGTTCAGCACCAACCCCCTGCCAGTAGAGGGGGGTTGGAACTACAGGTCCAGCAACTACCCCCTGCCAGTAGAGGGTGGCTGGAGCTACAGGTCCAGCACCTACCTCCTGCCAGTAGAGGGGGGGCTGGAGCTATAGATCCAGCACCAACCCTCTTCCAGTAGAAGGGGGCTGGAGCTACAGGTCCTGCACCAACCCTTGCCAGTAGAGGGGACTGGAGCTACAGGTCCAGCACCAACCCCCTGCCAGTAGGGGGGGGCTGGAGCTACAGGTCCAGCACCTACCCTCTGTCAGTAGAGGAGGGCTGGAGCTATAAGGCCAGCCCCAACCCCCCGCCAGTAGAAGGGGGGCTGGAGTTACAGGTCCAGGACCAACCCCACCCTGCCCGTAGAGGGGGCTGCAGCTACAGGTCCAGCACCTACCCCCTGCCAGTAGAGGGGAGCTAGAGCTACAGGTCCAGCACCAACCCCGTGCTAGTAGAGGGGGGCTGGAGCTACAGGTCCAGGACCAACGCCATGCCAATACAGGGGGGGCTGGAGCTACAGGTCCAGCACCATCCCCCTGCCAGTAGAGGGGGGCTGGATCTATAGGTCCAGCATCAACCCCCTGCCAGTAGAGGAGGGCTGGATCTACAGGTTCAGCACCAACCTCCTGCCAGTAGAGGAGGCTGGAGCTGCAGATCAAGCACCAACCCCCTGCCAGTAGAGGGGGGGAAGGAACTGCAGGTTCAGCACCAACCCCCTGCCAGTAGAGGGGAGCTGGAGCTACAGGTGCAGCACCAACCCCATGCCAATAGAGGGGGGGGGGTGACTGGAGCTACAGGTGCAGCACCAACCCCCTGCCAATAGAGGGGGGGGGGACTGGAGCTACAGCTACAGCACCAACCTCCTGCCAGTAGAGGGGGGCTGGAGCTACAGGTCAAGCACTAACACCCTGCCAGTAGAGGGGGGCTGGATCTAGAGGTCCAGCACCAACCCCCCTCCTAGTAGAGGGGGGCTGGAGTTACAGGTCCAGCATCAATCCCCTGCCAGTAGAAGGGGGCTGGAGCTACAGGCCCAGCACCATCCCCCTGCCAGTAGAGGGGGGTTGGAGTTACAGGTTCAGGACCAACCCCACCCTGCCCGTAGAGGGGGCTGCAGCTACAGGTCCAGCACCAACCCCCTGCCAGTAAAAGGCGGGGCTAGAGCTACAGGTCCAGCATCAACCCCCTGCCAGTAGAGGGGGGCTGGAGCTACAGGTCCAGGACCAATCCCCTGCCAGTAAAGGAAGGCTGGAGCTAAAGGTCCAGCACCAACCCCCTGCCAGTAGAGGGCGGAGTGGAGCTACAGATTCAGGGCCACCCCCCTGGCTATAGAGGATGGCTGGAGCTACAGGTCCATCTCCAACCCCCTGCCAGTAGAGGTGGGGGGGGGCCTAGAGCTTCAGGTCTAGCAGGAACCCCCTGCCTGGAGAGGGGCCTGGAGCTACAGGTCCAGCACCAACCCCCTGCCAGTAGAGAGGGGGCTTGAGCTATAGGTCCAGCATCAATCCCCTGCCAGTAGAGGGGGGCTGGAGCTACAGGTCCAGCACCATCCCCCTGCCAGTAGAGGAGGCTGGAGCTGCAGGTCAAGCACCAACCCCCTGCCAGTAGAGGGGGCTGGAGCTACAGGTCCAGCTTCAACCCCCTGCCATTAGAGGTGAGGGGGACTAGAGCTACAGGTCCAGCACCAAACCCCTGCTAGTAGAGGGGGGCTGGATCTACAGGTCCAGCACCAACCTCCTGCCAGTAGAGGGGGGCTGGAGCTACAGGTCCAGCATCAACCCCCTGCCATTAGAGGTAGCCTGGAGCTACAGGTCCAGCACCAACCCCCTGCCAGTAGAGGGGGCTGGAGCTACAGATTCTGGGCCATCCCCCTGCCAATAGAGGGGAGCTAGAGCTACAGGTCCATCACCAACCCCCTGCTAGTAGAGGGGTGGGTGGATCTACAGGTCCAGCACCAACCTCCTGCCAGTAGAGGGGGGCTGGAGCTACAGGTCCAGCATCAACCCCCTGCCATTAGAGGTAGCCTGGAGCTACAGGTCCATCATCAATCCCCTGCCAGTAGAGGGGGGCTGGATCTAGGGGTCCAGCACCAACCTCCTGCCAGTAGAGGGGGGCTGGAGCTACAGTTCCAGCACCAACCCCCCTCCTAGTAGAGGAGGGCTGGAGTTACGGGTCCAGCACCAACCCCCTGCCAGTAGAAGGGGGCTGGAGCTACAGGTCCAGCACCATCCCCCTGCCAGTAGAGGGGGGTTGGAGTTACAGGTTCAGGACCTACCCCCTGCCAGTAGAGGGGGGCTGGAGCTACAGGTCCAGCACCAACCCCCTGTCAGTAAAAGGCGGGGCTAGAGCTACAGGTCCAGCATCAACCCCCTGCCAGTAGAGGGGGCTGGAGCTACAGATTCAGGGCCAACCCTCTGCCAGTAGAGGGGGCTGGAGCTACAGGTCCAGGACCAATCCCCTGCCAGTAGAGGAAGGCTGGAGCTAAAGGTCCAGCACCAACCCCCTGCCAGTAGAGGGCGGAGTGGAGCTACAGATTCAGGGCCAACCCCCTGGCTATAGAGGATGGCTGGAGCTACAGGTCCATCTCCAACCCCCTGCCAGTAGAGGTGGGGGGGGGCCTAGAGCTTCAGGTCTAGCAGGAACCCCCTGCCTGGAGCTACAGGTCCAGCACCAACCCCCTGCCAGTAGAGGGGGGGCTTGAGCTATAGGTCCAGCATCAACCCTCTGCCAGTAGAGGGGGGCAGGAGCTACAGGTCCAGCATCATCCCCCTGCCAGTAGAGGAGGATGGAGCTGCAGGTCAAGCACCAACCCCCTGCCAGTAGAGGGGGCTGGAGCTACAGATTCAGGGCCAACCCCCTGCCAGTAGAGGGGGGCTGGAGCTACAGGTCCAGGACCAATCCCCTGCCAGTAGAGGAAGGCTGGAGCTAAAGGTCCAGCACCAACCCCCTGCCAGTAGAGGGCGGAGTGGAGCTACAGATTCAGGGCCACCCCCCTGGCTATAGAGGATGGCTGGAGCTACAGGTCCATCTCCAACCCCCTGCCAGTAGAGGTGGGGGGGGCCTAGAGCTTCAGGTCTAGCAGGAACCCCCTGCTTGGAGCTACAGGTCCAGCACCAACCCCCTGCCAGTAGAGGGGGGGCTTGAGCTATAGGTCCAGCATCAACCCTCTGCCAGTAGAGGGGGGCTGGAGCTACAGGTCCAGCATCATCCCCCTGCCAGTAGAGGAGGATGGAGCTGCAGGTCAAGCACCAACCCCCTGCCAGTAGAGGGGGGGGCTGGAGCTACAAGTCCAGCACCAACCCCCTGCCAGTAGAGGGGGGGGGGGGCTGGAGCTACAGGTTCAGCACCAACCCCTTGCCAGAAGAGGGAGGGGGGGGGGCCTGGACCAACCGCCCCCTGCCAGTAGAGGGGGCTGGAGCTACAGGTCCATCATCAATCCCCTGCTAGTACAGGGTTGCTGGAGGTCCGTGACCACCACCCTGCCAGTAGAGGGGGCTGGATCTACAGGTCCAGCATCAACCCGGTGCCAGGAGAGGAGGGCTGGAAGCTACAGGTCCAGCTTCAACCCCCTGCCAGGAGAGGGGGCTGGAGCTACAGATTCAGGGAAAACCCCCTGCCAGTAGAGGGGAGCTAGAGCTACAGGTCCAGCACCAACCCCCTGCTAGTAGAGGGGGGCTGGATCTACAGGTCAAGCACCAACCTCCTGCCAGTAGAGGGGGGCTGGAGCTACAGGTCCAGCATCAACCCCCTTGCCATTAGAGGTAGCCTGGAGCTACAGGTTCAGCACCAACCCCCTGCCAGTAGAGGGGGCTGGAGCTACAGATTCAGGGCCAACCCCCTGCCAGTAGAGGGGAGCTAGAGCTACAGGTCCAGCACCAATTCCCTGCCAGTAGAGAGGGGGAAGGAACTGCAGGTTCAGCACCAACCCCCTGCCAGTAGAAGGGGGCTGGAGCTACAGGTCCAGCACCAACCCCCTGCCAGTAGAGGGGGGCTGGAGTCTTCATTTCCAGGACCAACCCACTGCCAGTAGAGGGGGGCTGGCGCTACAGATCCAGGGTCAACCCCATGCCAGTAGGAGGGAGCTGAAGCTACAGGTTCAGCACCAACCCCCTGCCAGTAGAGGGGGCTGGAGCTACAGGTCCAGCACCAATCCCCTGCCAGTAGAGGGGGGAGGCTGGTGCTACAGGTCCAGGACCAACCCCCTGCCAGTAGAGGGGGGCTGGAGCTACAGATTCTGGGCCAACCCCCTGCCAGTAGAGGGGGGAGGGTGGAGCTACAGGTGAAGCACCAAATCCCTGCCAGTAGATGGGGCTGAAGCTACAGGTCAAGCACCAACCCCCTGCCAGTAGAGGGGGGGGGCTGGAGCGACAGGTCCAGCACCAACCCCCTGCCAGTAGAGTGGGGCTGGAGCTACAGATCCAGCACCAACCTCCTGCCAGTAGAGGGGGCCTGGAGCTACAGGTCCAGTACCAACCCCCTGCCGGTAGAGGTGGGCTGGAGGTACAGGTTCAGCACCAATTCCCTGCCAGTAGAGGGGGAGGCTGGAGCTACAGGTTCAGGACCAACTCCCTGCCAGTAGAGGGGGGAGGCTGGAGCTACAGGTCCAGCACCAACCCCCTGCCTGAAGAGGGAAGGGGGTTGGAGCTACAGGTCCAGGACCAACCCCATGCCAGTAGAGGGGGCTGGAGCTACAGGTCCATCATCAATCCCCTGCTAGTACAGGGTTGCTGGAGGTCCGTGACCACCCCCCTGCCAGTAGAGGGGGCTGGATCTACAGGTCGAGCATCAACCCGGTGCCAGGAGAGGAGGGCTGGAGCTACAGGTCCAGCTTCAACCCCCTGCCATTAGTGGTGAGGGGGACTAGAGCTACAGGTCCAGCAGGAATCCCCTGCCAGGAGAGGGGGCTGGAGCTACAGATTCAGGGCCAATCCCCTGCTAGTAGAGGGGGGCTGGATCTACAGGTCCAACACCAACCCCCTGCCAGTAGAGGAGTGCTTTAGCTACAGATGCAGGACCACCCCCCCCCCTGCCAGTAGAGGAGGGCTGGAGCTACAGGTCTAGCACCAACCCCCAGCCAGTAGGGAGGAGGCTGGAGCTACAGGTCCAACACTAACCCCTTGCCAGTAGAAGGGGGCTGGAGCTACAGGTCTAGCACCAACCCCCCAGCCAGTAGGGAGGGGGCTGGAACTATTGGTCCAGCACCATCCCCTTGCCAGTAGAGGGGGGCTAAAGTTACAGGTCCAGCACAACCCCCCTTCCAGTTGAGGGGGGCTGGAGCTACAGGTCCAGCACCAACCCCCTGCCAGTAGGGGGGGGGGCTGGAGCTACAGGTCCAGCACCAACCTCCTGCCAGTAGGGGGGGGCTGGAGCTACAGGTCCAGCATAATGGGGCTGTCACTGACCACAGGTGATAATGGGGCTGACACTGACCACAGGTGATAATGGGGCTGACACTGTCCACTGGTGATAATGGGGCTGACACTGTCCACTGGTGATAATGGGGCTGACTCTGCCCACTGGTGATAATGGGGCTGACACTGTCCACAGGTGATAATGGGGCTGACACTGACCACAGGTCATAATGGGGCTGACACTGACCACAGGTGATAATGGGGCTGACACTGCCCACTGGTAATAATGGGGCTGACTCTGCCCACTGGTGATAATGGGGCTGACACTGACCACAGGTGATAATGGGGCTGACACTGTCCACAGGTCATAATGGGGCTGACACTGACCACAGGTGATAATGGGGCTGACACTGCCCACTGGTGATAATGGGGCTGACTCTGCCCACTGGTGATAATGGGGCTGACGCTGACCACAGGTGATAATGGGGCTGACGCTGATCACAGGTGATAATGGGGCTGACACTGACCATAGGTGATAATGGGGCTGACTCTGCCCACTGGTGATAATGGGGCTGCCACTGTTGACAGGTGATAATGGGGCTGACACTGACCACAGGTGATAATAGGGCTTACACTGTCCACAGGTAATAATGGGGCTGTCACTGACCACAGGTGATAATTGGGCTGACACTGTCCACAGGTGATAATGGGGCTGACACTGACCACAGGTGATAATGGGGCTGTCACTGACCACAGGTGATAATGGGGCTGACACTGTCCACAGGTGATAATGGGGCAGACACTGACCACAGGTGATAATGGGGCTGACACTGACCACAGGTGATAATGGGGCTGACACTGACCACAGGTGATAATGGGGCTGACACTGACCACAGGTGATAATGGGGCTGTCACTGACCACAGGTGATAATGGGGCTGACACTGACCACAGGTGATAATGGGGCTGACACTGTCCACAGGTGATAATGGGGCTGACACTGTCCACAGGTGATAATGGGGCTGACACTGTCCACAGGTGATAATGGGGCTGACACTGTCCACAGGTGATAATGGGGCTGACACTGATCACAGGTGATAATGGGGCTGACACTGTCCACTGGTGATAACTGTGCTGACACTGTCCACAGGTGATAATGAGGCTGACACTGACCACAGGTAATAATAGGGCTGACACTGACCACAGGATATAATGGGGGCTGATACTGACCACAGGTGATAATGGGACTGACACTGACCACAGGATATAATGGGGCTGATACTGACCACAGGTGATAATGGGGCTGACACTGTCCACAGGTTGAGGACCTCCGCAGGATGAGGGAGCCCGTCAAGAGGCTGGTGGAGGCTGGCCGGGTGTTGGCCGTCCAGGAAGACCAAGATGGCCGCCGCTCCGCCAGGATAACTCTACAAGACGGACAGCTGTACCTCCACCCACTCCTGCGTCAGCCCACGCCCGCCCACGCCCACACCCTCCAGGTTACTTTATTACACCCACTAGTCTTACTGACATTACTGATTTACTGAGTAATGATAACTAATATGATAACATTTTGTTGTACAGTTATCAGCATGATTTATTTCATTTTCTGCAGGAGAGTGAGGTTGTGGGCGTGCTGGAGCCCTCCTGCACCCTGGCGTTCCTTGACCTCGGGTGGGCGGGGTCAACAAGAGGGCGGGTCACCATCCGGCTGACCCCTGACACTCCGCTGGCCAGACAGTTTGTGTTGTTGTGTACGGGCCAGCGGGGCCACACCTACCACAACACTAAACTGTTGGAGGTGGGGGCCAAGGGTGAGCCGGGGGAGTGGGTGGAGGGCAGAGACTACGAGAGTAATGATGGTGAGGGAGGAGCCCCACTGCTGCCTGACCTCCAGGGGCAGTACCGGGAGTCAGGCCAGGCAGGAGCTGTGTGCGCCTGGGGTGAGCTGGGGGGTCCCTGGAGTGCCCAGTTCGTCATCACCACCAAGGACCGCCAGGGTGGTTACCAGTGGCCACGTGTCTTCGGTGATGTGGTGAGCGGCCTGGATGTGGTGAGGGCAGCAGTCAACCACAGTGACATTACGGAGGTGATTGTGGTGGACTGTGGTGTTGTGCTGCCACTCTAGTTCACTGTACCATCACCATCACTACTGTGGTGTTGTGCTGCCACTCTAGGTCACTGTACCACCACCATCACTACTGTGGTGTTGTGCTGCCACTCTAGTTCACTGTACCACCACCATCACTACTGTGGTGTTGTGATGCCACTCTAGTTCACTGTACCATCACCATCACTACTGTGGTGTTGTGCTGCCACTCTAGTTCACTGTATCACCACCATCACTACTGTGGTGTTGTGCTGCCACTCTAGTTCACTGTACCATCACCATCACCATCACTACTGTGGTGTTGTGCTGCCACTCTAGTTCACTGTACCACCATCACCATCACTACTGTGGTGTTGTGCTGCCACTCTAGTTCACTGTGCCACCACCATCACTACTGTGGTGTTGTGCTGCCACTCTAGTTCACTGTACCACCACCATCACTACTGTGGTGTTGTGCTGCCGCTTTAGTTCACTGTACCATCACCATCACTACCGTGGTGTTGTGCTGCCACTCTAGTTCACTGTACCACCACCATCACTACTGTGGTGTTGTGCTGCCACTCTAGTTCACTGTACCATCACTACTGTGGTGTTGTGCTGCCACTCTAGTTCACTGTACCACCACCATCACTACTGTGGTGTTGTGCTGCCACTCTAGTTCACTGTACCACCACCATCACTACTGTGGTGTTGTGCTGACACTCTAGTTCACTGTACCACCACCATCACTACTGTGGTGTTGTGCTGCCACTCTAGTTCACTGTACCACCACCATCACTACTGTGGTGTTGTGCTGCCACTCTAGTTCACTGTACCACCACCATCACTACTGCGGTGTTGTGCTGACACTCTAGTTCACTGTACCACCACCATCTCTACTGTGGTGATGTGCTGACACTCTAGTTCACTGTACCACCACCATCACTTCTGTGGTGTTGTGCTGCCACTCTAGTTCACTGTACCACCACCATCACTACTGTGGTGTTGTGCTGCCACTCTAGTTCACTGTACCACCACCATCACCATCACTCCTGCATCACCATGGACTGCGTGTTTTGATGACAATGTAATTTAAGGACTCACCTTTATCACTATATCATCATAACTTCACTACCACTACTACCTTACCTTGAGGTTACCTTGAGGAGCTTCCGGGGCTTAGCGTCCCCGCGGCCCGGTCGTCGACCAGGCCTCCTGGTTGCTGGACTGATCAAGCAGGCTGTTGGATGCGGCTGCTCGCAGCCTGACGTATGAGTCACAGCCTGGTTGATCAGGTATCCTTTGGAGGTGCTTATCCAGTTCTCTCTTGAACACTGTGAGGGGTCGGCCAGTTATGCCCCTTATGTGTAGCGGAAGCGTGTTGAACAGTCTCGGGCCTCTGATGTTGATAGAGTTCTCTCTCAGAGTACCTGTTGCACCTCTGCTTTTCAACGGGGGTATTCTGCACATCCTGCCATGTCTTCTGGTCTCATGTGATGTTATTTCTGTGTGCAGGTTTGGGACCAGCCCCTCTAATATTTTCCACGTGTAAATTATCATGTATCTCTCCCGCCTGCGCTCAAGGGAATACAGATTTAGGCTCTTTAGTCGGTCCCAATAGTTTAGATGTTTTACTGAGTGGATTCTAGCAGTAAAGGAACTCTGCACGCTCTCCAGGTCAGCAATTTCTCCAGCTTTGAAAGGTGCTGTCATTGTGCAGCAGTACTCCACTCTTGAGAGCAGAAGCGTTTTGAAAAGTATCATCGGTATAGCATCTCTAGTGTGAAAAGTTCTTGTTATCCAACCTGTCATTTTTCTTGCAGTTGTGACGGCTACTTTATTGTGTTCTTTAAAGGTAAGGTCTTCTGACATGAGTACACCCAGATCCTTTACATTGCCTTTTCGTTCTATGTTATGATTTGCCTGAGTTTTGTACGTGGTTTTCGTTTTTATATTTTCATTTTTTTCCGTAGCGCATGAGCTGGAACTTATCTTCGTTAAACACCATATTATTATCTGTAGCCCATAGAAAGACCTGATCTACATCTGATTGGAGGTTTGCCGTGTCCTCTATGTTGCCAACTCTCATGAAAATCCTAGTGTCATCTGCAAAGGATGATACAGTGCTATAGGTTGTGTTCTGGTCTATGTCCGATATGAGGATGAGAAAAAGTACTGGAGCAAGCACAGTATCCTGGGGGACTGAGCTCTTCACGGTTGATGGGCTGGATTTTATTTTGTTGACTATTACACATTGGGTTCTGTTAGTCAGGAAATTGTAGATCCATCTGCCTATTTTTCCGGTAATTGTTTTTGAACGCATTTTATGTGCAATAACACCATGGTCACATTTATCAAAAGGTTTTGCTATACTGCCATCACTTCACTATCACTGCTATTTCACTATCACTCGGGTGTGTTGTGATATTACCATACTGGACCATGGTGTGTTGTGATATTACAATACTAGACCATGGTGTGTTGTGATATTACCATACTGGACCATGGTGTGTTGTGATATTACCATACTGGACCATGGTGTGTTGTGATATTACCATACTGGTCCATGGTGTGTTGATATTACCATACTGGACCATGGTGGGTTGTGATATTACCATACTGGTCCAAGGTGTGTTGTGATATTACCATACTAGACCATGGTGTGTTGTGATATTACCATACTGGACCATGATGTGTTGTGATATTACCATACTGGACCATGGTGTGTTGTGATATTACCATACTGGTCCAAGGTGTGTTGTGATATTACCATACTGGTCCATGGTGTGTTGTGATATTACCATACTGGTCCATGGTGTGTTGTGATATTACCATACTGGTCCATGGTGTGTTGTGATATTACCATACTGGACCATGGTGTGTTGTGATATTACCATACTGGACCATGGTGTGTTGTGATATTACCATACTGGACCATGGTGTGTTGTGATATTACCATACTGGTCCATGGTGTGTTGTGATATTACCATACTGGACCATGGTGTGTTGTGATATTACCATACTGGACCATGGTGTGTTGTGATATTACCATACTGGTCCATGGTGTGTTGTGATATTACCATACTGGTCCATGGTGTGTTGTGATATTACCATACTGGACCATGGTGTGTTGTGATATTACCATACGGGTCCATGGTGTGTTGTGATATTACCACATGGGTGTGAGGTGGTGTAATGACCACACATACACCAGTATGATCATACTGTAGCTGGTGTATGATGTGCTCAAACTGTATAGTGATGTCTTGGCTGATTAGCCTAGTATCACTAATATTAATTTATGTAGTTATTCTTTTTTTTTGACAACACACTAGTATTAAATGTGTATTGCCAATGTATGCCACATATATCTATGTATATCATATATCTGTACCATAAGTCCTTGCCATGTATTTGTGGATATATATTAGAAGTCTAGGGAATAGCAGTAGCCTAATGTTATGTAGCTTGGAAAACATCCGTATATGCTTATATTATGGAATGCTACATATAAATAAAAAAAATAAATATGTTTATTCAGGAAAGGTACATACATACAAGTGATGTTACATTAATGGATCGATACATAGATAGAGCTAGTACATACAATGCCTAAAGCCACTATTACGCAATGCGTTTCGGGCAGGAAAAACATTAATATCTAGAACTTAATACTAATTGAGCATAAAGAATAAAATGTGTTGAGAACAAATACAAATAAAGATAAAAAAAAAATGGGGAACGTGACTGAAAAAGCAGCTAAATACAATAGGTTGACAAACAGTGTTGATTAAAAAAAATAACAGACATGGGTTGACAATAGAGGGGTAAGGTAGGTTACAGGGAATTTATTAGGTAGTGTTTAGTTTTTATCTTAAACTGGTTGAGAGAGGTACAGTCTTTAACATGGTTGGGAAGATCATTCCACATTCTGGGTCCCTTGATTTGTAGAGCATATCTAGTTTGATTAAGTCGTACTCTTGGAATATCAAAACTGTATTTATTTCTGGTGTGGTGCTCATGGGTTCTGTTACAACCTTCAATGAAGCTTTTGAGGTCAGGATTGGCATTACAGTTCAGCATTTTATATATGTATAATACACAAGAGAGAATGTGCAGTGACTTAATATCTAACATATTCAGAGATTTGAGTAGGGGTACCGAGTGATGTCTGGGGCTAGAGTTGGATATTGTCCTAATAGCAGCTTTGTGTTGAATAATTAGAGGACGTAAATGATTTTGGGTAGTAGAACCCCAAGCACAAATACCATAGTTGAGATATGGATAGATGAGGGAGTAATAGAGAGTAACCAGGGTAGGGCGGGGTACATAATATCTGATCTTAGAAAGAATGCCAACAGTTTTTGAAACTTTTTTTTATATATTTAGAATGTGTCCCTGGAAATTCAGCTTGTGATCAATGAGAACGCCAAGGAATTTTCCATCTAATTTGTTACAAATTTGGGTATTGTTTATTTTGAGATTTATTTGATTAGAGGATTTATTGCCAAACAGAATATAGAAAGTTTTGTCAATGTTAAGGGTGAGTTTGTTGGCAGTTAGCCAAAGATGGACTTTATTTAGCTCAGTATTTACTGTGGCATTTAGAGCAAGGGGGTCAGGACTGGAGTAAATGAAGGTTGTGTCGTCAGAAAATAGAATAGGTTTGAGGTGTTGGGAGGCATTTGGAAGGTCATTAATGAAGATGAGAAAGAGGAGAGGGCCAAGTATGCTGCCCTGAGGAACACCAATGTTGATGGGTAGGGTGGGAGAAATTGAATTGTTCACAGAAACATACTGGAGCCTGTCAGTAAGGTAAGATTTGAGGTATTGTAGGGAGTGTCCTCTGACTCCATAATGATGTAATTTAAGAAGAAGGTTTTGGTGGTCGACAGTGTCAAAAGCCTTACGCAGGTCCACAAATAACCCAACAGGGAACTCATTTTTATCAAGAGCTGCATGAATTAAGTTAATCATACTAATAAGTGCATCATTAGTGCTTTTTTTGGGTCTGAAGCCATATTGGCAAGAGCTAAGTATATTGTGCTTAGCTGGATAAGAGTAAAGCTGCTTGTAGATTAGTTTTTCAAAAATTTTTGATAAGTTAGGCAGGATTGAAATAGGTCTGTAGTTGTTAACATCTGTGGGATCACTACATTTGTGGACAGGCGTCGCTCTCGCTTTTTTTTAGAACATCTGGAAAGGTTTGGAGTTCAAGTGACTTGTTGAAGAGCAATGCAATAGCAGGGGCTAAAGATCTGGAAGCTTTTTTGTAAATTAAAGTTGGTATCTCCTCAAGGGCACTAGACTTGGTTTTAAGGGAAAGGATTATCTCATTGATGTCAGTGGAATTAATAGGCTTTAGGTACAGAGACTGTGGATAGTTACCTGTGAGATAGTCCTTAACGTTAGTACTGGAAGATGGAATATCATTTGCAAGGGATGACCCAATGGAAGAGAAGAACCTATTGAACTCAATAGCAGAATCTGAGGCTGAAAACTGACCATCGTTATTGGAAAGGAGTGTTGGTTTGTTATTTAAAGTCTTCTTTGATCCCAATATTTGTGAAATTGTGCTCCAAGTTTTTTTAATGTTGCTCTTTATTTGGGAAAATTTATCTTCGTAGTATTTAGTTTTGGCTCGTCTAATTATCTTAGATAGCAATAATGAGTAATTCTTTGAGAATTCTTTGGAGACAGTTCCTAACCTATACTTCTTCTCAAGGTCATGTTTTTTGTTAATGGATTTAAGTATTCCCTTTGTAAGCCAGGGATTGTTATCATAATGCTGTATAGGAAATACATATACATAATGCTGTATAGGAAATATTATGTGAACTATGATGGAGAATGTATAAATTTAGGTCTCGGATGTATTACTGTCATGTATACTGTGTAATTTCCCTTTCATTATTGTTCATTACATTGTCCTCTAACATTAAATTATATTTTGGCATTGTGAGATGTATACCACATAGACATGGTTTTGATACACAGGTTGTATATAGGTATACTTTATATTGTATTCATGTATACTTATGTATAATGGCTGGCAGACAGACATCTTGAAATCCTCCCTTAACCCCTCCTCCCCTCTCCCGCCAGTGTTACCATGTCTTGCCAATATGAATTCTTTGTTCACATATTTTTATATCATGATATAATCCTTAATTTACTAAATTACTGATATGTATTATTATGTAAGGTTGTGTATTATAGTCTTTATTTTGTTGATATATGAATTACAAGTTCTTGATCGAGATATGTCTGTATATGAGCTTGAGATATTTGAAAGAGAGGAGTCAGCTGACTCATAGAGGTGGATACAGTGTCGCTCCCGGCCAGCATGGCTCTGGGCAGTCACTCTTTGATTTTCTCAGTCGAGCGCATGTGTTGCCGCTACGGTCCGGGTTTTGTGACCTTATTTGTGTCATTTGACTGCTAGGATATTTGTCATGTTGCAGTAATGTATACCATGGATCAATTCTACCATTGTGTATCCTTTATACCAGGTGATAGGTGCTGTTATATATCTTAGTGAGGTGGGTACCTGAGGATCTTAAGTGATGTCATTGTGCTGTATATGATATTGATTCCTCATACCTCATTTGTTAATGGTTGTGACACCACAACCACCACCCTGTATTGGTATTAGCAGCATAATAGGCGCTAGTGTCCCACTGCGCCACGATAGAGCCTGGCGTCAGCTAGTGCTGATTGTATGCAGTTTTGAGACCTGTTGATGGTCATGCCCAGCTTTGAGAAGCTGGATAAATCATTGAGTGTGAGTTTATACATTGTATTCTTTTTTTATGTTATGTTCATTTATGTTAATGCCCAGTAAACTGGAATAATATTCTTTTGTTAGCCTTTCACTCCCCTAGACACTTATTGATATTTGGCCAGGCTATGTTTTCCATTGATGCTGTAGGTTACTGCCCCTTAACATACATACACACACACTATATATATATATATATATATATATATATATATATATATATATATATATATATATATATATATATATATATATATATATATATATATATATATATGACTGAAAACTCACACCCCAGAAGTGACTCGAACCCATACTCCCAGGAGCAACGCAACTGGTAACTACAGGGCGCCTTAATCCGCTTGACCATCACGGCCGGACAAAAGGAAGTGATAGCCGAGGCTATTTGAGCCACTTCCCGCCGGCAACTCGGATGGTAATCTTGGGCATAGCATTTCACCAAATCACCTCATTCTTTGGGGCACACGTGAGGAACACAAATGCGAACATGCCTGAATGGTCCCCAGGACTATATATATACAGGACTATAAGGCGCCCTGTAGTTACCAGTTGCGTTGCTCCTGAGAGTATGGGTTCGAGTCACTTCTGGGGTGTGAGTTTTCAGTCGCATATAGTCCTGGGGACCATTCAGGCATGTTCGCATTTGTGTTCCTCACGTGTGCCCCAAAGAATGAGGTGATTTGGTGAAATGCTATGCCCAAGATTACCATCCGAGTTGCCGGCGGGGAAGTGGCTCAAATAGCCTCGGCTATCACTTCCTTTTGTCCGGCCGTGATGGTCAAGCGGATTAAGGCGCCCTGTAGTTACCAGTTGCGTTGCTCCTGGGAGTATGGGTTCGAGTCACTTCTGGGGTGTGAGTTTTCAGTCGCATATAGTCTTGGGGACCATTCAGGCATGTTCGCATATATATATATATATATATATATATATATATATATATATATATATATATATATATATATATATATATATATATATATGTGTGTGTGTGTGTGTGTGTGTGTGTGTGTGTGGGATTTTCTTTTTTGCTTTCACGACTGGAATGCGTACGTCGCCAATGTACATGTGGCAGACGCTTCACGAAACCGTCAGAATCAGCAGAGAAAATACGAGAGCAACCGTACAGGGCCTGGGAGCAAGGTCGAGTTAGAGTCCTTGAGGGTCTCTTCTCAGACTAGCCTCACCTGGTCCTGCTCCACGTCGATCGTTGGAATCTCCTCAATGATTTAACACTTTAAGCGACTCCTAGGGTCCTCATCACATTTATAATTTAGTGAATTAGGCAACTCGGTGTTGAAGACACCTTGAGCTGAAGGCTTGAGTAATGTTTGCAGTATTCAGAAGTGGTTCAACGGAAACACCGCATAAAGCTTAACAGTAGTTTATTTACTAACTTAACCACTAATACACAGGGTGCTTGATTTACTTTAGATTGGCGTCAGAAAGGCTATGGTTATATTCGTGAGACTCTTGACGTCTGGCTTAACGACTTGTATCCACTCGTGGAGAAACACCTAACTTAACACAGTTGACAGCCAATCATTAACACGGCAACCTAGCTGCCGGTATGCAAAGGGATCACAAGAGTTCCAACCGGATACTCGGTAATGATGATATGCAATAAATACAACTACACTGTCAATGGGACAGGCAATAACATGCACAATAATAATGTCACACAATAACTAAATGTGTGGTGTGTGTGAAGCTCACATTCACAGACTAGTGAAATGCCGTGATACCACACAGATAACCACGCATTCACCGTCGATTCACCTATAACCTGTGACAGGTATTAAAAGGTAAGAACTGTGGTTGATCCCTCAGATCAACACAGACACAATAAAACAATGACAAGATCTTGTACTTACAGATAGGGTACCTTTCCTTACTCACTCACTCAGGCACATTTATACAAGCACTCGTAGGTGGCCTGACAGCTGGTTTCGCTCGTAGACACGGAGGGCACTTGCAGTAGTGCGGGCTGTATGCTTAACAAACAGACACATGCACACACACAGGCACTGGCGATGAGTAAGGTGGTGACGTCACGTAGTAGTGAGGGCGGCGGCGGCGGGCGCTCGAGGTACTGAGGTACAGAGGTACTGGGGTACTGGGTACTGAGGTACACGCTCGGGACGAGTGGCGGCTGTGGTACCATGCAGGTACACTTGTGGTAAAGTAACACACAGGTTACTTAGGCGGCGGCACTGCCTTAGTTAACTCTAAGTCACTCACAACGATCTTTGTCACCAGGGGTTACCTGATACCAATCTGTTTCGCTCTGGAGATTTGTCACTTTAGGCTTCTGAATAATATATTCACACTCGTGATTCCGGGCGAGAGTATCATATAATCTTCAGACGCTGAGTTAACTTGACGGTGAGGAATAGACGATGTTCAGTCTATTGGCCGATAGACAGAACAGAACACGTCCTCTTGGTTTGGTATCCCTCACTTGAATGGATTTTTGCCTGAAGCTCAGGGCGTCTTGTGGCACACACAAGGGGATTACAATTTGACCAATGGCATAGCAGCAAATGAGCGGGAACCAATCATATTAGCTCGTTCGATGAGCAGTAGGAGGAGTGACGTCATGAACACGTCAAAGCTGTTATTGTCCATCGCGCCGGTTGACCCCAGAGGTCAGACGGTCTGGCGTCTACCCTCTGTCTATCACGCGGGCACCAGCCATGTACTGACTGACCCTGTGGTGGCAAGTATGCTTAACTCCCTGTATCTACTTCCTGCCTGGACATACGGCGGCCTCCGTATTATAAGAGTGTTCCTGGTTAAGTGGGCATTCTGGAGATACCCAACATGCCAGGTCACTATCCAGGGTTAGCATAAATAGGACCTTGTGCACAAGACCGGTGCACTGTGCACAGCAATGAGCCATTCCAGTCAGCTGTGGGAGAATCTTGAGAGACACTCTCTCACACACATTCTCCCAAGGTACTTCACCACTATATGTCTTACAGGCACACAGTCCCATGGTACATCATCACAATGTGTTGTACAGGCACACTCTCCCATGGTACATCATCACAATGTGTTGTACAGGCACACTCTCCCATGGTACATCATCACAATGTGCTGTACAGGCACACTCTCCCATGGTACATCACCACCAAGTGTCTTACAGGCACACTCTCCCATGGTACATCACCACCATGTGTCTTACAGGCACACTCTCCCATGGTACATCACCACCAAGTGTCTTACAGGCACACTCTCTCATGGTATATCACCACCAAGTGTCTTACAGGCACACTCTCCCATGGTACATCACCACCAAGTGTCTTACAGGCACACTCTCCCATGGTACATCACCACCATGTGTCTTACAGGCACACTCTCCCATGGTACATCACCACCAAGTGTCTTACAGGCACACTCTCCCATGGTACATGGTACTCCCGAAACGTCGTCGTCTCTTCAATTTCTAGTGTGTGGTTTGGTCAACATAATGTATAATGTCAACCCATGTCTGTTATTTTGAAACAATGCTGTCTGTCGACCAAATTGTATTTTTGCTGTTTTTCTGCCATGTTCCCCCCCTTTTATATTTTTATATTTTTCTCAACTCATTTTATACTTTAATCTCAATTAGTATTAAGTTTTAGTCTTTAGTGTTTTTCCTGCCCGAAACACTTTGCGTAATAGTGGCTTTAGGCATTGTATGTACTAGCTCTATCTATAAATCCATCAATGTTTGTATCACCTCTTGTATGTATGCACTTTACCTGAATAAACATTTGAATTTTTTTGAATTTTGAACATTTTTCAGCCACGTTATTGTAACTTTTCATCTGCATATACTTGTTACAATAGAAAACAAGAGGTCCTGCTAAATGGGAATGAATCTGACTGGGGAAATGTACTAAGTGGGGTCCCACAGCGGTCCGTTTTGGGGTCAACCCTTTTAGTCGTATACATCAATGACATAGATGAGAATATTACAAACCACGTCATTAAATTTGCAGATGACACTAAGATCTATGATAAAGAAGGAAGTGAAAGTGATATTGAGACCTTACAAAGAGATCTACATGAACTCCACCAATGGTCAGATGACTGGCAAATGCTCTTTAATGTCGATAAATGCAAGACCTTGCCTGTAGGGCATAACATTCCACGTCACAACTACCAAATTGCCGGGGGGATTAAGGAATGGTGTCCAACCACTGGGAAGAGGTCAGGATAAGAACTAGGGATGGTGCCCAACCTCTTGTGGACGTTCGGGGATTGAACGCCGACCTGCATGAAGCCAGACCGTCGCTCTACCGTCCACCCAAGTGCTCTTGAATATTATATTGTAGAATGTCCCATACTGACTGACTTTCGCCCTCCTGGACTAAGGTATGCTGAACTCTGTAATTACTATATGAGTACTGGAACACTTGATGATATATTGGACTTGTATCCAAGGTTGACCATGTAATATATCAATTATACAATGTATATATATGATGTAACTATATAACCTGAGCTTGTAAGAGCACCTTCATCACCTTCAGTGATTAAGTGCTTAATTGCACACTAGTTTCTTTATCAGCTATCTCACCCTGTCAGAGTAAATGAGACAAATGTATGTGAATGCATGTGTGTGTGTGTATATATGTATGTATATGTGTGTGTGTGTGTATGTATATGTATGGGTATAAAGTATATATGGAAGCTGATCAGAATTACAGTACCTTTGTGAATGTACATTAATGACACTATGTAAAAGACACATCGAACACTTTATGTAGGGCATACGTAAATCTGTGTATCCTTGTATTTACGTATATAGGTTAGCTTAGCATTTTAAAAGCACCGAATCACCTTCTGTGGTTGAGTGTTCCATAAACCCTTGAACTATATGTTTAACACTTCTCTAACCCTGTCCATGGAGGACAGAAGAAAATGTATATATGCTTGTTAGCATTGTAAATGTGTGACCACGTCTGTGTTAGTAAAAAAAAAAAAAAAAAGTGGCTGGGTAGAGAGAGAGAGAGAGAGACAGACAGACAGAGGCCGACAGAATTAAAGATAGACAGAAATTAAAATTAAAAATCAGTTTTTTACTGTCACTCAGCTGCCAGCTGGAATTCCTGACCATGACGTGGTGAGACTTACTTTCCAAGGTCTCAGGGAAGGTTTGGAATGGTATAGTTTACCATCTATACAGTTCTCCAATTTTCGTTCTCTATAATTTAGAGGTCGGAAACTTCATTAATAGGGTAGACTGGCACGAAAGAGAATCAATATTTCTAATGTCTCAATCTTGGCCCGAGAGACAACGGATATCCGGATTACCAGTCAGCTTTCCGCTGCCTCGTTGGAGGTGGGGGGGGGGAGATATTAAACCTCTTAGTAGAGATAGATATGAGGCGCGTGTGCGTGTGTGTACGTCCTCTAATTACCCAATCGTTCCCTTACCCAATCTCCCAATCTTTATGTACTTAATCCAAACAACTTTATCATTGTGTTCATTGTTGTCTTCTTTTATGTGCTAGCCATATGCTGTATTGTGCCTGCTAAGTTTTGTTAAACTACCATTCAAGCTGTCATTGCAATCATTCTGAGCTACCTATGTGCTTTAATATACCTACAATTTTTCTCTCATTTTTTATTTTTTTTTCATGCTATGTAACTGTTATCCTTTTTATAAATTTTGTAAGTATTTACCTACTTATAAGTTTCTTAGATTAAGGACCTGCCCGAAATGCTGCGCGTACTATCGACTTTACAAGAATGTAAATAAATAAATATAAAATAAATATGTTTATTCAGGTAAGGTACATACATACAAGTGATTTTACATAAATTGATCGATTTATAGATTGAGCTAGTACATACAGTGCCTAAAGCCACTATTACGCAATGCGTTTCGGGCTGTAATTACTATGCTATGCGTCCTCACAATGCCAATGTTCCTTCTTGTATATAAATAAATAAATAAATAAATAAATTACTCAACACAAAGCTGCTATTAGGACAATATCTAACTCTGGCCCCAGACATCACTCGGTACTCCTACTCAAATCTCTGAATATGTTAGATATTAAGTCACTGCACATCCTCTCGTGTGTATTTATATATATTAAACGCTGAACTGTAATGTCATTCCTGACCTTAAAGCTTCCTAGAAGGTTGTAACAGATCCCATGAGCACCACACCAGAAACAAATACCTTTTTGATATTCCAAGAGTACGACCTTATTAAACTAGAAATGCTCTACAAATCAAGGGACCCAGAATGTGGAATGACCTTCCCAACCATGTTAAAGACTGTACCTCTCCCAACCAGTTTAAGATAAAAACTAAGCACTACCTAATTAGCTCCCTGTAACCTACCTTACCCCTAAATGTCAACCCATAGTCTACTATTTTAAACAATGCTATTTGTTGACTAAATTGTATATTTGGTATTTTTCTGCCATGTTCCCCCCATTTTTATTTTTTTTATTTTCTCAACACAATTTATACTTTAATCTCAATTAGTATTAAGTTTTAGTCTTAGTGTTTTTCCTGCCCGAAACGCTTTGCGTAATAGTGGCTTTAGGCATTGTATGTACTAGCTCTATCTATAAATCCATCAACGTTTTGTATCTCACCTTGTATGTATGTACTTTACCTGAATAAATATTTGATTTGATTTGATTTGTGGGTATTCACCTACATGTTCTTGCGGGGGTTGAGCTCTGCTCTTTAGGCCCGCCTCTCAACTGTAACTAACTTCTAATCCCCCCCCACCCATACACCCAAGAAGCAGCCCATAACAGCTGTCTAACTCCCAGGTACCTATTTACTGCTAGGTAACAGGCGCATCAGGGTGAAAGAAACTTTGCCCATTGTTTCTCGCCAGCGCCGGGAATCGAACGTGGGACCACAGGATTAAGCGTACAGCATGCCGTTCACTCAGCCACCGGCCCCCTGTGTGTGTGTGTGCTTGCAGGGGTTGAGCTCTGGCTCTTTGGTCCCGCCTCTCAACTGTCAATCAAGTGGTGTACAGATTCCTGAGCCTACTGGGCTCTATCATATCTACATTTAAAACTGTGTATGGAGTCAGCCTCCACCACATCACTGCCTAATGCATTCCACCTGTTAACTACACTTAACACTGAAAAAGTTCTTTCTGACGTCCCTGTGGCTCATTTGGATACTCAGGTTTCCACCTGTGTCCCCTTGTTCGCGTACCACCCGTGTTAAACAGTTAATCTTTATCAACCCTGTCAATTCCTCTGAGAATTTTGTAGGTAGTGATCATGCCTTCCCTTACTCTTCTGTCTTCCAGTGTCGTGAGATGTATTTCCCGCAGCCTTTACTCGTAACTCATGCCTCCTAATTCTGGGACTAGTATAGTGACATACCTCTGAAATTTTTCAAGCTTCGCCCAACTTGTGCTTGACAAGGTCAAGACACATGGTGGTGATGTACCATGGGAGAGTGTGCCTGTAAGACACATGGTGGTGATGTACCATGGGAGAGTGTGCCTGTAAGACACGTGGTGGTGATGTACCATGGGAGAGTGTCCCTGTACGACACATGGTGGTGATGTACTATGGGAGAGTGTGCCTGTAAGACACATGGTGGTGATGTACCATGTGAGAGTGTGCCTGTAAGACACATGGTGGTGATGTACCATGGGAGAGTGTGCCTGTAAGACACATGGTGGTGATGTACCATGGGAGAGTGTGCCTGTAAGACACATGGTGGTGATGTACCATGGGAGAGTGTGCTTGTAAGACACATGGTGGTGATGTACCATGGGAGAGTGTGACTAAGACATATGGTGGTGATGTACCATGGGAGAGTGAGCCAGTAAGACACATGGTGGTGATGTACCATGGGAGAGTGTGTCTGTAAGACACATGGTGGTGATGTACCATGGGAGAGTGTGCCTGTAAGACACACTGTAGTG
Source organism: Procambarus clarkii (assembly GCF_040958095.1). Taxonomy (NCBI): domain Eukaryota; kingdom Metazoa; phylum Arthropoda; class Malacostraca; order Decapoda; family Cambaridae; genus Procambarus; species Procambarus clarkii. Next base: position 30,698,474 of record NC_091157.1, read on the forward strand.
ATGTACCATGGGAGAGTGTGCCTGTAAGACACATGGTGGTGATGTACCATGGGAGAGTGTGCTTGTAAGACACATGGTGGTGATGTACCATGGGAGAGTGTGACTAAGACATATGGTGGTGATGTACCATGGGAGAGTGAGCCAGTAAGACACATGGTGGTGATGTACCATGGGAGAGTGTGCCTGTAAGACACATGGTGGTGATGTACTATGGGAGAGTGTGCCTGTAGGACACATGGTGGTGATGTACCATAGGAGAGTGTGCCTGTAAGACACATGGTGGTGATGTACCATGGGAGAGTGTGCCTGTAAGACACATTGTGGTGATGTACCATGGGAGAGTGTGCCTGTAAGACACATGGTGGTGCTGTACCATGGGAGAGTGTGCTTGTAAGACACATGGTGGTGATGTACCATGGGAGAGTGTGCCTGTAAGACACATGGTGGTGATGTACCATGGGAGAGTGTGCCTGTAAGACACATGGTGGTGATGTACCATAGGAGAGTGTGCCTGTAAGACACATGGTGGTGATGTACCATGGGAGAGTGTGCCTGTAAGACACATTGTGGTGATGTACCATGGGAGAGTGTGCCTGTAAGACACATGGTGGTGCTGTACCATGGGAGAGTGTGCTTGTAAGACACATGGTGGTGATGTACCATGGGAGAGTGTGACTAAGACATATGGTGGTGATGTACCATGGGAGAGTGAGCCAGTAAGACACATGCTGGTGATGTACCATGGGAGAGTGTGCCTGTAAGACACATGGTGGTGATGTACCATGGGAGAGTGTGCCTGTAGGACACATGGTGGTGATGTATCATGGGAAAGTGTGTCTGTTAGACACATGGTGGTGATGTACCATGGGAGAGTGTGCCTGTAAGACACATGGTGGTGATGTACCATGGGAGAGTGTGCCTGTAAGACACATGGTGGTGATGTACCATAGGAGAGTGTGCCTGTAAGACACATGGTGGTGATGTACCATGGGAGAGTGTGCCTGTAAGACACATGGTGGTGATGTACCATGGGAGAGTGTGCCTGTAAGACACATGGTGGTGATGTACCATGGGAGAGTGTGCCTGTAAGACACATTGTGGTGATGTACCATGGGAGAGTGTGCCTGTAAGACATTGTGGTGATGTACCCTGGGAGAGTGTGCCTGTAAGACACACTGTAGTGATGTACCATGGGAGAGTGTGCCTGTAAGACACATGGTGGTGATGTACCATGGGAGAGTGTGCATGTAAGACACATGGTGGTGATGTACCATGGGAGAGTGTGACTAAGACATATGGTGGTGATGTACCATGGGAGAGTGAGCCAGTAAGACACATGGTGGTGATGTACCATGGGAGAGTGTGCCTGTAAGACACATGGTGGTGATGTACCATGGGAGAGTGTGCCTGTAGGACACATGCTGGTGATGTATCATGGGAGAGTGTGTCTGTAAGACACATGGTGGTGATGTACCATGGGAGAGTGTGCCTGTAAGACACATGGTGGTGATGTACCATGGGAGAGTGTGCCTGTAAGACACATGGTGGTGATGTACCATAGGAGAGTGTGCCTGTAAGACACATGGTGGTGATGTACCATGGGAGAGTGTGCCTGTAAGACACATTGTGGTGATGTACCATGGGAGAGTGTGTCTGTAAGACACATGGTGGTGATGTACCATGGGAGAGTGTGCCTGTAGGACACATGGTGGTGATGTACCATGGGAGAGTGTGCCTGTAAGACACATGGTGGTGATGTACCATGGGAGAGTGTGCCTGTAAGACACATGGTGGTGATGTACCATGGGAGAGTGTGCCTGTAAGACACATGGTGGTGATGTACCATGGGAGAGTGT
>NC_091157.1:30712829-30752829 GCF_040958095.1 Procambarus clarkii
TCTGACCTAACAACCACAATTGAATTTCAAGATAGATAATGATTTTTTTTTTTTTTCTCTTTTTTTTCTGAAATAATACAATATATTTACAAGACCAATGTACAATATATATAATGTGCAATATATTTACAAGCATATACAAGACCTGGATCAAGAAGACTAACATCTGCGTGATAGCAGTCAGGATTCACTGGCCTCAATGTGGTTGCTAGAACAATAATAACTCTTATGACAAGCACTGTAAAAATACAAATGGTAGTAGACTTAACAATGGCATCTAATTCATAACAAAATAAAGTTGAGAAAAACTATACATTATATATAATGGTAATAATAAGACACATGTGGTAGAAATACTGCAAATGAGTTTCTTTTTTTTTTTTCAAAACAAACAGAATAACTGCAGAGTGCATTCAATTATAAATTCTGCGGATATCTACACCTAGCTCATCCAGAGCACTATACAACTCTGGCTCTGACTGAAGGTCCGGAACAGATGAAACTTCATGCGACAAACTATCATCTTGAGAGATATCCTCGTTAACATCTAGCCAATGGACATGTGGTGAGTGCACTGTTGAAACGAGAGGTCTAGATCTAAGATTATAATTGCTAGTATGGGGTTGCTGAACATCAAGTGGTCTGTCAACCACAGAAGGTGGTGTCCGAGTAGGAGTATCTGTCTGGGTAAGTTCATTGTCATCTTCCTCATCAGTCTCGTCAACAGTCATTTTAGCTAACTTCATGTGGTCTAAATGTTCATTTATATACTCTCCTGTTAACAAGTTCTTAAGTCTGTATTTGTTACCTTTAATAAGCTCGATTACCTTATATGGACCCAAAAATTTCTTAGTTAACTTGTACATAGGACCAGACCTGTGTTGGTTAAGTATCATTACTACAGATCCAATAGTTATTTTACTGGGTTTAGCTCGTGCATTCCTTGCTAGAGTGAACTCGGCTGTTGCTTTGGACAGTTGTTCTCGTATTTTCTTGAATACTAGTTGCATTTGTCTACGCTTCACTTGAACAAAATCATCTACGTTATATAAGGGAGTAGGAGGTACGTTAATCAATTCATTAGGGAGGATCTTATCTGTACCATTGTAACAAACTAGGCTGTTGTAAGAATTATCCAGAGTGGTTTATCGACAAAAGAGAATGGGAAGCTGAGCCGCATGGTGACCTGACCCCCAGGGGAATTCGCGGTGGAAATAACCAACGCTTTGTTCATAGCTGCGTATAATGAATCATCCTATAGTATTCAGTAATTTAGAGAAAATTAGCCTTTATTCACTTTGCATTAAAATTGTATTGTATAATAGTACTGGATACAATATCAAGAGTATTCTAATTATTGAGTTAAGTCACCATCAGTGACGTCACGAATCAGATCTAACTTTTAAGGCGGAGTGACCGGCGGTCATAGGTCAGCAGGGTTGACATGTCTAATATTTCTCAAAGTTTTAATAACCATTTTTGTGATCGGGAACAGCTTTGCCGTTAGATGTTTGTGTAATCTAATTAAAGTAAAATAATTCAACCAGTCTGGATCAATTCAGTACAAACAGAGGTTAATTGTTATAACTTAAACCTTGCTAGTAACTGGGTAGAACTTTGACTAGGCGGAAGGATACAATACTCTTGTCTGGGGTAGACCAGACAAGGAGGAGATCAGTGTGAATACGGGAGCAGCTGGGAGAGGTCAACCATCTTACCTCTCCCCAAGACCAGCACAACATCTTAGCTGGAAAACATAGAGGTATAGTTGCTATGGTTATGTATAGAAATAGTCTTCTCATTTGCCATTCAGGTCAAGTAGGGAGTGTTAAAGTGATAGGGAGTGAACATTTTTAGATTTTGTTTTAGTTTTTCTTTTAATAAATTAAATTTGTTAATATTTTTGCATTTCATTATTTCCATGTGTTTTTTGTGTAAACTTGTCCTGGTCACGTGGTCCACACGAGGTAAAGTTGGATTGGGCGCCGATGCTAACATCGAATCGGAATTATCATTACCGTGTAATTTATTCCACACTCAAGGTCATCATATATAGTGGGGATCAAGCCCCTAGGTTGATTAATTAGCGTGATCGATCCAGACCTCGATCATTGCTCTGTAGAGCTGGTCTGGTGGTGGCAGCAGAGGTGACTCTAGGGTTTTGTTCAGAGCTTAGGTCACGTCATACTGGGTGTAGAATCCTAAGTCGGTCAATCGTCTTAGGACCACGTGGCGTGGAGTTGGCTTTGTTAAAAGTTTTGGAGTCCCTTGGTAGAGAATAAAAAGTAAGAATACGGGTAGAGGGAGTAGAAAGAAGGAAGTAAAGAGAGAGGAACTGAACCCGTGTTACAATGGTGCACAGCGGTGGTTTCAACAATTTTGTTTGAAATTGTTGAAAGGCTCACGCGTCTAGCCGTTCGAACACGTGCGCGGATGCTAAGGAGACAGCCGCGGGCCAGGATTAGCAGTGCGCCCCACAAGTGCGTTTGAGTGGGGATTGGCGAATCTTGGGTCATGCGGGCTGATATGATTAAGGTTTAGTTAGTAAGATTAGGTTGTTAAAATTAGATTTATTGAAAAGGAGACCGCTCCGAGTTGATTGGACTGGGTACCATACTCGACCCATTGCAATTAATTCAGAGGTGTTGGGAGCCGCCATACTCTCAACAGCAGTTCCTTGAGGGCTGTCGGGGGCGGATATATCTGTGGGACGCCAGTAGATAGTCCGAGGGCGTTATTAGACGACCCAAAACGCTAGGAAAAACGTAATCCGTGAAGGGCGTTGCGGCCTCCGAGGGACGGACTAGTAACCTACCTAGCAGCGATTCAACAACTAAGTGATCGCACACTTAGTGGAGGTTGAGTCGTCCCTAGTCATAATTGTTGCTGAAAGCTGCGTGTCGCTCTGTTGGAACCTAGAGGGTGTGGCCCCTAGGCTAGGTGTGGTACGGCGAGCCGGTAGGAACAATTATAAGATTAAGTCGAGTGCATTTTTGAATTAAGTATACTTAAATTTATAAAGTAATTTCCGTTTATTTGCGTTGTTCTAGATTAATTTTTTCCCCTAAATTCAATCCCCGGTTAAAATTTTTCCCAAGTGTTTAGCGTTTTCTTGCATATTGGGCTAAGTGCGTACGTTAAGTTTTGTTATTCCCTGTTCTATTAGTCTAAGTCAGAGGCGTTGTTAATCCTCTGGACTTAGGGCTATTGGTCGGTCACGATAGATAAGTGAAGGAGTTTAAGGGATAATAAGTTGCGTGTAAATGCTTAATAGAGTCCGTGGTATATTTCTAAGTATTTTGGGATAAGTTTTCGGCTAAGTCGATGTCGGAAACTCGTTAACTGTAATTAATTTGTATTCGTGGGTCACGTGTATGATCTGGGTGTCATTAGGATTCCCCAGTCAATGCGGATGATATTTTCTAGTTGTTACCAGTAAGACGGTAGAATTGTGTTTGTAGACTTAGAATTCTGTTTTCAGTAGAAACGTAGGTGGAAAATTTTCTAAGTCCAGCTTGGGCTAGAATCTGACTTTTTGGCGAAAATTCGAATTTTCAGGTTCGTGTATATCCTAGGGTCAGTATTACTCTCTAGTGTGCGCAAGGGACGTAATTCTGTTCGTAAGGCATTAAACAGTGATAATTACATTTTTGCCGAATTAAAGTATTTTTTTCGAGAAAATCATGTTGTAATTTTGTCAGAGTCCATGGGAGGTGAAAATCTCGGATTTTGACGAAAAATCGAATTAGTGAGTGTTGAAACCGCCCGATGTGTCAGTATTGTTCTGTATACAACGTCAGTAGTAAATAATAACGTATTGATATCTGGGAACGAGAAACCCAAATTTTTGTGAATTAAACGAGTTTTGTGATATTTGGGGTGATAGAATTTTTTTTCCCTCGGAGTCAGAAAAATTGGCAGAGTCCAGCAATTGAGTAAAAACGCAGTTTTTGAGTAAAATTCAATTTTTAGTAAGCATTTATAGGTCCTGGGTGTCTATATTAATCGCTAGAGCGGTTTATTAACGTAAAACTAGTTATTTTTCCTTCAGAACAAAAATTTTGATTTTTCAGCGTTTAAGCGAAAAAGCGCGGGACTTAGTTTTTTCAGCGCAGCTGGTCCCGCTCCATCAGTCATCAGTGGCCACGCTGCTCACTTCAAGTGCGCTTAGTATTCAAATTCAGTAAATATTCTTTATTAATCCATCACGAGTGCTGCGCGTTAGTTGCGTTATCATTTAAATTGTTTTATATAAATCAGATTCCTTAATTTTTTTTAACGTAAAGGACTTAGGTTTCAGCAATAGAACTGCGGGATATTTCACGGTCAGACACGAATGCGGGGCAGACACTCATTCATTGGATTCACTTCAGCGATTCTCTCGATAAATCGTTGTATTTCCTATTTTGGGAATTTAGTAGTTTTCTCTTAGAATAGAGTTGTGATTTTTTTTTATTTGTGTAAGATCACGGTTGTAGTGAGTCCGGGTCGAGGGTGTACTAAAGGGTAGTTTAGAAGAGACGTGGCACACCAGGAATCACAGAAAATGTTTAACCCAGATAATGACCAGTCAGTGGGGACCAGTGGGAGTGGAAGTGGAAGTGTAGAGGACAGCACCTCTTCCGACACCACTGGGGACCACCTAGGTACACCTCATCCGTCACTACAACAACCCCAACCCCATCCTCAATTCCCATACCAACCCCATCCTCAATTCCCATACCAACCCCATCCTCAGTTCCCATACCAACCCTTCCCCCCACCCCAGGCCACTCCATACCCATTCCAACCCCAGGCCACCCCATACCCATACCCATTCCAACCCCAGGCCACCCCATACCCATACCCATTCCAACCCCAGGCCACCCCATACCCTTACCCATACCCATACCAGCCCCAGGCCACCCCATACCCACCCCAGGCCACCCCATACCCACCCCAACCTCAATCCACACCCCAACCCGAGGCCACCCACACCATACCTCAACCCCAACCTCCATCCACACCCCAACCCGAGGCCACCCACACCATACCTCAACCCCAACCCCAGGCCGCCACAGCCTTAGACAGGCAGATGCGCACGGAGACGCCGGGCACTCAGTTGTCGCCATACGTAGAGGCGTTAAGTAAAGGCGAGGGAGCCAAGCCGAGGAACTGTGGCGCGGTTTCATCAGGCGGGAAGCAGCCCTCAGCTGCAAGTTCGAGCCACCCTGCGCGGGGTAACAACAGAGATCCGCGGAGGTGTTACTCCTGCTGGAAGCGCGGGCATATACAGAGGGATTGCGAAGTCACTCCTACGAAAGCATGAAAGCAGGCTCCTAGTGATGGTAGGCCTACTTTTGAGGTGAAAGTGGAAGGTGTGAGATTGACAGCTTTTGTTGATACAGGAAGCCAGGCGACGGTAATTAAAAAGTCAGCCTTCAGCAATTTTAAGTATGCACGTCTTCAACGTTGCGCAAAGACATTAACAGCAGTCAATGGGGAAAAGATTGAGATCGTAGGTCAAGGTACAGTTAATTTTGAGATTGATGGGGAATTGCAGCCTCACACATGTACGATCGTAGAGAACCTTGATTTTCCTGGTCACATCTTAATGGGAACTGATTTTCTGTCGCGATTTGATTATTCCTTGTCTGCTCAAAAAGGGGCTAGGAACTGCAGGTTGCAGTTGGGACAGACTTCCTACCCAGTGGAGATGATCGACCATCCCCCAGTTGTAGCTTCAATTAAGAGGAAGCTGAAATATAATGCGCACTATCCAAAATTGATTTTTAAGTCTCTTCCAGACACAGTTAAGAGGTCATGCGCATTGCATGCATTGACCAAACAGAGTTGCCCACCACATTCTGTTAAATTTATTAAAGTAGCCGTGGGACGTCACATACAACCAGGTACCACCCTTCAGGTGGCTGGGAGATGTGATAGTTTATTAATTCCTCATCACTTAGTTGTAGTGCTCGATAAAGGTGCACTCATTCCAGTTGTCAATCTTTCACATAAGACTTTTCGCTTCAGGGCAGGTGATAGGGTATCTCAGGGAACCATGGTGGAGGACACAGAAATCTTTCACCATGAGTCAGCTGAGACGCCAGCCGTCACTGCACAATGTAGTGCACTGAATATGTTGAAAACTAAAACACCATCCAAAGTACAATACGAAACGAGAAATGTTGCACAGAATGTAGAGGAGGTAGAAAAATTAATATCAGGACTTGATTTGCAACATGTTACACAGGCGGATAGGAAGGCACTGAGAGGAGTTTTACGAAAATTCCCGAAATTGTTTGCGACAGAGGATGACCAGATTGGTCTCCTTGATAAGATCGAGCACACCATTCCAACTGGTGAGCATTTGCCTGTGTACACAAGACAGTGGAGGTTGCCGGAACAGGCAAAGAACATTATCAGGGAGGAGTGCCAGAAAATGTTGAGACAGGGCGTGATAGAGCCTAGTACGTCACCGTGGCTCTCTCCTGTTGTGCTAGTTCGGAAACCGGACGGTAGTTATCGTTTCTGTGTTGACTACCGGAAGGTGAACGAATTAACTAAGGGTGATGTGTATCCGTTGCCCCGAATACAGGAGATAATAGATCAATTTGGTGCTGCTAAGTATTTCTCAACTCTTGACGCAAAATCGGCGTATTGGGCGATTCCGGTGGCAGAACAAGATAGGGAAAAAACAGCATTCTCGGATGGTAGGCACACTTATCAATTCCGTAGGATGCCGTTTGGTTTGAAGACAGCGCCTTCGTCGTTTCAGAGGGCCATCAACTTTATCCTTAGTCCGGTACTGGGTAGGCATTCTTTAGCGTACCTGGATGATGTTGTGATATATTCCAGGACGTTTGAGGAACACCTGCAGGACTTGACTGAGACTTTGAAGTTGTTAGATCAGGCAGGTTTCAGGCTGAATGTTCAGAAGTGCACCCTGGCGGCTCAGAAATTCAAATTTCTGGGGTTCCAGGTGTGCCCAGACGGTATCCGACCTGACCCAGATTCTTGCCGCGCCATTGCTGACATGCCTACTCCAAGGACAGCAAAGGACGTGCGTAGGTTTTTGGGGGCGGCCGGATATTTTCGTCGTCACATTGAAGGTTTCGCTGGCATTTCAGCACCCCTGACTGATCTGACAAAGAAAAATGCGAAGTTTGTGTGGAAATCAGAACATGACGAGGCCTATCGCAAACTGAAAGACCAACTAATCACGACACCGGTATTGGCTATTCCTGATTTTGAGAAAGAGTGGGAAGTGCACACTGACGCCAGCGGTATTACTATTGGCGGGTGCTTAATTCAGCGAGACGCAGATAATTTACCCCATCCAGTAGCCTATTTCAGTAGGAAGGTCAAAGGACCTGAAGTTCGTTATTCAGCTACGGATCGGGAGGCACTGGCAGTAGTAGAATCAGTTAGGTATTTCGAGCCTTACCTATTTCAGCGGCATTTTGTAATCTACACAGACCATCGAGCGTTAACACACATATTTAAAAAGCGAACAAAATGCCGCGAATGTCACGCTGGTCTCACGAACATTCGGCCCACTCGTTCCAGATTTTGTACAAGCCTGGTCCAGCCCATGTTGTGCCAGATACGCTAAGTAGAAATATAGCGGCAATGCAGATTAATGAAAATATTGAAACCATTCCATCAGATAAAATGAGAGAATACCAGATGAGCGAGCCTAGATGGAAAGAAATTATTGAGTATTTAGAGGGAGGAAAATACCCCAAAAAGAAAAAGAATTTACCTATACATGATTTTGAAATGAAACAGGGCGTCCTGTATTATGTCAATAGCCAGAATGATAGGGCAGTATTTCAGCTAGTTATTCCGGACGCGTTGCGGTCATCAGCGTTAAAGCTTGCGCATGCTTCAAAAATTGCAGGGCATCCGGGGATCTTTAAAACGCACTTAAAAGCAAAGTCTCTATTCTATTTTCCAGGATTACTTTCTGAGGTAATCAATTTCGTGAAGTCGTGCCCTCGTTGCCAGAGGAGGAAAGGTACCCTTAAGGTACAAGCCCCACTTCAGGAATTTCCTGAAATTCGTGAACCGTTAGATCGTGTGGGGGCCGATCTGATTGATTTACACCACAGTCATGCGGGTAACAGATATGTGTTGGTACTAGTTGACCATCTGTCTAGATACACTACACTAGTTGCATTACCTCAGAAGGATTCTCGTACGGTTGCAGATGCATTCTTGCGTAGGTTCGTTACTGTATTCGGACCTCCTAAAGTTTTAGTCTCTGACCGGGGTCAAGAATTCAATGGGAATATATTTAGAGAAGTTTGTAAGATTTTAGAGACAACTTCGGCTTTTACAACGGCCTACCACCCACAAGCAAACGGAATGACGGAACGGACTAATCGTTCAGTCAAGGATATGCTTGCAATCCTTGCTGAACATGATGCAAACACCTGGGATGAACACCTACCCTATGTTCAGTTCGCCTTGAATACTGCCATCCACCAATCAATTAACACCCAACCACTACATTTGTTTACTGGTAATTCATGCAATTTCCCGTCAGGTCTGCTTAACAGACATAATATTGCATACGGGGAGGACTATCCTTCAGAGGTCCTTGGAAAAATGAGAAATGCATGGAATATTGCAGCTGAAGCGTCCAAGAAGGCACGGACTCGGTATGCTCATTTTTATGACAAGAAAGTGCGCCCTCTTGAGTTGACGGAAGGAAGCCTCGTATTGAGAGTGAATGAGGCTGCGCCCGCCAATCAGAGCAGGAAACTAGCTCCGAGGTGGCGAGGACCATATAGAGTAATTAAAAGGGCGGGGCCAGTTAATCTTGTTATAAAAGGAATGTTCGAGGACCAGGTGGAAAGGACAATTCATGTAAATAAATTGAAACAATATCATGCTAGAGAGGAATTAGAACTGCCTTCAGTGGGTCTAGTTCCTGACTCAGCAGTGCTGACTCATGGCTTCACCGACGAGTCAGAAGATGAGGATGACCCTCTGTCATCGCTCATCAGTAGTCAGGTGCAGTCTCGCCACCCTATGGTGACGAGATCTCGCGCTGTACAGTAAAGTAACTTCCCTAGTTAGTATAATTTAGTATTCATTAGATTTTCCTGTAAAGGCAATGAGATGTACTATGTCTATACTTGACTCAGGTAGCAACTTTTACCGTGCTCTGGGGTTCCACCTCCACCAAACCCAGAGTATATCTATGCTTCCGCTGTGTTGTGTCTGTCTGTTCCCAGGTCTGATTGGTACACCGACCCAGTTGTTCCAGCCACACGTGAACCCTTGTCTGTAAAGACCGAGGGGGGAGGCACGTTACACAAGCCCTCCCCCCACCAGACCCAGTAACCCATACATCAGTTACTGTGGGGAGGAGTGACTGTCCAAGAGTCACCCGGCCGACGCCTCACGTCACTAACGAGGTTGTCAGGGCCAGCGAGCTGTCCACATTATAGCAGTCACCGGAGGTGCCATACAACGCCGGGGTAGCTGTCTCGAGATCACCAATACCCACCTGCTGCGTCATCAAGACTGCAGCCATTCCAGCAGTGTTGGAGGAGAGGTCAAGAAATGGAAAGCGCGTAGCAGTACTCAAGAGTTTCGCCGGAAGATTAACGATTACGTCATCTGAAGTAACAAGAAAGCGGAAATAAGGCGGTCACAGGTGGAAGGCACGGTTTCCCTACAGAGTACCGGGACTCGCCAATAGAAGGTCGCAAAATTGTCTCCTTTGGCCTAAAGTCGGCGGTACGAGGGTATACACAGTTGGTGTTTACGGCCTAGTAACCTGGGGACATCAAGAAACGCCTGAGATGACGTGAGCAATGATGGAAGACGAGATTCACCTGTTCTGCAAACAAGCAACCCGCCTCTACGACCTTCTGACACCACTCCTGCTAAGAGACACCGTTGGTACATCCAGTCCTGCTCTGCTGTGGTCATCTGCGCCGTCAAGTTTAACATCAAGAACTGCCGTGTGAACTGTGATTGATACGAAGGCGTGTGGACTGTCGAGAGCAAGATTAATGGCCGAAGTAACAGTATTCTACAGCTGTCACTTGGCACTCCGCTCTACTACACTCTGTCGTCATTCAGGAGTACCGGATGGGAGTACAAGAGGACCAGGTATTGATGTCTACACATGGGGAGAAGCAAGATCGACACCGTCATCGTCAGCGACTACATTCAGCATCCAGCAGCATCGATTTTTTTTTCTCGTTTACTCAATATGAACAATTGATACAAACAACAAAGTTGGCTCTGAACATCTGTGTAAAGAACATCTGGACACTTTTGTTTAAATGTTGAAAAACAGATTTAGAATCAATACTTTATAAATGTTGAAAAACAGATTTAAAATAATTCTGGTATAATATATGAATTTTACTCTATAAATTGGTCAGTAATCAAAATCGAAGCCCCTGTGTAATTGTCTCAGCCCAGAACAAACGGTTATGGAAAATTATGTTGTGCTATTTTTTGCAGAATGTTTGAACACAGGAGAGGCGGACCAATATAAACATTGACACTTCTAGTGAGTGAGAACACTTGGCTGTACAGTCAGCTGAAACCTGTGATATAGTATAGGAATTTTTTTTATTTTTAGATACATGTAATAAACATTAGGTGTGTTCCTTAACATGTCAAGGTTGACATTGATGGGGAGTGGTTAGTACACGGATGTGAACTTGATAGTTCCGTAGTACGCTCCCGGATGACTGAAAGTTCAGTCTGAACTTATAACTTTAATGTTTGTTTGAGCACGGTGTGGCCGGCTCTAGAGGACACATGGACTTGGCTAGTGAAGAGCCAAGAGAGTTTAATAGCTAGTTTTTGATGGTAGAGTAGGGACATGTTATTTAGCTATGTCAGTAAGGGTAGGATGTATGTTTCCTGATATTGGAGGATTGCTGTCAGTTGACAGCTGAGAAATTTATGAATTTAAACATGTTCATTATGATGTTGGACTATTATTTGTCAAATTTTATTAGTTAGGTTAGCTTTTGTTTGTGGCATGAGTTGAATTGTGGGTTTGGATACTAAACCTCGTGAATTTTAACAAATTAACAAGGTTTACTAAGTGCTTGTGTGGGGGGGTTGTAACAAACTAGGCTGTTGTAAGAATTATCCAGAGTGGTTTATCGACAAAAGAGAATGGGAAGCTGAGCCGCATGGTGACCTGACCCCCAGGGGAATTCGCGGTGGAAATAACCAACGCTTTGTTCATAGCTGCGTATAATGAATCATCCTATAGTATTCAGTAATTTAGAGAAAATTAGCCTTTATTCACTTTGCATTAAAATTGTATTGTATAATAGTACTGGATACAATATCAAGAGTATTCTAATTATTGAGTTAAGTCACCATCAGTGACGTCACGAATCAGATCTAACTTTTAAGGCGGAGTGACCGGCGGTCATAGGTCAGCAGGGTTGACATGTCTAATATTTCTCAAAGTTTTAATAACCATTTTTGTGATCGGGAACAGCTTTGCCGTTAGATGTTTGTGTAATCTAATTAAAGTAAAATAATTCAACCAGTCTGGATCAATTCAGTACAAACAGAGGTTAATTGTTATAACTTAAACCTTGCTAGTAACTGGGTAGAACTTTGACTAGGCGGAAGGATACAATACTCTTGTCTGGGGTAGACCAGACAAGGAGGAGATCAGTGTGAATACGGGAGCAGCTGGGAGAGGTCAACCATCTTACCTCTCCCCAAGACCAGCACAACATCTTAGCTGGAAAACATAGAGGTATAGTTGCTATGGTTATGTATAGAAATAGTCTTCTCATTTGCCATTCAGGTCAAGTAGGGAGTGTTAAAGTGATAGGGAGTGAACATTTTTAGATTTTGTTTTAGTTTTTCTTTTAATAAATTAAATTTGTTAATATTTTTGCATTTCATTATTTCCATGTGTTTTTTGTGTAAACTTGTCCTGGTCACGTGGTCCACACGAGGTAAAGTTGGATTGGGCGCCAATGCTAACATCGAATCGGAATTATCATTACCGTGTAATTTATTCCACACTCAAGGTCATCATATATAGTGGGGATCAAGCCCCTAGGTTGATTAATTAGCGTGATCGATCCAGACCTCGATCATTGCTCTGTAGAGCTGGTCTGGTGGTGGCAGCAGAGGTGACTCTAGGGTTTTGTTCAGAGCTTAGGTCACGTCATACTGGGTGTAGAATCCTAAGTCGGTCAATCGTCTTAGGACCACGTGGCGTGGAGTTGGCTTTGTTAAAAGTTTTGGAGTCCCTTGGTAGAGAATAAAAAGTAAGAATACGGGTAGAGGGAGTAGAAAGAAGGAAGTAAAGAGAGAGGAACTGAACCCGTGTTACACCATAAAGAATAGCGTGAGGTGTGTCACCAGTAGAAACATTAATTGAAGAATTTATAGCACACTGAATTAAGGGTATAAAATCATCCCAATTGTTGTTATCAAAATTCAACGTGACTCTCAAGGCATCTAACACTTTCCTGTTAGTATGTTCAGCTAGTCCATTACTTGCCGGATGATAAGGCATGATGCTACATTTTTTGATGTTATATAAATCACACAAGCTAGTTAGAATACTATTACTGAATTCTGGACCATTATCTGAAAGGATTACTTTAGGCATACTATATCTACAAATTATTGGGTCATGGAATGCGCTGGCTATGGTTTCTGCTGTTTTGTTCGGGATAGGAACTAGTTCGCAAAACCGTGAAAAATTATCGACCATTACAAGCAAATGTTTGTTCCCTTTCTCTGTTTCCGCAAAATTTGTCAATAAATCCATCGATATTCGTTCCCAAGGAGCTTTAGTTGCTGGGTACACCTGAATTGGATTAGGTCCTGAAACATGTCCCTTGTGCTGTAAACAAGTTAAACATCTGTCAACATAATGAGCAATCTCCTTAGCCATTTTTGGCCAAAAATATTTCAATCGACCTTGTTGGAATGTACGATCCTTTCCTGGATGTGCACTTGCAGGAGCATCATGGATAATTTTTAACACAGTTGGTACCAAGACAGCTGGAACAACTAACTGACAACATTTCCTCGAGGCTGTCCCTAGCTTTACTACTCTGCACAGTAAATTGTCCAACATAACTAGTTCTTTCAATGGTACTGGCGGTTTATGAATCGGGCGAGTGTCTTGCTTAGTCAAAAATTTAATGACGGGTGCCCATATGGGGTCTTGTCTCTGTTCTGTTTCTACTACTGTAGCATCTAATGCTGGGTAATTTAACTGAATCGCAGCTATGTGTCAAGAAAACGCATCGGCTACAACATTTTGCTTTCCTGGAATATATCCAAATGTGGGATTGAATTCTTGAATTGTGAGCAAATATCTAGCAAACTTTCCAACTGGATTCTTATTTTTGAACAAGGGAATTAATGGTTGGTGATCTGTAAGAACATGAACTGGGTAATTATAAATTGTATCCTTGAAATGTTTAAGTGCCCAAACAACTGCCAAGGCTTCTCGTTCTGTTGCACTATAATTTTTCTCTTCTTTAGATAATGTGCGGCTAGCATAAGCTATTGCGTGATCTCTGTGACCTTCTGTTTGAAGTAATGCAGCACCTAGACCTATGTCACTAGCATCTGTAACCAACGTAAAAGGTTTAGAAAAATCTGGGTACCTAAGGACAGGTGACGAAATCAAGGCTGCTTTGAGTTTTTTGAATGACTGATCCTGGGCCTCTCCCCAAACAAAGGGTTCATCTTTTCTTTGCAACTTGTAAAGCGGAGCGGCTATAATAGAGAATCCAGCAATAAATGAACGATAAAATCCTACAAGACCTGTGAACTGTCTTACGGCTTCTGCGGTACGAGGTGTTGGAAAATCACGGGCAGCAATAATTTTTGATTCATTCAATGTAATACCTGAAGGTGTAACTGTATGACCTAGGAAATTAATCTTTTGCTTTAAAAATGAACATTTTGCAAGCTTTATTTTTAAATTAGCTTCAGCGAGCTTTGCAAGTACTTTTTCAAGGTTCTGGAAATGAGTCTGAACATCTTGCGACATGATTATGAGATCATCAAGGTAAACTAGAAGTGTACTTCCTATCAATCTACGAAATAGATTTGTCATGAGCCGTGAAAAGGTTATTGGACTACTACGCAAACCAAACGGCATTCTTTTGAAATGAAAATGACCATTGGGAGTACTAAAGGCTGTCAATTGTTTACTTTCCTCATCAAGGGGGATTTGCCAGAATCCCTGCAACAAATCTAACGTTGAGAATACTTTGTTTCGACCAATACTTTGCAACAAATCATTTAGAACTGGAAGTGGGAAACGATCAGGTATTGTTACTCTGTTAAGCTTGCGATAATCGATTACAGGTCTCCAAGTCCCATCTCGCTTTGGTACAAGAATCAATGGAGCGTTCCATGGCGAATTACTCGATTCAATTACATCACTCTGTAACATTTCTTCTACAAGTCTATCTGCTTCTGCTCTCTGAGAATGGGGAAGACGGTAAGCTGGTACATAAATAGGCGTAGTTCCTTGTTCAAGGGGAATTTTATGTGTAATAAGAGGAGTGAGACCTAATTTTTCTCCTGGTAGAGCAACAACAGCTCTATTCTTGTTCAATTTTTTCAAAAGCTGAGCCACAGAGTCAGGAAAATCAGTAGGACTGAGGTGTTGCGCTTGCACCTCTGGCTGAGATCCCTGTTCTCCTGGTGTGAGTGTACAAACAGTATGATACATGGAGACATCATCCACAACTCGCACCGGTAACGAGTAATGGGCAAAATCTACAACATGGGTACCAGACTGGAGATGGATATCGGCATTACTTGTGTTTGCGATAAAAAGTGTGACAGTACCATCCTGCACTGTGTGCCAGGAGGGTTCAACAAATGTACCATTCACTTTACATGTTTCACTTTCCGCAATCACATCCGACAACTCAGGCACTCCCTGAACCTTAACTCTTATTCTGGTGAGAGAATGAGGGTGTAACACAGTGTCAGTAGCCGTGGAACCACTGACTTCAGAGATGGAAGCTGCCAGGCGAGCGAGACAACGAGAATCCGTTAGGGCGTCCCCTTCCAGAAAGTCCCGATACTCATTCTCCTTAACAACTGCACAACTACTATGCTTCAATCGAGTGCCTGTTTTCTCGGGTATGCTACCACGACAATGATCTGACAAACCTACGCTTGCAAGGCGGGTGTCAACAAAATTAACATAATCTGATTGAAGGTTGAACTCGTGGCCCTGTCGATACATGCTACACAAGGGTATGACAAGGTCTTTGATACTTATGTTCCAACGATGGGGAAACAATGCAATATTTTCATCAATCATGGTGTACAGACCTAAGAGAATGTCTCCAGGAAAATGAATAATGTCAACAACTAAACATGTTATAGACAATGTGACATCATTGAACTTGAATGGGAGGTCAATTTCACCCTGAACTTTTACTTTATTTCCTGAAATACCACTTAGAAAAGGTATGTGTGACTGTTTTAAAATAGTAGGGTGCATACTTTCAATGTCTCTAAGAGCTGAGGGCTTGACAATATTAATTTTTGCACCTGAGTCAAGAAAAACTTTTAAAACTCTACCATGTACAATGGCTGAGACAAGGGGACCATCACTTGAGACTGGACAAGTTACTATTTTTGACTTATGTTGTCTGGGATATCTGTGTCTTGTTTGTGTCAAATTTACTGTGGATCCGTCAACATCTACAACTGGTCTAGAGTCAGTGTCCTCCTCTGTCAAGTGTCCAAATCTATTTTGGGTAGCTACTGAATACACAGGGAGGGCACTAGGATTGGCTAGCTTGAATTGGTTAGCGGATGGCCTTGGGGGTTTCCCGACGACATGGAGTGAACATTCTGAGCTCCAGCATTCTGTGACTGAGCATTATAATTTGAAGTTGCATTATAGCTGGGCTGGGAGTTGTAATTACGAGAGTTCTGATAATGTCTTGGACGCTGTGAGCCTCGCCAAGACTGACCATGGGAGTTACGAGGTGGAGATGTCCTTTGCCTAGCTCTACAATCCGCAGTGTGGTGACCAACTTGTTTATGGTACGTGCAATATGGAAGCCTAGAATGATTAGATTGATGAGGGGGCCGAGAGAATTGTCTAGGAGGTGATGATCTAGGGGCGGACCAACAGTCCCTTGCAAGGTGGTTACTCTTATCACAATGCCAACATGAGGGAGTGGATGGTTGTGGACTATGGCGTTTCGGCATTTTATGAGGCGGCGAATTTGACTGGGGGCTACGAGCATGGGTACGCTTCTGCAACCAAGAGTTTTGAGAATTTGTGGGAGGATGCTGAGAGCTTGTGACTACATTTACAGCATCAGAGGGTGGCAACAGTTGAGCACTTCGGGGAGCTAGTTTATCTGCGGCATTGTTAATAGCCTCAAATACTTCACCAATTTCATGTTTAACACCAAAATTTTGTTGCTCAACGATTGGTTTTGTATGCTCGGGGGCAAAATGCATTAAAGTACCAAATGCTATCATTTTGGCCATAGCCTCAGGGGACAGATTATTGTCTTTATCTAACCAAGTCGAATTATTCATAGCAGAAACTAAGGCATACAGATACTGATCGAGACGGCTAGTAAACGCATTAAACGATTCACCAGGCTGCATGGTGGCATTGGCAATTTTCTTGACTAACCTATATGGGTCAAGGTCTCCTTTATTAACAAAGCGACGGCGAAAGAAATCCTTAAATTCAGGCCAAGACTGGAGGCTAACAATGGCTTTCTCATCAACAACAAAACGTGCATCACCTTTGGTTGTGTCCACAGCTGACCGCGCAATTGCTAAGTATTCGGCATCAGTAGGCTTAGAAAAACGTGCAACAGTTTTCGCTTCAACCTTACTAAACCATGACTCTAATAAGCGGGATTCACCGGCAAAAAGAGGAATAGCCATTTCCTGAGCTGATCTCTGGCCATTGGGACGAGCAACTGTTTCCTTTGATTCTGAAGGGGTTTCAACAGTGGTAGGCATTGTCACAGCCGTGGAAGTAATATTTGAACGCAGATTATAATTAAGTGCACCTGGCATCAGAAATAGTATACACAAAAATAAACACAAAAAAATATCAACTTGGCTAAAGTAAAAATGGCAGAAATAAAATTATTAAATTGGGCTAGGCAAGAAAATAATTAAGAACAAGCAATTGTAAACTAAATTTAGCAATCTTTCATTAAAAAATGACTGGAATTAGGTGTATGTAAATTAATTAAACCAGACTAAGCACAGCAACTGAGAATATAAAAACTGGAAGTGCAATTGCAAAATTTCATTAAAAAGATTCAACACAACAAGTGGCAATGCAAGAAATATGGATGTAGCACATAAACTGGACACAGGAATGTATATAACTGCTATGGTAAAAAATTTAAAATAAAATGCTTAAAGGATAAATTTCAAGTTAGGTCTGGAGAAATATAAAAAAAATTTCTATGTTCTATTGTCTATGGAAATCTCAAAAACAAATTTCTATTATGCAAAATAAACTGCTAGAAACAATTATTTCTTACTTCTCTCACCTTTGAATTCACTAATGACACTAGTAACAATTAATGAATAATGGAATCATATGCAGGGAATATTGAAATGTCTCAGAGAAACTGTGGGCCTCTGGAGTACTAAACCGGCTCCAATATTTAACAAGTCACTGAAAGATTAATTCATAAGATATTTTGGATATATTTACGTTAAACCTCATTAAAACATAGCACACGCTATCTTAGCTCACAATTACTTAACTCAGGGCTGCACGATTTGCAGTATAACAGCGGCCAACACAAAAACGGTGGCAGGGCTTGTGAAGTGGCACATGTGAGGGTTTGTTTACAATCTGGTTCGACAGCAGCGCTCCTGGCGGCGGTGGCGCGAAACTCAGGGACCCCACACTGTTGATGCTGGAAGTGCGAAGATAAATTCTGACGACGACGATATTGCGACGATGTCGGTGGAGAAACACGACTGGGAGGCAGGAGTTCACACAAAATGATGTAGCAGGGGCTGGTGGCGAGGTGTGAGCTGGAGAGGGAGGCGAGGTGTGTGAGCCTGGGGAGGCGACACTAGTCAAACAATTGCAGTCCACCAAATATTCTCAAGGAACAATACAGCACATACGATGATCAGGTGATGCTTGCGACGATGACTGACCACGATTTCAGTAGCTTGAACACTCACAAAGCTTAGATACTGTCAGCTTGGGTGGCGGTGGTGGTGGTGGGTGCACTAGGTGGTTCCCACGTGGTGGCGCGAGGTTCAAAAATGGCTGGCGCGGGAAGCTTCCTTCCTCCTCACTGATGAATGAGCGTTCTCACAGGAAAATATTGACCCTTACTTCTGAAACGTTGGCCTGGAGTAGTGGTTGATGGCAGGACCCTGGTCTGGCACAATATTTGATGGTGGGTGGCAGGATGGCGGCTTATGGCGGTGGCGGTGGCGGCGGTTATGGCTGGAACACGAGGCGATGCTGGGTACTTGAACTTTTGTTTCCAGAAAAAAATTTCTGGGTCCCACTGCTGCTACCAGTATTCGTTTGCCTTGTTCGGGTAGAATGTAGACACAGTAGTCGCTTCTGTATATATTTATTGACTGAGATAGCAAGGTATATATCTGCCTAGCCGAGGTCCTTCTACTCTGAGTCTGTGAGGATAACTGCGGCTGCTGGGAGCATGCTTGATGCTCCTCTGTCTGGCATGACGTCAGAGGCCTACTTGCCTGTGATTGGTTACATTTCAACTGACAGAATTTTGAGTATAACATGGGTTCGAGTCACTTCTGGGGTGTGAGTTTTCAGTTTTATATATATATATATATATATATATATATATATATATATATATATATATATATATATATATATATATATATAGTGCACTTGATAGGGTGTGAAGTGACTTAGACTTAATATCTAAAATATTCAATGATTTAGATTTAAGAAAGGGGGGGAGGGCAGAATGCTGTCTGTGGCTTCAGTTTATTATTGTTCTAATTGATGATTTGTCTTGAGTAATTAGAGATCATAGATAATTTAGGGAGAACCCCAGGCAATGATACCAAAATTGTGATAAGGAAAGACAAGAGGCCAATAAAGCTTAACCAAGGTAGAGGGTGACGTACAGAATATCTGATTTAGAAAAGAATGCCAAGTGATTTTAAAATATTTTTTAGCTATAACTTGTATGTGACACTGAAAATTCAGCTTTTTATCAATACGAACATCATGGTATTTACCATCTACTTCATTACCAATCTGGATATTGCCAATTCTTAGGATTGGAGAAAATGAGGGTTGTGTAAACAGCAAATAAAACTGGCTTGAGGTATTGAGAGGTATTCGGAATGTCATTCATGTAGATGACAAAGAGTACGCAAGTAATTATCAAAAGAGGGCACCAAGCCCGGAAGGCTACGAAGCACCATCAACTGTGTGGGATATAAAAAAATGGTAAATATCACTAAGGATGCCAATTCGAAAACAAAAGTGCATAAGGCAGACAATATCAAAGGTATCTGATTCCTCAAGGATTCTATCGAGGAACAAGTGACCACGAGGGACAGTCAGGAAACAAGACACACACACCTCCAGGAAGTCAGGACATTCAACAAGGATATGCACGACCATAAGAGGGACAATGCAGTTTGGAAAATAAAGAGCAGGGCGGCGCTCCATTAAGTGCCTATGAATTAAACATTTATGGCTAATACGTAATCTCATCAGAGCCATTTCTCACCACCAATTATGGTGATGGGAGGAGGGCTATGGGGACACACTACCTTCAAGAGTATGCAGTTTGTCACGAGTAACAGAAGACCAACAATCCTGTCAATGGGTAGGGATGGAGGAATGAATAACTGGGTAGAAGTCAGAATAAGGAACACCTTTAAGGGAGATGGGGCAAGTGCAGATAGCCTCCTTAGTGACAGAGTCCACACGCTCATTTACGGACACACAAATATGGCTGGGAAACCGGCAAAATTCCACTGTCTTAAATCTTTTGGAGATAAGAAACAGCCAATGTTGAATTTCGACTACAACCGAATGAACTGGATTAAAGGGCTGCAGAGCCATGAGGGCACTGTGAGAGTCAACTACAACAATAGAGGTAAATTGATAACAAGAAAGCTGTTGACAAAGAGCATACAAAATAGCACAAAGTTCTGCTGTGGAGATGCTAGTCTCTGGATGCAGGTGACACATAGGTGTGGTCAGGAAAAACAACAGAGTAGGCTACACCATCTGCAGACTTTGACCCCATCTGTGAAGACGGAAATGGAGCGGAAGTGTGAAGAAAAGTGTGCAAGGAAAAGTACGACATAAGCGAGAGTGAGGAGGGTGTTGTAGGGACTGTGCAATGTAGCAAAGACAGTAGCGATCATGACGATCCTGTAGATACAGTATGCCTGTTTCATCATACCGGCTTAGGGTAGGAGTCAAACGCAAGGCACCAGAGCTGAGGTATAACCCATTATGATGCAGAGCATCAAGACAGCATAGAATAGAAGGAGAGGCAGACGAGTAAGCAAGACAACCATACTTGAGTTTAGACAGCACGAAGGTGGAGCGTGCTCGTATCAGCTCCCAAGGAAGTATAACTTACCTTAAGTAAGTTAAGGACCTTAGAGCATCCAACTCAGAGGTTAGAGATATGGAGAGACCAAAACAAACGAGTTTCAAAGATTAACTCCATAAGTTTAGCAAAATCTTTGCACAAAAGGGGATTACCATAAAGCGACAAAGGGGGATGAAGAACGACCTACTTCCGAGTAAAAGTCATCGCAAAAGTTTTAGTTGTAGAGAACTTGATGCCATGATTGGTGTCCCAGGATGACACGGCATCAATTGCAAGTTGAAGTCGCCGTTCAAGGAAAGGCAAGTCATCACCTTGACAGCAATGGGTAAGATTGTCAACATAGAGAGCTGATGAGATTCCAGAGGGAAGGGAGTAAAGAAGACCACTGAGGGCAACCAGGAAAATTAGTAAGTGCTCAGAACACTACTGTGGGGTACACCTTCATATTGCCGTAAAGAGGCAGAATGGCACAAACCATCACTAAAGGAATGATTAGAGCGGAAGCTTCGTAGGAAGAGGAGGAGATTACCACGAATGAAGTTGGGACAAAATATGGTATCTCCAGGTGGTGTCATATGCCTTTTCCAGGTCAAAGAAGACGGCAACAACAGAGGTCTTCACAGCAAAAGCAGTACAAATATAGACCTCCAAGTTTGCCAGGACATCTGTTGTGCTGCGGCACTTGTGAAAACCAAATTAAGAAGGGGAGAGGTGGTGAGTGTTCTAAAAACCACATCAGACAAACGTTAACCATACGTTCAAAAGAGTTTGCAGACAACTCATGAGAGCAATAGGGTGGAAGTTCTTAGGGAATGTCCCGAGAGACCCTGGAAACATAACAGGGAGGACGGGGAGGACAACGGCATCAAGCCTCAGGTACTGAAGACGACTCTCAGACCCGATTATACAGACTCGGTAAATACCGAGACATGCACAGATGGAGATGGTGAAGCATCTCATAATGAATGCCATCGGAACCCACTGCCATGGAACCACAGAGGGACCGGGCAGACTTAAGTTCAGAGAGAAGGGATCATTATAGGGAAGGCTGAGATGAGTGCAGAAATCTAAAGGACGAGATTCAAGAACAGGCTTACGAAGAAGGAAAGATTAAGGAAGATGAGAACCAGAGCTAACAGACGAAAAGTGGGAACCCAGTTCGGTCGCAACGTGCAACGGGTCCACCACAAGAGTACCACGGAGGTGGAGGACCGGCGAGACATCAGAAGCAAACTTACCCACTATCTTGCGGATACCCCTCCAAATCTGCGGCAGAGTATTTTCGGACGTAATGGTGGAAACATAAGACCTCCAACACTCACGTTTACCTGTACAGATGGTCCTACGGACCACTGAACTCGCCTTCCGAAACAAAAGACAAAAATCAGCCATCTGCCGGCGGCGGTGTCTCTTCCAGGCTGCACGCTTATTGCAGACAGCCCAAGCACAGTCCACATTCCACCAGGGAACGCACTTCCATGTTTCCTGAGAGGTAGAGCGAGGAAAAGAGTGGAGGGCAGCATCGAAGACAGTGTCATGAAAAAGGACGAGGGAGCGAGGGAGAAGCAAAATGGAGAGGTCGGAGAGTAGCACAGAGGGTAAATTGATGCCAGTCAGCCTCGGCAAACCGCCACCTAGGGAAGGAGAGGGCAGGGTGAAAAGATAAAAGGTAACAAGGATGGGGAAATGGTCACTGCCATGGAAGTCATCAAGAATCTGCCATGTGAAATTCAAGTAAAGTGACAACAAGCAAAGAAAAAATCAAGACAGGAAAGGGTGCAGTCCAAGAGTCCAAATGAGTGGGCTCATCAGAATTCCTTAGAGACAGGGAAGAAGAGAGGATGAGCGGTTCGAGAAGGCGACCCCGGGTGCTTGTCAGAACATCACCCCAGAGGGTATGTCGACAACTGAAATCACCCAGCAGGAGCACAGACTCTGGCAAGGAGTCCACGAGGTGTTTAAGATCGGGAAGAGAAAGAGGCACATTTGGGGGGAGATAAATGGAACAAACTGTGTACCATTTACGCACAAAGACACGGGCAACAGAACATTGGAGAGGTGATGGAAAAAGTAATGGGATGAAGGGAACATCAGAACGAATCAAAAGCAGAAAAGTTATTGGCCCCAGCAAAATCTAAAGGGGGGGGGCCATGGGGGTAGAGAGAGGAATAATCACGGAAGCGACCAGGATGAGCACCAAGCATCGGCTCCTGGAGACGGACACAAAGGAGTGAAAACTGTGAAATCAAAAGTTGGAATTCATGAAAATTGGCGTAATATCCATGAATATTCCATTGAAGAATAGACATCGACAAAAAGAGAAAGGACAGGAACAGAGAACAATGAAGAAACAAAGGTTAAAACGGAACACAGCATGTCAAAGAAGTGCAGGATCAGGATCAGGGTCAGCGAAGTCAGGGATAGTGGGCATGGGTAAAGTGAGTAAAGATGGAGGGAAGGGAGAGGGAGGACAGACCAGAAGCAGATGGGCAGGGTCCAGAGGAGGAGGCAACTGAGAGGGACTGTCAAGGACAGCAGGAGGGGCAGAAACTGGGAAGCACACCTCAGCAAGGGCAGGAACCGAGAGGGTAGCGGGGGCCAAAGAAACCTCCAAAGCAGGAACAGGGGGCTCGACCACTGAAATGGGAGGGGTGGAGCGATAGAGTCAGAGGTAGGGGGCGAGGATGAAAGTGAAGCTTTCTTACCAGTCGGGGAGGAGGAAGGAGATAAGCCAGGCTTTTGCTTCTGACTCAGAGAGGCAGGTGTTCCAGCAGCAACGTACTGGGCAACAGACTCAAATGTCTAAACAGAAGAAGAACGAAAGCGAACAACACGATGATCGCTAGGAGAAGGATGGATATCAGCTCGCACCGACAGGCAGCGTGGAGAGCTAAGAGACAGAGGAAAAGGATGGGAAGGAGGATCAAAGGGAGATGAGAAAGAAGACACAGGAGACATGGCAAACTGGGTAGAAAGAAGGGGAACCCCAGACAGAGAACCGGGAGGAGGGACCTTCGGGTCAGAATGTAAAGGAACAGGGGAGCAGGCGGTGGGCGTATCTGGGTCTAAGGCCTGGAAACTGTTGAGACTGAGGAAGGTGGGAAGGACGAGGAGAGGAAGAGCACAACACGTGAGCGTAAGAAACCCCAGCGAAAGGGGGAGGAGGGGGATGGTGAACTTGGTGCCTCGCCTCAGGAAATGACAAACGTTTCCAGTGCTTCATGTTGAGGACGGCTGCCTCAAGTTTGTAATGGATACACGCGCGAGAGAAGGTAGGGTGGGCATCACAGCAATTGAGGCCGAGAGCCTGGGGAGAATTGCACTCTGACTTAGAGTGACCTTCGTTCCCACACATAGGGCAGAGAGAGAGAGAGAGAATACTGGAGCATTTGAGGGCACCATGTCCGAACTTCCAGCACTTATTACAAAGCCGAGAAGAGGGTATGTACTCCTGAATGGAGTATCTGGCACCAGCAAGAATAACAGAGGGCGGAAATGTCCAACCATCAAAGGTAATTTTCACAAGCCGAAGGGACAGATGGCGACAGACACGAGGGGGTCGTGAACGTGTAAACCTGGAGAACAGAATGGCCTTGGGCCTCGAGGACATGTTTAATATCCTTGTGGCAGTCCTTGAGGTTCCTAATACCGGTTGCAACATGGTGTGGGAGGAGAACAGTGCCAACACTGGCACTTAACTGAACATTCTTGGAGACCCCAACAGGGAGGGTCACCTCAATGCAGGACAAAGTCGCCAAGTGGACAGCTGCATCCCGAGAAGAAGCAGCAACAACATGCATACCGAGATGGGTGGGGTTAAAAGTAACAGAGGCATCTACTGAACCAACAAGGTGCCTATGGAGGGAGAAATTGTCAGCAGTAGAATCTAAATGATGGAGGTCAAAGTACTTCAAGGGAGTAAGTCAAAGTATCAAGGGACCTAGAATGTGGAATGACCTTCCCAACCATGTTAAAGACTGTACCTCTCTCAACCAGTTTAAGATAAAAACGAAGCTATACCTAATAAATTCCCTGTAGCCTACCTTACCCCTCTATTGTCAACCAATGTGTTTTTTTTTTAAATGACGCTGTTTGTCGACCAAATTGTATTTGTGCTGCTTTTTCAGCCATGTTCCCCCCTTTTTATCTCTTTTTTTTATTTGTTCTCAACTCATTTTATTCTTTATGCTCAATTAGTATTAAGCTTTAGTCATTTAAGTTTTTCATGCCCAAAACGCTTTGCATAATAGTGGCTTTAGGCATTGTATGTACTAGCCCTATCTATAAATCCATCACTCTTTGTAATATCTCTTGTATGTATCTTACCTAAATAAACATTTGATTTGATTTGATTTTGACTTAGTCCACGAAGCAAGATCAAACAAGGCATGGTACGAATTGGTATGGGAAGGAAGCATGCGAGAGCGGCCATGGCAGGGACGGTGGTGAGAACCCCCTAGAGAGAGAGAGAGAGAGAGGGGGGGGGTCATAAGGTGCAGTAGTCACAATGAGAGATGGAGTCGTACTAGGGGACGAGGTAGTCACCACAGGGGGCTTGGGGCTCGACCCAACCACAGAAGAGGAAAGGGAGTGGGGGAGTAGTCC
The DNA here is from genome assembly GCF_040958095.1 of Procambarus clarkii. Classification (NCBI taxonomy): domain Eukaryota; kingdom Metazoa; phylum Arthropoda; class Malacostraca; order Decapoda; family Cambaridae; genus Procambarus; species Procambarus clarkii. Next base: position 30,738,011 of record NC_091157.1, read on the forward strand.
AGTCTGGGCCCAATGTAGCGGGGAGCTACAGAGCCTGGCTTTCCATCACAGTCCGACTCGGGGCCCTGGTCTCCCACCCCACATTTGAGAAGTTAAAAGTAAGTGTCAGATATCAGCATGTAAATGAACAGGTAATTATTTCATCAACAAACAAGCCCCTATACCCACCATGGCGCCACAATTAGAGGATAGGACACCCGATAAGACGTGCCCCCCCCCCAAGGGTGCATCGTGGATATATGCCCTGCAATCACCACTTTAAGAACCAACAGTCCATCAAGATTGGGCTCAGCAATGAAGAAAAAGAGTGACAATAAAAGTGTCCCTTTGCTCAACAATTTCGGGTACCACAGTTTTACGGGCGAGAGACTGTGCCTCACCTAACACCCAGTGTTAAAACAGAAGACGACATCTAAAAGAATGATCAAGAATAGCAAAAAGTCGCTGGGAAATAGCAATTGAAAAGGAGAATTGGGAAGGAAAAATTAAACTTAGTAGGAAAAGCATTCACTACAATTAGTGAAGAAGGCAGCAGGAGCATAAGGCTTCAAAAGGACAGAGGACACTGTCCCATGGAGCATCACACTCTAGCATCCGCCAACCAAGCCCCCTCACGATGGCAACGAGCTGGAAAGGGAGGGAGAGATGAAAAAGACGAGAGGGTGAAGAATACTGCCCGGTGAGACACCAGTGTTTATGGGTAGAGTGGGAAAATTGGAATCATTCACAGAGACATACTGGAGCCTGTCACTGCATGAGGTAAGATTGTAGGTATTGGAGGGAGTGACCTCTTACTCCGTAATGTTGCAATTTAAGAAAGTTAATGTGTTTACAGTGTCAAAACGTCTTATATAGGTCAACAAATAAATGAGTAAGTTTTCCAAGGGCTGCATAAATGAAATTAATCATACTAACTGGGCATGATTGGTCCTTTTTTGGGCCTGAAGCCGTTATGGGAAGAACTAAGTATAAATAGGAGTAAGGCTGCGTGTAAATTAACTTTAAAATAATTTAGACAAAATCTGCAGAATTAATATTGGTCTATAATTGTTGACTTCAGTGAGATTGCTGCTTTTATGGACTAAGGTTACTCTTGCTTTTTTTCTCAAAATATCAGGAAAGGTTTAGAGTTCAAATAATTTGTTGTAGAGCAATGCAATGGTTGGAGCTAAAAATCTAGAGGCTTTTTTTTTTGTAAATTAGGGGTGGTATCTCAACATACAGTATCTATGCATGAGGTTCATTCATCCACTGCAAACTACCTCAAGCCCATCATCACCAACAAAAATCTGCTATCATAACAATAAAACTGTCTTCAAACAACACCCAACCTCTCTGTTTAAAATCCCTGAACATGCTACATATACACTCGCTCTACACATTCTCTTGTGCTATTTACAAGTACAAAACCTTGTTCCTAAATGCTAACCATGATCTGAAACTCTCCATTGATAGACGTAATAGAACCCACAAGCACCACAACATAAATATCTCTTTGATATCATTTTTTTATATAAATTGACAGTCAGGATAATATAATTGCCAATCAGACTAATATAACTTTGAATCAGGCTTTTTCACCCACAGAGTTATTGATCAATGGAACTGCCGACCCACCAAACCCATAACTGTTAAAACTGTGCTGAGTTTCAAAATATACCTGGAAAAAATCATGAAGGCAAACTGGGAGGGGGGTCCGTCTAATTACCACAAGCTACCACAAGCTACACAAGCTTCAGAATGCTTTCTGGCAATACGTTAGTAATGAATAAATATGATATGTTAAGTTAGGCCGACCTAACCTAACCTAACCTAACCTTACCTAACCTAACTTAACTAAACCAAACCTAACCTAACCTAACCGAAGCTTGGATTGTCAACTTGATTTGGCGTAACCAGCTTTTTATTTTCGTCTAATTTCTTTATAAAAAGATACTTTTTCAGATTAAAATTATGTTTTTTCGTGTTGTACATTCAGCACCAACATTATAACGAGTAAATATATCATATTTATTCATTACTAACGTATTGCCAGGAAGCTTTCTGAAGCTTGTGTAGCTTGTGGTAATTAGACGGACCGCTGGGAGGGGGGAAGGGAACCTTCAACAAGCCGACAACTTCCTGTTCTCAATGAGGCCACTCGGGTTAGTGGCCCTCAGGTAAATCGGGTAAAATATTATTCCCAGACAATTACAGCATAACTGATAAAGTTAGGCTAGAGTAATAAATTTCTGGTAAATTTAGAGTGATAAATTTCTATAGTAATATAAATTTAAATTTCATATTAACTTGACTGACAGCTATAAATGCCAATCAGCCTTCAATATACTCTTCGGTGAAATATTTATAATAAAGAATAAAACTCATAAATACGCCTAAACAAAAAATAAAAAATGGACATCAGTTTGACCCGGATTCTTGGAACTCCATATTCATAAAGAACTGTAAAAAACCACTATCGCAGGCCCTCCACATTCTGTGGAGACAAAGCCTAGATACTGGCGTTATTCCTGATATAATAAAAACAGCAGAGATAGCACCATTTCATAAAGGAGGAAATAAGGCAGAGGCAAAAAATTACAGACCGATAGCGCTAACATCGCACATCATAAAAATTTTTGAGAGTGCTAAGAAGTAAAATCACAAAATACATTGAATCACAGCAACTCCATAACCCCGGACAACATGGTTTCAGAACAGGGCGCTCTTGCCTGTCGCAGTTGCTGGACCACTATGCAACCCGTTCTCGCAAATTCGTAAAGTCAATATTGACTTATTAACTACGTGCATAGGTCATATACTAAACATAATAGATACCCCTAAAAAGATTCATAGAAAACAACGACCTTACCTAACCTTGTTAGTATCTTAAGAAAAGCATCTTATTGCTTCGTAATTACAATTATTACTTAACCTATACCTATTATAGGTTAGGTAATAATTGTAATTACGAAGCAATAAGATGCTTATCTTAAGATACTAACAAGGTTAGGTAAGGTCGGTGTTTTCTATGAATCTTTTTAAGGGTATCTATTATGTTAAGGATGTCACCTATGCACATATTTAATAAGTCTATATTGACTTATTAAATTTGCGAGAACGGGTTGCACTATGATATGGCATTAGATGCTATGGAAGACAAACATAACGCGGATGTAATTTACACATATTTCGCAAAAGCTTTTGATAAATGTGACCATGGTGTAATTGCACATAAAATGCGTTCAAAAGGAATTACCGGAAAAATAGGCAGATGGATCTACAATTTCCTGACCAACAGAACCCAATGTGTAATAGTCAACAAAATAAAATCCAGCCCATCAACCGTGAAGAGCTCAGTCCCCCAGGGTACTGTGCTTGCTCCAGTACTTTTTCTCATCCTCATTTCGGACATAGACAAGAACACAACCTATAGCACTGTATCATCCTTTGCAGATGACACTAGGATCTTCATGAGAGTAGGCAACATAGAGGACATGGCGAACCTCCAGTCAGATGTAGATCAGGTCTTTCTATGGGCTACAGAAAATAATATGGTGTTTAACGAAGATAAGTTCCAGCTCATGCGCTATGGAAAAAATGAAAATATAAAAACGGAAACCACGTACAAAACTCAGGCAAATCATAACATAGAACGAAAAGGCAATGTAAAGGATCTGGGTGTACTCATGTCGGAAGACCTTACCTTTAAAGAACACAATAAAGTAGCCGTCACAACTGCAAGAAAAATGACAGGTTGGATAACAAGAACTTTTCACACTAGAGATGCTATACCGATGATGATACTTTTCAAAACGCTTGTGCTCTCTAGAGTGGAGTACTGCTGCACAATGACAGCACCTTTCAAAGCTGGAGAAATTACTGAACTGGAGAGCGTGCAGAGATCCTTTACTGCTAGAATCCACTCGGTAAAACATCTAAACTATTGGGACCGACTAAAGAGCCTAAAACTGTACTCCCTTGAGCGCAGGCGGGAGAGGTACATAATAATTTACACGTGGAAAATATTAGAGGGGCTGGTCCCATACCTGCACACAGAAATAACATCACATGAGACCAGAAGACATGGCAGGATGTGCAGAATACCCCCGTTGAAAAACAGAGGTGCAACTAGTACTCTGAGAGAGAACTCTATCAACATCAGAGGTCCGAGACTGTTCAACACGCTTCCACTACACATAAGGGGCATAACTGGCCGACCCCTCACAGTGTTCAAGAGAGAACTGGATAAGCACCTCCAAAGGATACCTGATCAACCAGGCTGTGACTCGTACGTCAGGCTGCGAGCAGCCGCTTCCAACAGCCTGGTTGATCAGTCCGGCAACCAGGAGGCCTGGTCGACGACCGGGCCGCGGGGACGCTAAGCCCCGGAAGCACCTCAAGGTAACCTCAAGGTTGCATATGAATCTGATGAGAAAATTCCTTGATTAATATACATTTCCTTACCAATCAAATGGTCTCACCTTAAGTACGTCTCAGATTGTCTTCTTCACCAACTCCAATGCTAAATAATATTACAACAAAAATGTCCATAACTTAGCTACAGAGTATATTACATTTTAAATAAATTTCCACAGGAAGCAAAAAAGGAAGCACATTATTTACATAAATATGAAAAAAAAGAATATCAAAAGAAAAAAAAATATATCAAAAAAGTTTCAAAAACTGTGGGCATTCTTTCTAAGATCAGATATTATGTACCACGCCCTGCCCTGGTGACTCTCTATTACTCCCTTATCTATCCATATCTCAACTTTGGTATTTGTGCTTGGGGTTCTACTACCCAAAATCACTTACGTCCTCTAATTACCCAACACAAAGCTGCTATTAGAACAATATCCAACTCTGGCCCCAGACATCACTCGGTACCCCTTCTCAAATCTCTGAATATGTTAGACATTAAGTCACTGCACATTCTCTCATGTGTATTATACATATATAAAACGCTAAACTATAATGCCAATCCTGATCTCAAAAGCTTCATAGAAGGTTGTAACAGAACCCATGAGCACCACACCAGAAATAAATACAGTTTTGATATTCCTAGAGTACGACTTAATCAAACTAGAAATGCTCTACAAATCAAGGGGCCCAGAATGTGGAATGACCTTCCCAACCATGTTAAAGACTGTACCTCTCTCAACCAGTTTAAGATAAAGACTAAACATTACCTAATAAATTCCCTGTAACCTACCTCACTCCTCTATTGTCAACCCATGTCCGTTATTTTCTTTTCTTTAATCAACACTGTTTGTCAACCTATTGTAATTGTGCTGCTTTTTCAGTCATGTTCCCCCTTTTTTTTATCTTTATTTGTATTTGTTCTCAACACTTTTTATTCTTTATGCTCAATTAGTATTAAGTTCTAGATATTAATTAATGTTTTTCTTGCCCGAAACGCATCGCGTAATAGTGGCTTTAGGCATTGTATGTACTAGCTCTATCTATATATCAATCCATTAATGTAACATCACTTGTATGTATATGCCTTACCTGAATAAACATATTTATTTATTTTATTTATTTATGAAGAAAAACATTTAAAGCTTTGTTTTACCTTTGCTAAATTAAAGAGATATTTCTATACTTATAAGCAATTTTGAGTTTTCCTAGCGACAGCTTCTCCAGTTCTTGCTTGGTCATCTAACTTTCATAAAAGAACAATATAATAAAATATCTTCATATCTTTACCTTTTCATTGTGAAGTGTATTTCTCAAGCAAAATATAATTACCTCTGAAGAACATCCAACTGACATTGTGATAGCACACTGTTAGATTAAAGGTAAGTTAATATACCATTATGTGCCTCATTATCCTTCAACATTCTCTTAATTATCTTTCACGCTCAAAGTGTTTAGGATATTATCTGCATGTATCATCTTGTGCCTCTTCATATTGCCAAGACGACTGAATCTCTTCCCACACTCTGGACAGTCGTGAAGTTTGTCACCTGAATGCACTAACATGTGCCTTATTATATTTCCACGTTTTCTAAATTTTTTACCACACTCGGCACATTGAAAAGGTCTCTCATCAGCATGCACCATCCTGTGAGTCTTCATATGTCTAAGATGACTGAATCTCTTTCTACACTCTGGACATTCATGAGGTTTGTCACCTGAATGCACCAACATGTGCTCTATTATGGTTCCACGTCTTTTAAATTTTTTGCCACACTCGGCACATTGAAAAGGTCTCTCATCCGCATGCACCATCTTGTGAGTCTTCATACTTCCACGCCGACTGAATATCTTCCCACACTCTGGACACTCATGAGGTTTGTCACCTGAATGCACTAACATGTGCTCTATTATAGTTCCACGTTCTCTAAATTTTTTACCACACTCGGCACATTGAAAAGGTCTCTCATCCGCATGCACCATCCTGTGCCTCTTCATATTCCCAAGCAGACTGAATCTCTTACCACACTCTGGACACTCATGAGGTTTATCACCTGAATGCACTAGCATGTGAGTCTTCACATGTGAAGGACGGGTGAATACCTTCTGACACTGTGGACACTGGTGAGTCTTCATCTTCTTTATGACAGGTGCAGTTTGTGTGAAGGTTTTCTCCCCCGGATGTTGGGAGAAGCGTCAAGGCTTGAGTGTTGTTTCTTAGAGTTAGACTTGATGTGAGCACTTGGCGGTCAATGGTGGTGCTTCTTCTTTATAATAGGTGCAGTTTGTGTCAAGGTTTTCCCTTAATGCTCGTGCTGGACATCACCGGCTGGGGCGCTAAAATGGCGGCGGTTGTTTACCCTCTCATCACCTAAGTGTTCCAATGTTTTCGTCTGGTTCCACATATCGTTTTTCCAACCTCTTAATTTTGTTTATATCTAGTCTTTTAAAATTAACACTTGCATTTATTCTCATGTTTTTTAATCAAAGAATGTACTTGGAATTGTTTCTTTAAACATAATGTCACACGATTATACTTTTTGAAGGAAACAGCTCTCCCACAGTGGATGTGTTCTGAACCTTAATGGAATCTGACCCATGTATCAATCGGGTCAACCCTTGTGTGGCGATTCCAAAATGGTTGCCTATATCACAAAACTTTTAAAGGACAATATTTAAAGTAAAACCGAAGATATTTGTTGTTGTATATAAGTTGCATATTTAATGGCTCGTAGAGCTGGAAACCCGCAATATTCATTTCAGGTCAATGGTTATTTTACGCAGATTCCTTAATAAACGTAAGAGTTTTATGTCTCAAGAAAGATAGAAATATAAGCTTCATTTTAAATACTTTACCATGGGGATATTTGAATAAAAAGCGAAGATACTTGTATTTTTATAATCGCCGAGCTCCAACCCTGCACAGACTGATCGACAGAGCAACTCTCTCTCAGAACTATGCTTATTTCACATAAATTCATTAATAAACGCAAATGTTTTATGTCTTAAGAAAGATAGAAATATAAGCTTCATTTTAAATACGTTACCATCCCAGCAAACACAGAACGTTTGTGGACGTTTTTAAATGGTTCCACAAAGGTAATACTGTAACTTTTGACATAAATACGTATATCTGACATTCTTAAAACCAAAGGATATAACTAAAAACATATATTCTTATGACACAGTTTTTTAAGATTTATGTAAAAATTTAAAAATAATAGTAAATGCTATGGTATTATAATGTTTTCATGCTTTATATTTAAGAATAAATAATTTTCAGTCAACATTTAGTTTTTTTTGTTTACTTTCTGTAAAGCTATCCAATTTACGTTCTTATAACATAAATATAACATTTATATGACGTCAGTATAACGTTATTTACACGACATCATTACGTTATTATGATGTTATATTAACGTATAATTCCTGTGTGAAAACCAGAATATATATTGAACTTTATGTTTTAAACATTGTAAAGTTATCATAAAACTTGGATTAGACGGTAAGCATGCTTTACTTATGAAAATATACAAACAAATCAACAAAAACATTTTAACATAAAAAACATAAACATAACATAAATTAATTGCATGCATGGGAGTTAACTGGAACTCTGTAATATTGCATACATGAACCTTAAGGTACAAACCCAGTGTATTTACTCATACAGTTCTTTCCTAAATCTAAATTTTTCCAATTTTTACACTTTGTTTCGAGTTCTGTCTTGTGTTGCTACTTTTAATACCCCATTAATGTCCCCTTTGTTATGTCCATTCATCCCATTGTGCACCTCTACCATATATCACTCCTAATTCTTTGCTTTTCTAGAGAATGTAATATAAGCTTTGACAATCTTTCTTCATATGACAGGTTAACAGGTAGAACAAAGATTACCATTTATATATGGATAACCATTATAAGTCGGTTTGAATGAGTGAATTGCTGCTTGAAGATAGGTATATACACGTGTGGTACTATCAGATTGCATCGTGGTGAGCCTAAAACCCTTCAGATCCAAGCAAAGGGTAAAATGCCAGCAGATACAATTGCGAACACATTGATACCAAAATGAAAGACATATGACGAGAATTGAGGTAACCAAAGTGAAAAGTGTGTTCACATTACATTGCACTAGAGTGCTCCCAGGTTACTTTCTCTCACTTTCTCTGTTTTGTGTGGATGGTCCGCCGTGCTTTCATCACGTCAGCGGGTGGAGCACGCTGCTGTTTTTGACATTTCATGCATAAATTCCGGTTGGAAATTCTATTGCGAACACATTGATACCAAAATGAAAGACCTAGGATGACAATTGAGGTGACCAGAATGAAAAGAGTGTATACATTTTATCGCTCTTGTGCGCTCCCTGGTAACACGCTCTCGCTTTCTCTGTTTGTTGCGGATGGTAAGCCGGGCTTTTGGAGTTTATATGCCTTTAGTCCTGTAGAGAATTCTATTGCGAACACATTGATGCTAAATTGAAAAACCTAGGATGAGAATTGAGGTAACAAAGTTGAAAAGGGTATACACTTTTCAGTATTATCACGCTCAGCTTTCTTTTTCTGGTACCCTTGGCCTACATTCATCTTGTCGGCGGGTGGAGCGCGCTGCTGTCTTTGACATTATATGCACATAGTTCTGTTGGGAATTCTATTGCGAACGCATTGATACCAAAATGAAAGACATAGGACGAGAATTAAGGTGACAAAGTTGAAAAGAGTATACACTTTTCAGTATTTCCGCACACTACCAGGGAATGTCCAAAAAAAAATGGAGAGAGTGGAGGGGTAACTTGCTCAAAACGCGAAATTGTTTGGGGAGATTAACTTTCGTTCAATACTATTATGCAAGAGGAGCGACACATCTATGGTTCATCCAATAAAATCAGCAGACTTCTAGATGTTACTACTGCTCGGCTTAGACTCGGTTACAAGTATTTCTGGGAATTCTCATTATCTGCCGATGTAGACCTGACCAAATGTTAACTGTCAACAAAATTATTCGCACACCCTCCGTCACTATGTGATAGTGAATTCAGAGACAATTTTATAACCAATGTACCAACGATGTGTCAATATTTCATTCAAAATTATCTGGTACCAGAAATTTTAGCCAAATATCCCCAGTTTGCTAACTGTAAGTAGTAACAAAGTGATTGTAACCTATCCACCGCTGCCCACTGGATGGGGGGCGGTGTGCAGGACAAACATATCAATTGTGACACTAGCTCTCCACATATGTCAGTTGCTTAATTTAGAAACTGTACTTGTGATCGATCTCGAACCCATTGTTGATGTGACGACTTATACTGAATTTTGTAACTAGCTCATCAAGATTGTAACTTGCTTAGCTAAATGAATTGTGGGGTTCAGTCCCTGAGCCCATTATGTGCCTCTGCAACCCTTTCCACTACCGCCCACAAGATGGGTATGGGATGCATAATAAATGAACTAAACTAACTTTAAGGCATCCTGAAAGAAAGCTTGGAGGGTTTGAAAAATTGCAGAACGAAGCCGTGAGGATAATCCTTGGGTGCCCTCGTACCACAAAGATACTTAATATGAGAAAGGAACTTAATATTCCGAGCGTTGTTTATCGTGTTACTGAAAATAACTGTCAAATTGGTATAAAAATGCTTAGGCTAGCTCATCCTAACCCTTGCACAGAAGCCCTCCAGAATTTCTTTATTGAATGTTGAAAACAACCTTCAAGTTGACTATTTCCGTAACAGCATGCACTCCTGTATGCTAATCCCCACAATCACCAAGCCCACCCGAGTCACTCAAACATCTGCCACTACCCTGGATCACCTTTGGACTAATATAACAGCTCCCCTTACATCTGGGGTAATTTATGACAGAACAACTGACCACTATCCTACTTTCCTCATAGCAAACATTGACACATCACCACCAGAAACCAAAAAACTTTCATTCAGGCTACATAGTGAATCAGCTTTAGGCAATCTCTCTAATGCACTTCACAATATTAACTGGGAATCTGAATTTAATAATTCACAGGATATAAACTCATCAACTAACCTCTTTCTCTACAAAACTCTAAGCCTCTACAACACTCACTGTCCCCTCCTTACCAAACAAGTAACTGATAAAAGAAAAAATAACCCGTGGCTCACAAGTGGCATAATTAAATCAATCAACAAAAAACATGAATACGAAAAGAAATTTAGGAGTGGCCTAATTCCAATGGAAGTAGTTAAAAGGTACTCGTCAGTGCTTAGCAGTATCATAAGAAAAGCAAAACTTTCATATTATGAGACTAGATTCAAAGAAGCAAAAGGCAACATGAAAAGCACATGGAATACCATCTCTAACATCCTGGGAACTAAACAACACTCCCACAACCAGATAACACTCTCTAAGGATGGCCTTACACTGTCATCTGACTTAGAAATGGCGAATGAATTTAATAGCTTCTTTTCATCGATTGGTGCTAACCTTGCAAGTAAAATCCCACAGACTCAGACACATATCAACACATATCTCTCAGGCAGCTATCCAAACTCTCTTCTCCTCTCACCAGTCAGCCCGTCAGATGTTGTGTCCATCATACATTCACTAAAAACCAAAGCTGGGAACATCAGTGAAATCCCATCCATTGTATACAAGAGCGCCTCCCATATGCCCTTGCACCACCTATAGCTCTGCTGTTCAACAAATCCCTTGAGTGTCATACATTCCCTGATATCCTTAAAAACGCAAGAGTAACGCCAGTTCATAAAGGAGCTAGTGGATTATGTTGCATCTCTGCTTGCCTTGATGACTGAAAGAAAGCTTAAAGGGCTTGAAAACTTGCAGAACGAAGCCTTGAAGATAATCCTTGGATGTCCCTAGTACCACAAAGATACTTAACATGAGGAAGGAACTTAATATTAACTTAATAATAGAATATGAGTGCATATTCTACTGCATTACTATTTGTAATGATCCTCATATTGTGCTTCAGTAATCCAATGTATAACCCTGAGATGTTTTCCTAATTGTACTTAGGATTCCTTGTTCATTATTGTGTATTGTTCTGATCTGCTTTTGTGTCAAATTCTTGCATCGTACCTGTAAACAATTTTTTGACAATTTTACTGTAATTATCCTACTTAAAATCATCTGTACTTGTAAAGTAAAGCTGTAATGTACCTGTTAAACACTTTTTATCAATTTTACATTTAATTATTTCTCTAAAACTCTGTTTAAGAATTTGCTCAAAGATTAGTTTAAGGACTTGCCCGAAACTCTATATATGCAAGCTAGTGGTTTTACAAGATTATAATTCTAACTTAAGCTCTATGTTGTGTCTTAACCCCCCAATGTACGTTCTTGTATATATATAAATAAATAAAATAAATAAATAACGAGGGATCGAGGCATTAATGCGCAGTACGTGCTTCCCTCATCTGTGACGTCACAGCGCCATCTGACGACAGCATAAACACAGGCGGCCATTTTATGTTCCACCAAGATTAAAAAAAAAAAAATAATTTTGCCCCGAGGGGCGAGTTTATTGGGCAGCGCCCAATGTGTTCGCAATAGAATGTTCTACAAGAACATGTATAAAATAAGTGACACAGAGATTATTGATGTGTGTATTTGTGTGGGTGATTATAAATATGCATGTGTATGTATATATGTATACGTATATATATATATATATATGTACATGTATGTATGAGAGTGTGTACATGTATATATAACATTAATAATTTTGTAACTAGCGTCAAAAATTGTTATTTGCTTAGCTAAACAAACTAGAGAGTTCAGTTCCTGAACCCATTATGTGCCTCTGTAATCCTTTACACCACCGCCCACGGGATGGGTATGGGGTGCATAATAAAGAAAGATATTGAAATAATAAGGGTATGAAATGTATCAACATAAAACATTAATGTTAATGGCCATCAGGTAAAATCAGGTTATTATTTGTAAAGAATTTAAATGAGTTAAACTAAATACGAACTTAATATGTTTTGCTAACGCAAAAATATATTCCCGAGGTATTGTAATTGCAAATAAATATTTAATACAATTATTTGTATCATTTTTTTTATTTTAGATTTCCGTATTGCTTGATAATATATAATAGCGTTTAGATAATGCTAGCGCTGGACATTCTTTAGGCTCGTTGCATGTTGTGGTAGTCGCCGCCATTTTAAAACCGTGTCGAGAGGGACGGCTGCTGGCTTATCCACAAAATCCTGCTGCATCTTCAATAGTTAAGGTAACTGTTTTCTTTTATTTGCTCTTAGACATGTGTAGTATATATATAAGCTTGTGGTGGTAGGCTGGATGGTGTGTTGATGGCCCTGGAGGCGTGTTGATGGCCTGGAGGCGTGTTGATGGCCCTGGCTGGATGGTGTGTTGATGGTGGTGTTGTGTTGATGGCCCTGGAGGTGTGTTGATGGTGGTGTTGTGTTGATGGCCCTGGAGGTGTGTTGATGGTGGTGTTGTGTTGATGGCCCTGGAGGTGTGTTGATGGTGGTGTTGTGTTGATGGCCCTGGAGGTGTGTTGATGGTGGTGTTGTGTTGATGGCCCTGGAGGTGTGTTGATGGTGGTGTTGTGTTGATGGCCCTGGAGGTGTGTTGATGGTGGTGTTGTGTTGATGGCCCTGGAGGTGTGTTGATGGTGGTGTTGTGTTGATGGCCCTGGAGGTGTGTTGATGGTGGTGTTGTGTTGATGGCCCTGGAGGTGTGTTGATGGTGGTGTTGTGTTGATGGCCCTGGAGGTGTGTTGATGGTGGTGTTGTGTTGATGGCCCTGGAGGTGTGTTGATGGTGGTGTTGTGTTGATGGCCCTGGAGGTGTGTTGATGGTGGTGTTGTGTTGATGGCCCTGGAGGTGTGTTGATGGTGGTGTTGTGTTGATGGCCCTGGAGGTGTGTTGATGGTGGTGTTGTGTTGATGGCCCTGGAGGTGTGTTGATGGTGGTGTTGTGTTGATGGCCCTGGAGGTGTGTTGATGGTGGTGTTGTGTTGATGGCCCTGGAGGTGTGTTGATGGTGGTGTTGTGTTGATGGCCCTGGAGGTGTGTTGATGGTGGTGTTGTGTTGATGGCCCTGGAGGCGTGTTGATGGCCCTGGAGGTGTGTTGGTGGCCCTAGCTGGAGGTGTGTTGATGGCCCTATATATTATATTAGGAATATCAGAGGTCCCAGGACAATTATTGTGCATGTGTAGTATGTATATTTATGTAGTATATTTGGCATATTTAATGGCATTTAGTTAAGGCCACTTAGTGGCATGTCTCTGCACCGTTTCCAGTTTGTTGATATGCTTTCTAAGATATGGGCACCATACAACTGCTGCATACTCCAACTTTGGTGTAACAAAAATTGTGAACAATTTCAAAATTTTCAAAATTTCAATTTCAAAATTTCAAAAAATGCATTTTTATATCATTAGTATTGAATAATAATAATGCAAATAATTGACTTATAAATGATGTACAATTAATTGGTAGGTGATATTATATTATTAATATTTTTTCATTCTTGCAAAGCCTTAACAAAGCCATTAACATGTTAATATAAACTTGATCACCTTCCACTTATTTTCTCATGTGCTACCTACATGTACAAAACCTTATTCCTAAATGCATATTTTGTTCTGAAGCTTGTCCTTTATATGTTGTGTATCACCATCTCTGGAGAGTTTTATCTGATTGATGTATAAATTACTTTTAATTTTACAGAATATTATTGTTATACTGAATTTATTATTATATAAATAACTTAATTTTACAGAATCATCTATCAACGCACATCCACAAGTTGAGGAGGAGGATGTGACCTTCCAGATTTCTCAAGTACTGAAACATAGACCAAACAGGCCTGGTGGATCTAGGTACAAGGTAAAATAATTTAAATTTTTTTTTTTTTTCCTAATTGTCCGATATATATATATATATATATATATATATATATATAATATGTCGTACCTAGTAGCCAGAACGCACTTCTCAGCCTACTATGCAAGGCCAAATTTGCCTAATAAGCCAAGTTTTCCTGAATTAATATATTTTCTATAATTTTTTTCTTATGAAATGATAAAGCTACCCATTTCATTATGTATGAGGTTAATGTTTTTTTATTGGAGTTAAAATTAACGTAGATATATGACCGAACCTAACCAACCCTACCTAACCTAACCTAACCTATCTTTATAGGTTAGGTTAGGTTAGGTAGTAGAGAAAGTTAGGTTAGGTTAGGTAGGTTAGGTAGTCGAAAAACAATTAATTCATGAAAACTTGGCTTATTAGGCAAATCGGGCCTTGCATAGTAGGCTGAGAAGCGAGTTCTGGCTACTAGGTACGACATATATATATATATATATATATATATATATATATATATATATATATATATATGTCGTACCTAGTAGCCAGAACTCACTTCTCAGCCTACTATTCAAG